>NC_136461.1:192985448-193585448 GCF_902686455.1 Sciurus vulgaris
CTGAAATGATTCTGGTGATCTCAAGTACTCCCCCCACTAACCACTCAAATGGAGTCCAGCAGTCAGTAGATTCTCTAGGAAAGAGGTGTAGGGCAAAGAGTCACTGACAAGCACCCAACTGTCAGGTGGGAAGGGCTTCCCATGAGCCCCATGCCCGTCCAGCAGGAATAGCTGATCGATCACCTCCTTTCTATCTTCTAAACTTCTTCTGTCTGATTATGGTGCTGAAAATCAGGCAAGGCCCCACCTTCTAGAAAGGTGACGTTACTGAGGGATATTGATTATAAACAAAGACAGAAGAATCCGCAGCAAGACAGTTTGAGAACATTCTTGATTATTCAGTGGTATTTACCAGGTATAGACAAGTCATTGTCCTTCACACCTTCACCCATGGTCTCATGACCTTTCACAGCTGCCAGTAGTGACACTGAGGGAGGAAAGTGACAGCCCACGGGTGGGAAAGTTGGCACATGCTCCACAGACTCTTTGAAAGTGGTATCATAATCCCCACTTAAACGAAGAATCCATGGCTGTGCAGTGAACCAGCTGCCAAGATCCCCCAGTTAGAGTCCAGAATTTGAACCCAGGTTCATGTGTCTATAGAGTTCATATTCTTTCCATCACACCAGGAAAGGGGGCCAAACTCCAGCTCATCAGCTATAGAGGGAGGAGGAAACTGAAAGGAACAAAATGGAACAACGGCCTACCATCATCCATGAGCTAAAATTACCCATGGGCTGCTCCTCTCCAGAGGCAAATGGGACTTGCAGTCTAATGGATATTCTCACCTCATAATAGTGCAAAGTCTTGGGAAATTTTCCCTTTGAAGTTATCTTTTTTTTTTTTTTATTTAGCACTATTAGAGCTATACTTTTAAAACACATTTTCTTGAAACTTCTGATTATCTCTTACATGTTCTCTTGTCTCATTTATGCTTTAATTAGTTCAACATATGCCGCCGTGTGTGTGGAATACATATTAGGAAAAAGATCTTTGAGAATTTCTCCATGTATGGAAATGGCAATTAAAAACCAGTTCTGTTTTGCGGAGAAAATAAAACCACAGGTGAATAACCTGAGCAATCAGTTCTTACTACATTCGGTTTTCTATTTTATCCACATCTCGCTTTTAAAAAACTTCCTCCCATTGGTCACTTCCACAATTTTGGCCACTAACAGGAGCCTGTTAAAAGTTTCTTAAATTGTACTGAACATCCCTGCCCCAGGGAGGAAGCAATCCAGAGGCCACAGGAATTAGGGCTAGTGGTGGGTGAGGTAAGGTGTTCCAGTCTCCCCAGTTCCATCCCAGCTCCTCCACACCCTACAAGCCAACTGACACTCTTCTGAACCTCTGTCCTTCCATCTCAATGACATTAAGACACTAGGGGTCTCCGATAAAACTTACCAGTCACTCACACTCTAATTTCAATTGCTAGCATTTATCAATCACTTATTTCTTCTAATTCATTCGCTAGACATTTACATAGATAATCCGTCCTATCAATGAGTATGTGAAGTAGAAGATGCTCTTGCCCGTCATATGGATGAAGAGACCTGTATTCTGAGAAAACGATCTTTTAGCCAAGCTTACATTGCAAGTATCAGAGGTCTCAGGATTCAACTCCTAATTTCAAAGTCCATAGATCTCCCCATTCTGCTTTCTCTCACCCACAAACCCTAAGGATCTCACCAGTTATTAGGAGGGAGACAGGGGCCCGCAACCAGTGAAAGCCCAGAGCATATGGGTACAAATAGGTTGGCTGGGAGAGGATTTGACAGGGTATACAGATCCTTTCATGCCATCCTGGGGAAGGTCCATGGAATATGCCTGTCTTCCCAAAGAGTGAGGATGCCTCCCAGGCTTAGCACGAAAACCACTGTCTGATTATAATTTAATGTTTGACAAATACAATTGGCAATCTTTCCCAGTGGAAAGACTTACTAAATTTCCTAAGGATGGCCTGAGGCCACACTACTCTTAGCATTTAGAAATGTGTTGTTTTCTTAGGCATCAAAGATTACCCAACATATTTAGTAGCAGTGCTCAGTGTCCCTGGATGCTAAGTGGCATCCATCAGGTCCTCTTTCAAGGTTACCCCACACCCTCTTCTTTGGCCCATAGGCTGGTAAACTGGGCTTCAAGCAGCATCACTGATTCTACAAGCTCTGTGTTTCAAAAACTTCTGCCAGTCACTGAACTGAGGGTGCAGAACTTCTGAGTTGAATCTCCTCTAAAATTCCAGAACTACTGCAACCTTAATCTTCCCTCTCTGTAGACCCATCTGACTTGCCAATTATGACAATAATGACAAAATCCCAACACTTCACTGCATATGGGAAAGTGTACCTTTTATAAAAAAATGTTCGGCAGTATCAAATAAATTTTGGCTAAGCAAAAAATATTTCCCCAAGGACTCTTAGCAAGCTGAGGAGTGAGGACAGTTAAAATCACAACGTGTTTGCACACTTCCTGAGTGCCTTGCCATAAATTGCGCCATCAATGCACAGAGGCACCGTGGAAGTTGATCAGTGGGAGAGACGGCTGCTCGTAAACTTCTCCGCATGGCATTCGGCACCAAGAACATGTTGTAAGCATTCCCGGTACCACTGCTATGAGACACAATCAAATTTTCATCTTCCAGAAAAATATAAATTAGATGTGCCTGGGCCTTAACAAAAAAACCCAAACAAATAAATCAACTATGAACAGTTTGAGGAAGTAACTCAATTTAGAAGAAACCTGTTTCCTACTGGCTATGGTCCCAGCCAGTCTCTCTTATATGAGGGAAGAGACTGACTTTGACCTTGAACAAAACTCCCCAGCACTGCGAAAGGGAAGGGAAGGGGCTGATAGTCAGCCAGTGTGGATCTGTGCTAAGCTTTATGCCAGATAAGGCTGGACATATATCATTCTATAAATGAAGGAATGAATGAATCAATGAGCCAGGCACATACCTCCAAATTCATAAGTGCTCACTCTCAGTGTGACTATGTTTGGAGGTTGGGCCTCTAAGGAGCTAGTTAAGATAAATGTGGTCATAAGAATAGGGCCTAAACAGAGAAGTCCACTATTATGCATACTTATAATGCACTGATTAAAAATGTTCTTAAAAAACGAAATGGGCCAAATGTCATAGGACCTGTGTCCTTATCTGGAGAGACAGCAGAAAGCTGGCACTCTTCTTAGGCATGCACAAAAAAGAGATCATCTGAGGACAAAGAAAGAGGGCAGCTGACCACATGCCAAAAAGAGGGACTCCAGAAATGACCATGTTGGAATCCTAATACTGGCCTTGCAGCCTCCAGAACTGTTGAAAGATAAAGCTCTGTTTTTTCAGCCTAAGTCTACAGTACACATTGAGCATCCTTAACCTGAAAATCTGAAATCCAAAAATTCCCGAGCACTGACAAGTCTATACTTTGTCATTTCATGCACAGAATTATTAAAAATCTTGTATAAATAAATTACCTTCAGCCTATGTGTATAAGGTGTTTAGATTTGGGTCCTTCTTTGCAATATCTCATTATGTATATGCAAATATTCTGAAATCCAAAAACATCCCAAATCTGAAATACTCCTGTTCCCACATAAGGGATATTCAGACTGTACTTTGTTTTGACTAAACATCTTATTTCAATTTTCATAATTGTTCTGCAGTAGTCATTATGGTCCCATTGTTCATATGAAGAAACAGAGATCAGAGAGAAGTGACTTGCTTATGGTCATACTGTGTAAACTGGGGTTTGACTGAACAAAATTGGAGTGTGAACCCAAATCTGTCAAATCTGATAACAGTGAGATAATTTTTCCTCTGCCAATAAATGTGATTGTCTTCTGTTATTTTTAAGGAGATAGTGTATTTTTAATTTAATTGTTTTACTAATTGGTTGGGTTTTAAAGGATTTCTTAGAAGGTGTTCGGATGATCCCTTGTTTTTAATTGGTTACAAGTTTTCACTGCCATGAAGTTGTTTTTAAAATATAGCAAATGTACTTATACCTGCAAAAATGAGAAAGGTTTATAAAACAATAATAACAATGACTACCTTATTTAGTCCTTAGCCTGTGTCGAGCACTATTCTAAGGACTTTATATGTCATCCTTATCATAATTCCATTGGGTAGGCACAGATGCTGATCACGTATCACAGATGAAGTGACACGAGGCAAAAAGAGATTGTGAAATTTGCCCACTTCCAGAGCTAGTAATAACCAGAGCTGAGATTTGGAGACAGGTTGTAAGGTTCTAGAACCTGTGCCCAGGAGGGAGTGCCAATAAGATGGACAGCCATTCACATAAAGCCAAAGAAGAGAGTGATTTTGGCCAAGTTATATGGTTATATTATGTACATGTACAAATATATAACAACAAATCCCATCAATATTGCAACTGTAATGCACCAATAAAAAATGTGGGGGTAAAAACAAAGAAGAGCACAAACCCGATGGGAAATGCTTGCAAGCTCACAGTAAGACAGTTTACAAGATGCTAGTGACAGTGAGCATATGCAGTCAGGCCAGGCTTCAGACTGATTGGTGAGTGGTCCTCACAGCTGAGGCAAAACAATGCTTCTGAAGGGCCACCTCTTCCTGGCAAAGTTCCCTCACTACAACAAACCCTCGGAGTTGGGAGACAAAGAGGATAGGCTTCCAAACCAGTGGTTCTCAAACTGTAGTCCACATCAGAAATACCCAGAAAACTTAAGTCAAGAGGGGCTGGGCCCCCCTGAGAATTTTTCTTTCAATTGGTCTGAAGCGAGACCAAAAAATTGCTTGGCTAACAAATTCTCAGATGGTACCCAAACTGTTGAGCCAGGGACCACACTTTGAGAACCACTTGTTGAAGCCATGAGTACACACACTGTAGCTCTTTGATACTGTCTACACCTCTGTCCTCACTTTATCATGGGACCTGGGGTATCGCTTTCTTTGTTATGTGGAAAAGTTGGGCATCTACTGCATAGTTAAGTTATCATGAGAGGAGAGATTTGTAACATACACTCAACGGATTCTTAGAGCCACTAAAACTCTAGGAAATCAGGACATGCTCCTGGGTGGATGCATAGAATAGTGGGCAAGAATCAGAAAGTAAAATCAGAACTTGAGATCCACCTCTTACTAATGTATAACTTTGGGTAATTAACCTTAGTTCCACAGTTCACTTCTCTGTGAAGTAGAACTAAAACCTTACCTTCTTAGGGTTGTGAGGGATGAATGTGATAACCCTGTATTTGCCTGATGCTTACTGAAAACACACACTTCTGACTCCTGACCCTAGTAGCCTGTTTAGCCAGAACATCCAAGACAGGGTCCTGACTCTTAATAAATATCTGGGTGATTCTGAAATTGGGCAAGTTTCGCAAACCCTAATAGAATCCAATTGACCTTGATCTAGAGGCCAGTCACTGGTTGATCACCATCTTGATCCATTTTGCAAATGATATTAACATGGTCTTGATAATGTCACTGAGGATGATTAATTAGTAAACACCCTATCATAAAAATTTAAAGGACATAGCTCTATATTTCTAAATAAAAATTCATTAAGCCATACATTTAATATGTGTGCCTATTACTATTTATAAATTGAACTCAACCCCTCTGGCGGGAAGTGCCTTTCCAGGCTAGCTTCTCGGAGCAGACCGCCCAGTGAAAGCCTTTATACACAGAGCCAGCCACAAGTCCCCAAGCCAGCGGTGACCTCCGGCCTGCAAGAAGCAGCCTCTGGGACCAGGGCAAGGCAGCCAGAGACCTCTCCAGGCGGACCTGCCCCCTGGCACCCGCCGTGGCCGCAGGCTTTTTCCATGGGGCGATCCAAGATGGCGGACTAGAGGGTGACTGCATCTCCAGTCACTCCAGAACCCAGAATTCAAGAAGGGGAGGCCCTGAGAGACTCGGACTAAAATAGAGCCACAGGGTGAGTCTTCCCCACCCGGTGAAGCGCTGCCCGGGCGGCAGGCCCGGATTTGGGTGGCTTATTAGAGTAGGGCAGGGCAGCTACAGTCCTCCCCGGGCGACCCTGAGCACTCCGGCGGTGGGCTCCTCCCAAAGGGCCAGATTCTCCAGCATCTCAGAGCAGGCCCCCCAGTGAGAGCCTTTCTGCACAGAACCAAGCTTCAAGTCCCTGAACCAGGGCGGCAAGTTCCTGCCTGCAGGTTGCTTCAGGGACCAGGAAAGGGCAGCCAGGGACTTCCCCAAGCAGCCCGCAGACCGGCCACCTCTGGTGGGAAGCGCCTTTCCAGGCTAGCTTTTCAGAGCAGGCCCCCCAGTGAGAGCCTTTCCACACAGAGAGAGCTCCAAGTCCTGGAACCAGTAGCGGGCTAGGGGCAGCTTTCCTTGGAAGCACTGCATTATCAAGTTACTCCAAGACTTCAGGCTACTGAAGGTAGGAAGGTGAGACACTGGAAATCTACAGGGACACTATAAGCCAATAGAAGAATTCTGCAATATCACAAAGTCCCACTGACATCTGACCAATATGAGAAAACAAGGGAAGAAAATGTCCCAAACAAACCTAGATATTATATCAATAAAACCCAATGACAGCAGATTAGAAGAAATGTCAGAAAGGGAGTTCAGAATGTACATAATTAAAACCATCAGGGAAGCAAACGAGGAGATGAAAGAGCAAATACAGGCATTAAAGGAGGAGATGAAAGAGCAAATGCAGGCATTAAATGATCGCACCAATCAACAGTTAAAGGAGCAAATACGGGAAGCAAGAGATCATTTCAATAAAGAGTTAGAGATATTGAAAAAAAAACCAAACAGAAATCCTTGAAATGAAGGAAACAATAAACCAAGTTAAAAACTCCATAGAAAGCATAACCAATAGGATAGAACACCTGGAAGACAGAACCTCAGACAGTGAAGACAAAATATTTAATCTTGAAAACAAAGTTGACCAAACAGAAAAGATGGTAAGAAATCATGAACAGAATCTACAAGAATTATGGAATATCATGAAAAGGCCAAATTTAAGAACTATTGGGATTGAGGAAGGCTTAGAGAAACAAACCAAAGGAATGAACAATCTATTCAATGAAATAATATCAGAAAATTTCCCAAATCTGAAGAATGAAATGGAAAACCAAGTACAAGAGGCTTATAGGACTCCAAATATACAAAATGACAACAGACCCACACCAAGGCACATTATTATGAAAATACCTAACATACAAAATAAAGACAGAATTTTAAAGGCCGCAAGAGAAAAGAATCAAATTACATTCAGGGGAAAACCAATAAGAATATCAGCAGATTTTTCAATCCAGACCCCAAAAGCTACAAGGGCCTGGAACAACATTTACCAAGCCCTGAAAGAAAATGGATGCCAACCAAGAATCTTATACCCAGCAAAACTTACTTTCAGATTTGACGATGAAATAAGATCCTTCCATGATAAACAAAAGCTAAAGGAATTTACAAAAAGAAAGCCAGCATTGCAGAACATTCTCAGCAAAATATTCCATGAGGAAGAGATGAAAAACAATGATGCAAATCAGCAATGGGAGGAACTAGCCTAAAGGAATAGCCAAATAAAGGAGAAACCAAATCATGTCAAAAAACAAAAATGAGTCAAGTGACTGGCAATACAAATCATATCACAATAATAACTGTGAATGTTAATGGCATGAACTCATCAATTAAAAGACATAGTCTGGCAGAATGGATTAAAAAGAAAAATCCAACAATTTGCTGCCTGCAAGAGACTCATCTCATAGAAAGAGATACCCATATACTAAGGTGAAAGGATAGGAAAAAACATACCATGCACACGGACACAGCAAAAAAGCTGGAGTATCCATCCTCATTTCAGATAATGTGGACTTCAAGCCAAAACTAGTCAGAAGGGATAAAGAAGGACATTACATACTGCTTAAGGGAAGCATAAATCAGCAAGACATAACAATCATCAACATCTATGCCCCGAACATTGGCTCATCAATGTACGTCAAACAAATCCTTCTCAATTCCAGAAATCAAATAGACCACAAAACAATAAATACTAGGTGATTTTAACACACCTTTCTCACCATGGGATAGATCATCCAAACAAAAATTGAATAAAGAAACCATAGATCTCAATAACACAATCAACAATTTAGACTTAACCGACTTCTATAGAATATACCATCCAACAAAGAACGAATACACCTTCTTCTCAGCAGCACATGGATCCTTCTCTAAAATGGACCATGTCTTATGCCACAAAGCTACCGTTAGCAAATACAAGAAGATAGAGATACTACCTTGTACTCTATCAGATCATAATGGATTAATGGATTGAAATTAGAAATAAATGACAAAATAAAAAACAGAAACTTCTCCAATACCTGGAGATTAAATAATACACTGTTATATGATGAATGGATAACAGAAGACATAAGGAGGGAAATAAAAAAATTTTTAGAAGTGTACGAGAACAAAGACACATCATATCAAAATCTCTGGGACACTATGAAAGCAGTACTTAGAGGAAGATTTATTTCATGTTGTGCATTCAACAAAAGAAGTAGAAATCAACAAATAAACAACTTAACACTACAGCTCAAAGCCCTAGAAAAAGAAGAGCAGACCAACACCAAAAGTAGTAGAAGACAGGAAATAGTTAAAATCAGAGCCGAACTCAATGAAATTGAAACAAAAGAAACAATCAGAAAAATTAACAAAATAAATAGTTGGTTCTTTGAAAAAATAAACAAAATTGATAAACCCTTAGCCACACTACCAAAGAGAAAGAAGGAGAAAATTCAAATTACTAAAATTCAGAATGAACAAGGAAATATCACAACAGACACAAATGAAATACAAAACATAATTAGAATCTATTTTGAAAATCTATACTCCAACAAAACAAAAAACCTTGAAGACATCAACAAGTTTCTAGAGACATATGAATTACCTAAATTGAACGAGGAGGACATACACAACTTAAATAAATCAATTTCAAGCAATGAAATAGAAGAGGTCATCAAAAGCCTACCAACAAAGAAAAGTCCATGACCAGATGGGTTCTCACCTGAGTTCTACAAAACCTTTAAAGAAGAGCTCATTCCAATACTCCTCAAAATATTCCATGAAATGAAGAGGAGGGAACCCTCCCAAACTCATTCTATGAAGCCAATATCACCCTCATACCTAAACCAGACAGAGACACATCAAGGAAAGAAAATTTCAGACCAATATCCTGAATGAACATCGACGCAAAAATTCTCAACAAAATTTTAGCAAATTGCATACAAAAATATATTAAAAAGATAGTGCACCACGATCAAGTGGGTTTTATCCCAGGGATGCAAGGTTGGTTCAACATCTGGAAATCAATAAATGTCATTTACCATATCAAGAGACTAAAAGTTAAGAATCACATGATTATTTCAATAGATGCAGAAAAAGCATTTGATAAAATACAGCATCCCTTCATGCTCAAAACACTAGAGAAAATTGGGGTAGTGGGAACATTCCTTAACATTGTAAAGGCCATCGACGCTAAGCCCATGCCCAATATCATTCTAAATGGGTGAAAATCTGAAAGCATTCCCCCTAAAAACTGGAACAAGACAGGGATGCCCTCTTTCACCACTTCTATTCAACATTGTTCTTGAGACTCCAGCCAGAGCAATTAGACAAACCAAAGAAATTAAAGGGATATGAATTGGAAAAGAGGAATTCAAACTATCCCTGTTCTCTGATGACATGATTATATATTTAGAGGAACCTGGAAATTCCACCAGAAAACTCTTAGAACTCATAAGTGAATTCAGTAAAGTAGCAGGTTACAAGATCAATGCTCATAAATCCAATGCATTTTTATACATAAGTGATGAATCTTCAGAAAGAGAAATTAGGAAAACTACCCCATTCACAATAGCATCGAAAAAAATAAAATACTTGGGAATCAATCTCACAAAAGAGGTGAAAGACCTCTACAATGAGAACTACAGAACAGTAAAGAAAGAAATTAAAGAAAATCTTAGAAGATGGAAAGATCTCCCATTTTCTTGGATAGGAAGAATTAATATTGTCAAAATGGCCATACTACCTAAAGTGCTATATAGATTCAATGCAATTCCAATTAAAATCCCAATGATGTACCTTACAGAAATAGAGCAAGCAATTATGAAATTCATCTGGAAGAATAAGAAACCCAGAATAGCTAAAGGAATCCTCAGCAGGAAGAGTGAAGCATGGGTATCGCAATATCAGATCTTCAACTCTATTACAAATCAATAGTAACAAAAACGGCATGGTATGGGTACCAAATAGACAGGTAGATCAATGGTACAGAGTAGAGGACATAGACACAAACCCAAACAAATACAATTTTCTCATACTAGACAAAGGTGCCACAAATATGCAATGGAGAAAAGATAGCCTCTTCAACAAATGGTGCTGGGAAAACTGGAAATCCATATGCAACAGAATTAAACTAAATCCCTATCTCTCACCCTGTACAAAACTCAACTCAAAATGGATCAAGGACCTCGGAATCAGACCAGAGACCCTGAATCTTATAGAAGAAAAAGTAGGTCCAAACCTTCAACTTGTTGGCTTAGGATCAGACTTCCTTAACAGGACTCCCATAGCACAAGAAATAAAAGCTAGAATCAACCACTGGGATAGATTCAAACTAAAAAGCTTTCTCTCAGCAAAGGATACTATGAGTAATGTGAAGAGAGAGCCTACAGAGTGGGAAAATATCTTTGCCACTCATACTTCAGATGGAGCACTAATTTCCAGAATCTATAAAGAACTAAAAAAACTCTACACCAAGAATACAAATAATCCAATCAACAAATGGGCGAAGGAAATGAACAGACACTTCACAGAAGAAGGTGTACAAGCAATCAACAGATATATGAAAAAATGTTCAACATCTCTAGTAATAAGAGAAATGCAAATCAAAACTACCCTAAGATTTCATCTCACCCCAATTAGAATGGCGATTATCAAGAACACAAGCAACAATAGGTGTTGGCGAGGATGTGGGGAAAAAGGTACACTCATACATTGCTGGTGTGGTTGCAAATTAGTGCAGCCACTCTGGAAAACAGTGTGGAGATTCCTTAGAAAACTTGGAATGGACCCTCCATTTGACCCAGCTATCCCACTCCTTGGCCTATACCCAAAGGACTTAAAATCAGCATACTACAGAGATACAGCCACATCAATGTTCATAGCTGCTCAATTCACAATAGCCAGACTGTGGAACCAACCTAGATGCCCTTCAATTGATGAGTGGATAAAGAAGCTGTGGTATATATATACAATGGAATATTACTCAGCCATAAAGAATGATAAAATTATGGCATTTGCAGGCAAATGGATGAAATTGGAGAATATCATGCTAAGTGAGATAAGCCAATCTCAAAAAGCCAAAGGAAGAATGATATCGCTAATAAGTGGATGATGACACATAATGGGGAGAGGGAAGGGTTAGTGTTAGGGTTAGAGTTAGGGTTAGGGAGGGGGGCAAGTATGGAGGAAGGAAGCACTGTATAGAGGGAAAAGAGGGGTGGGAGGGTTGGGGGGAAGGGAAAAAATAACAGAATGAATCAAACAACATTACTCTATGTAAATTTATGATTACACAAATGGTATGCCTTTCCGCCATGTACAAACAGAGAAACAACATGTATCCCATTTGTTTACAATAAAAAAAAAAATGGCCCAAATGTAAATAAATAAAAAAAAAAAGAATACAAGCAACAATAGGTGTTGGTGAGGATGTGGGGAAAAAGGTACACTCATACATTGCTGGTGGGGTTGCACATTAGTGCAGCCACTCTGGAAAGCAGTATGGAGATTCCTCAGAAAGCTTGGAATGGAACCACCATTTGACCCAGCTATCCCACTCCTTGGCCTATACCCAAAGGACTTAAAATCAGCATACTACAGATACAGCCACATCAATGTTCATAGCTGCTGAATTCACTATAGTCATATTGTGGAACCAACCTAGATGCCCTTCAGTTGATGAATGGATAAAGAAACTGTATGTACATATACATATATATATACACATACATATACATATATATGTATATACATATATATACATACATATACATATATATGCATATATATACAATGGAACATTACTCCACCATGAAGAATGATAAAATTATAGCATTTGCAGGCAAATGGATGAAATTGGAGGATATCATGCTATGTGAGATAAGCCAATCTCAAAAAACTAAAGGATGAATGATCTCGCTGATAAGTGGATGAGGACATATAAGGAGGGGTATGAGGGGTTAGCGTTAGGGTTAGGGTTTGGTTTAGGGTTAGGGATAAGGAGGGTGTTAAGAATGGAGGTAGGAAGGACTGTATAGAGGGAAAAGAGGGGTGGGAGGGGTGGGGGGAAGGGAAAAATATAACAATGAATTAAACAATATTGTCCTATGTAAATTTATGATTTTAATTAAAATAAATAAATAATAAAAATAAAAAAGATATAAAGGGCCATATATAAAAAAAAACAAACAAAAAAATAAATTGACCTCAATAAAAGATTTTTAAATAAATTCTTAAAAAGACAATGCTCCACTTCTTTGTAAATGCATAAAGACAAATACTGCTATTAGACAGCATATGTGACCAAAAGCTCCTGTATAAAGAACACAGCACCACGTGTGACTCTATGGAGCACATGGAAAGTGAAGGAGAGAGTCCCTTGAGGAACTTAAAGAAGTAACTAGGGAAATAACCAGCCAAAATGCTGGGGTGACCTCTGAAACACGGGAGCCCTGTTTTCCTTCACTTGCCCTCCTGCCACCTTGGGGAGTGATGCCTCTGTCAGAAATCAACAACCTCAGCTTTAAGAGCAAGGAGTGACAGCTCAATTTCAGCTGAGGGACCCTGCCTTCCACAGCAACTCATTCAGAAGCCCAGCCTGGAGCCGAAAAGAGGCAGCACCTACCCACACTATTACATCGGAAGGGAGAGGTCTCTTCTTTGCCTGCTACAGTTTGATTTCCAAAAGTCCTTTTCTAGGCAGTGCATCCAGAGAGAAGCTGATCAGGACCAAGGAACCACAATGGCTGATATCCAAGCCACAAAGTCTATTAAAAACGTGTTTCACCCAAGTACATTTCCCCAGGGGCTTTGGAGACAGTGACATACCCTTGAGTGTATTTAACAGATGAGGGCTCTGAAAGAGGAAGGAAGAGTGATTAGCCTGGGGTTACACACGCACGGCTCTTGTGGGAGAAAGACCAGGATACAAACTCCCAGCTCTTACATTTCCAGGCTGCTGCTCAGGAGCAGATAGCAAGTTACCTGCTGGCTCAAGGGGATGAAAGTAACAATGAATAGAATAGCCAGTGCCACCTGGACATTTTGGACATCTTCTGCTTCACAAGCTTGCCAGCTGGAGATCAGGGTAATAATGATGGGCCTAATTTTATCATTGCTCATAGGGCTAATACACATATATAATGAGTCTCATTTGCAGTTCAGTGGTCAGGCTGGGTGATTTGGGAGAGCGACTATGAGCTGAGCAAAGACGTGTCACCACTGGCTTCTCCTTTAGGTTCTGGTGGTGGGAGACACTGGTGTTTTATGCTGCATCTTCTATTCTAAACGATCACAGGTTTCCCTTTTCTATTTCCTCATCAGTTGCAAGTTTCTGGTTTCAGGCTATTTATGGGCTTTGCTCAGAGTTCAGAGCTGGCATCCCCATCACCCGTGAGCCTGTAACAGATACTTTTGGTCCCACCCAAAGCTCCTGGGATCCCGCTGCCTATTTTGCACACCCATCCTTCCTTCTGGGGCCTTTGCTTTTAAAGACTGCCACCTGTCACTTTCTTCAGCAATGTCCCTGAGCCCCTGGAGTGGTTGGACTTGCCCATGCATACAGCCTGAAGAGACTGTGAGATGACATTCATCTGGCACTCAGCTTTGGAAGGACGGCTGTAACAGTGTTTGAGACCAGTTGCTTACCTGAGTCAGAACGAGGTCTGAAGGAGGCATTTTCAATTGCTTCTCCATTTACCATGGGGTTACATCCTGATCAAACCCACAGTACCTTGATAATGTTTTGAGTCAAAAATGCATCAAATACACCTAACCTACTGTGCATAACCTGGCAACAGAGGACACTGCAGGACGCCAGTTGTTTCCCTGTGATTATGTGACTGACTGGGAGTTGTGGCTTTCAGCTGCTGCACAGCATCTCCAAATAGTATTGTGCCTACTGTGTATGGCTAGCCTAGGAAAAGATTGAAATTCAAAGTGCAGTTACTATTGAATGTGTATTGCTTTCATTAAACACACACACACACACACACACACACACAACACACACACACACACACACACAAATTGAACCAGCATAAATTGGGGGCCATCTGTATGTACCCTAGAGCACTGAACAATAGAACTTTGGGTAATGATGGGAAAGTGCTAGATCTGTGCTGTCCAAAATGGTGCCCCTAGACACGTATGACTGTGGAGTATATGAAAGGTAGGGAGTATATGAAAGATAGGGAGTAAGACTGAGGAACTGAAGTTTTACTTTTATTCACATTTAATTCACTTAAATAGCCACATGTATCTGAGAAATAACTTTCTCCTTCAGCTTCTCCCCTGCCTGGCCTGCCCTTCCCTTCTCCTGGGAGCACCTGCTTATAATTCACATCCACTTCATTCTGTCCTGTCTTCCACCTCTGGGCAACCAGACCCAAGCACAGCCTTTACTCAAGCTCTTACCCAAAGGGGCTGGGATATAGCTCAGTTGGTAGAGTGCTTGCCTTGCAAGCATAAGGCCCTGGGTTTGATCCCCAGCACCGCGAAGGAAAAAAAGAAGATCTTACCAATGATCTGAAGTTCCTCTGCTGAACCTGGTAACAGGACAGAGAAACTGAGAACAAAGTGACTCCCAAGGGGCAATTCTCTCTTTCTGCAGCGAGTGCTGTGTGTCCTTACAGAAATTTGTTTTTATTTTTATCTACTTATTTTCTTTTTGACCATGGAGTTGGCATCATTGCTTGGACTCAGCAGTCACCTCTTGAACCTTTGTTACTTTACACCAAAGGTAAAAATATCTACTCAGATCATGTTCATGACTCTTAACATCTCCAAAGGCTCCTAACACTCCCTGTGGTTCAGATTTCAAAGGATGCAAAAGATGTATTAGGGAAAAGTCTTCCTCTCCATTCCCCGTTGTGCTGACCTCCAGTGGTACCAGGGCACAGGTATGCAAGACACTACCCGGAACTGTAAGCTAAGTGACCTGGGGCAAATTTCTTAACTCTTCTGAACCCTAGTTTCCAAATCTATAAGACCAGCACACTAACACAGGCTTGTGAAGACACAAAAATTGCTGGAGGTAACCGTCAAGGGCGTGATACTCAGCTGGTAACTGCTCCCTCCCCAAAGCCATACTTGGTGCTGTAACTGGCCACACAACGCTTCATGAAACATGAACTCTGCCCATGTGCTTCCCCTCTTGCTGGAAAGCCCACAACCTCTCCTCCTGTTCCTCTGGTGTGTTCTCACTCAGACTTCCATTCAAACATTCCTCCCACTATGAGAATCCCTCAGGTCCTACCCAGGCAGAGACAGGTATTTTCTGTTGCTCCAGAAGGTTCCTTGCACATTGCTTGCATGGCATAGCAAGAATGGATTCACAAGGTTGAACAGCTTTCACCTCTTTATCCCTTGCCCCATTTATAACTCTTGACACAGAGTGGACAAATTGTAAATTTGGGGAAATTAGTGGATGAATGAAAAAGGAGTCTCCATTGGTCAGAATGCTTGGAAATTCCAAGAGGAATGCCATATGCTAGGGTTTTCTTTCCCTGTTGCCTAATTACCTGGGAACTCTACCTTATTTTGACTCTTGTTCCTGAAAATTATTTCAAAAGGCCTGAGTCAAATTTCCCTTCTTAGTAACTGGAATACAGTGACTGTGGTCTAATCTTTCTTTGGATTTTAGTTGTGGGACTATCCCAGAATCTGAATATTAGTATCCATGAATGCAGAAGAGTACAGATGTAAATTGCAGAAAATGACAGCAACTGGGGTGAATTTAATTGGACCCCAAAGGATAGTCTGAATCTTTGTGTGATCATTTTAGAATATTTAGATTCTGATATTTGAAGTCTTATTAATACCCTATATTATGCTTTACTAGCCATCTACCAAAGATTTTGTGGCTTGGAAGGCTCAGAAATTAAATTCCTTTTCATTTTTTAAGTGAAGTAGGCCTCCTCTGTTCACCATTGGGGCCAATAATTTCCACCTTCAAGTCACATTTGCTGGTCTCTATTATTAACTGTGACCGGAAGTAACAAGGATTTGAAGGAATTTCAAATCTACTCAGAGCTGTTATTTTGATCTTGTATTACCTCTTGTTCTTCTACTAGGTCTCATTCTCTTGCCAGCACTTGAGCATGGATGATGACTTGTTTGGCATCTCTACCTTTCTAGGACAGGAGAACTTATCTTGTTTCTGTTTACCTGTTGCTCAGCAGAGATGCCCCCAAATGTAAGTGCATCATGCTGTTCTATTAGACCAAACTCTGGGACCAAATTCTTTCCAGAGTTTGTCCCACACTGTTCAATAATTCATTGAACAGGCCCAATGTTTTCAGGCACAATATCAGGAAGGCCGCAGACACTATGTTACCATGCCCTACTTCTCTGTAAAGTGGAAGTGGCATAGATGGAATGGAAACAGCTCATTGTTATACAGTGCATGCAGAAAGACCTGGCAATGGAAGTCAGGCAAGGTAGCTGTCAGCGACTTGAAGGAAAACTCAGGTTTGACTCTCGTCTTTCCAGGATGTAATCCTTAGAAGAAGGAGGTAAGAATATGACACACTAAGACCGTATTTCATGTCTTGGCCACTGCAAGTAATGCTGCAGTGAACTTGAGAGTATAGATATCTTTTTGAGATCCTAATTTTAATTTCTTTGGGTATATATCCAGAAGTGGGATTGCCAGATCACATTTTTTTTTATAATAACTTTATTTTTATTTAGTTTTGTATGTGGTGCTGAGGCTTGAACCCAGTGCCTGCTGCATGTTAGGCAAGTGCTCCACCACTGAGTCACAAGCCCAGCCCGCCAGATCACATTTTTAATGTTTGGAGGAATATTCATGCTGTTTTCCATTGTACCTACACCATTTTAAATTCCCACCAATAGTGTACGAGGGCTCCCTTTTCCCTACAGTTATGCCAACACTTGTTATCTTTCAATTTTTGGTAAGAGCCATCCTAACAGTTGGGAGGCAATATCTTGTTGTGCTTTTGATTTGCATTTCCCTAATGACTGGTGAGATTGAATGTTTTGTATGTTGGCCAGTTTGTCTGTCTTTGGAGAAAGGTCTATTTGGATCTTTTGCCCATTTTGTAATCAATTTTTGTTGTTTTTATTGTTATTGAGAGGTAGGGCATCTTTACATATTTTGGAATTTACCTTTTTCAGATATATGGCATGCAAATCTTTTTTTTCATTCTGTTTTCATTGTGTTGATTGTTTCCTTTGCTATTCAGAAGATTTTGATGTAATTCCATTAGTCTATTTTTGCTTTTATTGTCTGTGCTTTTTGTGTCACGTCCAAAAAAGTGTTGTCAAGGCCAATGTCGAGAAGCTCTTCCCCTGCGTTTTCTTCTAGGAGTTTCATGGTTTCCGGTCATATGTTTACGCCCTTAATCTACATGGAGTATTTTTGTGTGTGGTTTAAGGTATGGGTCCAATTTCATTCTTCAGCATGTGGATGTCCAGTTCCTGGCACCATTTAGTGAAAAGAACATCCTGTATCTTCTTGGCATTCTTGTCACACATTAGTTGACCATAAATGGGTGGATGTATGTCTAGGCTCTCTATTTTGTTCCATTGGTCTACATATTTTTATACCAGTACCATACACTTTTGATTGTTGTAGCTTTGCAATGTAATTTGAAATCAGGAAGTGTGATTCTTCAAAATGTACATTAATAAGGAAAATGTGGTATTTCTATATAAATGAAGATTATTTGACCTTAAAAAAAAGGAAATCCTGCCCTTTGTGACAATATGAACGAACTTGAAGACAGTATCCTAAATGAAACAAGTCAGACGCAGAAGGACAAATACTAAATGATGTCACTTATACGAGAAATTGGAAATAGTCAAATCTTTCGAAGAAGTGGAGAGTAGAGTGGTGGTTGCCAGGGGTTGGGAGAATTGAGAAAAGGGAGTGTGGATCAAAGGGCACAAAGTTTCAGTCATGCCAGATAACTATGTTCCACAGATCTATTGTGCATCACAGCATGTATAGTAACAATACACTATTACATACTTAAAAATTTACTAAGAGGGTGGAGCTTATGCCATATGTTCTTATCACAAAAAAACAAAGAGTGTAGGAGGAACTTTTTGGAGGTGAAGGATATGTTTTTGGTATTGACTGGATATGCAATATGGTATTTATTGTGCTGATGGCTCCTTGGGTATATACTTATCTCTAAACTCATACAATTGTATAGATTAAATGATACAAGTTTTTGCACATAAATCATACCTCAGTAAGGTGTTTTTAAAAATGCTGTATTTCACATGAGTAATAATGTACACTGAGGGTCTTAGAGCCTGGCAGCCATACTCCCACAGGAAGCCTTGTGGACGTGAACAAGAACTTGCTATGGGATCTCCGGTGTTGAGTAAACCTTGAAAAGCATAGTGGGACATTCCATGTGATATTTTTTGCCACTAAGTGGAGACCCTTGCGTGATGTTTCCACTTGGACTTCAAGACTGTAAACACATGTGTCTAGTTCATTTCCAAGGCCAGGGGATAGAAACCCAGGAAAGCGGCCAAACTGGGATCACTGCACAGATGTCACTGCTCCTTGATGATGGATGGATATTTTGTTCTTTGTCTCTGTGTTGCCTGATGTTTAGCCATAAATGATAATTAGTCTGTCTGGTTAAAAATGTGTGGCTCTAATCCTGAGGAGCTCCCAGCTCCTGCTGCAACAGTGAGCAAAAATATAACATGCAGAAATCATTCCAATTGATTAAAATCGTATCAAGCTGCAACCACAGCATATGCAAACACAAGGTCATGGCTACCTGGTGGCAAGAAGAGGGTATGAGTGAGCTGGGCTGAACCATGCTTCCTTCCTCCGAGGCATGCTGTCATAGATTAAAAGGTCTTTCTCTGTCAGAACGACCAGGACTGGTTTCCACGGTTTCTCACTCTCCCCTGGCACCTGAAACAAAAAGAAGAGAACTGTCAAACAACAGCTTGTGAACAGGGTGATTGGAAAGAGAAGTTGGCATCCCTCCAGTCAGAGGACCCAACAATAGGAGTGTCTTTTGGATCAGACTACACACTCAAAACGAAAAACAAAGCAGTCATGATCCCAGTGGTTCCTGATCCTTGAAAATTTCGGTGGTCTCAAGGGCCCTGGTGTGCACAGTCAGTACAGCCAAGACACAGCCCAGCTGCTACACATCTGTCACTGTCTCTCACCTGCCAGTCAGCACTGAATCTTTGTTTCATGGTGGGAGGCAAATGCTTAAGGGAATCAGTGCTTCCAGCTTATTCTTTGGTAGAGTGCATCTGTTTTGATAATGGAAGTTTTTGAACAAGTATTCAAGCCCTGAAAAATATAACTATGGAGACAAATGTCTACCCAGACAGGTGTCAGACCTTATATCCTCCTCTCCTGGCCTTTGCTCTTATTGTTTCTACGATGCAGGAACTATCCTGAAACTTCTCTTGTTCTGTTGAACACCCAATGCAGAAAATTATTTCAGTACCAGGGCTAAGATGACCTAGCAGGGATCAAAAAGGACTCAAGCGTCGGTTGGATGATTGGGACCAGACACACTTTTTCATCCCATCCAGTTCTCAGAATCTGTGTAGCTCAGCTCCTGTCTTATGACCCATCTTCCTTAGCCCCATGTCAATCCCCTCAAACTCTCCAAATATTCTTCCATCTCTGAAAATGTTTTCCTTCCAGTTTGAACTCTGGACCCCCAGATGAATCTTTAAGATTGGTTTGGAAAAATTCAATGTTCTAATCTTGTTACTCAAAATGTGTTCCAAATCATCTGCATTCTCTGGCAGTCTGCTAGGAATGCAGAATCTCAGGTCCATACAGACCCACTATATCAGAATCTCCACATTCACAGGATGCTCAGGTAATTCCTGTGCCCAATAAGGTTTAGGAAGCATTGCTCCAGATGAGGTCAAGATTGTCTTTGACACTGGTAACTAATTCAATGAACACAATCCTCTCCTTACAAGCCGCAGTGGAAAGTCTATTCAGAATTAAGCTAGACTGCAAGTTAAATACATAACAGCTGATTTCTTCCTGTTCTATTCTTATCATTACCATGTCTAAGTGCCACAGTGAAATCTGTGTTGAGGTGGAAGGATGTGTTTGTGGCTTCTGTTTTGTGCTATCAACCATGGCCAGTATATTAGGAGCGAACAATCCAAGCAAAGAAGAGTAGGGTTGAGGGCAGGCCTGACTTTTCTACATTTTCAGTCTGTTTTGTGGCCTGTATGACTCTGGACAAGTTATCTTTCTGTGTGCTTCCACACAGAGAAAATGCAACAGAGGTTATAAGAGCTAACTCTGGAGCTGGAAGGCCTGAACATAAATTCCTGTCTCACAATTTCCTAGCTGTGGGGTCCTGAGAAAGCCATCCAATTCCTTTGAATCTGTAAAACTGGAAATGTCAGAATCCATAGCAGAAGGCCATTGTGAACATTAAATGAGTTAAAATTTGTCAAAGGCTTAGGGCAGTGAAAACCAGGCACCTGCCAAAGAGAGCTTTCCTCGTAATGCTACGGTGGAGATTAAAAGAGACAGTGCGTGCAATGCGCTTAGAATCTAGCAGATGGTAAGTCTTCAGTAAGTCTTAGGGTGGAGATATTATGGAAGACTCCAATATTTAAAAATGGTCAAAAAAGAGGAGTCCTTTGGAAATGGACACCCTTTCCCTTTCCTTGGGAAAAATTACAGGACAAGTCAAAAATATCTTTGGGTGCGGACAATTTTAATATCCTCTCTCTTCCTTTCCAAATGTCTCTCAGGACGAATTCATTGCACAATGATCATTTTTATTTTTTAATTCCCACCTTCCTACAATTCTAAATAAAGTTGCCTTTCTAAAAAAGAACACAACCCTGCCTCCTTGGCTGACTATACAGCTACTTATACTAGAATGTGAATGAATGCCTGGCTTATTCCCTGCTTTTCGCATTTTATGCATACTAAAAAATTTAGCTTTAGCTTATTGCTTATGTAAGGAGACATTTCCCCCAACAGAAAAAGAACATCTTCAAGAGATGAAAATGGATTGTTCAAGAAGGCAATGTAGCAGACCTTACAAGGTGAATACACTATGGTCTAAAGGCATAGAGTGTTTGGGGGGTTTGAAACAAATTTTCCAGCTTCTACATTTAACTTAGTAAATTACTTTTCCAGCTCATTAAATAAGACTGGAGAAGTTACAAATGATCCTCCCAAAGTGACTATCTTACTTACCTAGTCAGATCTGATCCATTAACTTTGACCAGGATCAGACATTTAAATGTGAGCATGACAAAGCATCATTCTTCAAAAACAATATTAAGTTTGCAAAATAAAAGTCAACAGTAAAATGAAAAGTAAAATGCAGACCTTTCTGATGGTAGTCTTACAACCTCATCTGCATCATTCCAAAGCTCTAAAAATTTTAGTAGTTTATTAAAGAACCCTGTGTGGATATGTTAAAGTCTGCTGTGAGAATACTCAGAGTGGCCATTTTCCACCATTTCTGTGGCAAGAGCTGTCATTTAATTCTATGTCAATGATTGAGGGTAGCAGGCGGCCCAGGAGAACAATTGACTTTGCAAGGGAAGAAAATTCATAGTAAAGAACAGGGTTTTAAAAACTTTTTTCCTAACTTGTGCTATATAAACCTTGTATTTAGGCCTTTAAAGAATACTTTTCCTCATGCTGAAGAATTTGTGTCCTAGTTTTAGTGATAACTTCCATTATGAATCCAGTTTTCCTGGCACCTAAGATAGTCCAGTCTTGATACATCAGTTCTAGAGGTGTGTCTGTGTTATGCACCAGGCCATATGGGCAATGACCAAACAGACTCCATTTTACCCTGAGACTCCATGTCATGTAGGAAATGCTTCTCCCATGGGAAAACCCCACCTCTGTACCCATCAACAGTTGCTTAGCATAACATATTTGGCAACTCAAAATGGCAATTCTTCTACCCTGTACTTGTGCAATGTACCCTAACTGCAAAAAATGTCAGAGGATGATTGTCTAGACGTTAGTAACCATCCTTTAAATTGTACTCAACTAGGGTCATTTTGACCCACTTCCCCTTCTACTTATGATTTTAGATCTCATGATTTTTATTTGTGGTTTTGAATCATAGCCACAGCACTTATGATTAATGTACTGACATGCTTTACTTGTGGTTTTGAACTATAAAAGGTGTGCTCTAACCCCTGGAGGGTTAGACTTGAGGAGTGCAGACTTGCAGCCTGCCCTCTGCCCACCAGATGGTGAATAAATGGTTGCATCTCCTGCATTGAAATTGACTCAACATTTTAGTGTAATCTCACCATAACATCTGAATTTATTAAAACCAGAGGCCTGAAACAGATGCAAAGACTTCCATACCCATTCCAGCTTCCCACTTTGGATGCTGTAGATGTCCATTTCTCAAGACAGGATCATGTTTTTAATGAAGATGGCAAAGGAGGGAAAACAGGGGAAGACAGTCAGTTCTGAATTATTCTGAAGTACAACTTTGGAGAGTTGAATTCTGTATGTGTTAGTCAGCCTTTCATTGCTGTGACCAAAATTCTTGATAAGAACAACTTAAAGGAAGAAAGATTGAATTTGGTTCACAATTTCAGAGGTTTCAATCCATTAGGATCACTGCTTTGGGAAAGGGGTGAGGCAGAACATCAAGGTGGAAAGGCATGGTCAAGGAAGGATGCTCAGCTCATTACATCTAGGAAGGAGAGAGAGAGAGAGAGAGAGAGAGAGAGAGAGAGAGAGAGAGAGAGAGAGAGAGAGAGAGAGAGAGAGAGAGAGAGAGAGAGGCACCAGGGCCAAGATATAGTCCCCAACAGTGTGCCCCTAGTGATCTACTTCCTCCAACCATGCCCCACATGCCTGCAAATTCCACCTCTCCTATTAGTTCGCTCAAATTATTAATCCATCAAATGGATTAATGCACCCATGAAGTTACCATCCTCATGATCCCATAACTTTCCCAAGGTCCCAACTCTGGATATCAGTGAATCAAGTCTTCAGCACATGATCTTTTGGAGGACATTCCAGATCCAAACCATAAAATTTTGCCTATATTCACTTCTGCAGATTATAAGAGGAAAGATTCACACAGCAGCATGAAGAATGGGAAATAGTGTGGTAAGAAGTTATTGGTAAGAATTGTGGAAAGTGGATACTTTGAGCCCTCCATTTGAGACAAATCTCATGAGTCACTTACCTCAGTAGTTTTCAGTGTATTTATTAAATGGAATCAACCCTCTCTTCAGATCAAATCACATTATGTAAAAGCACTGAGTGTTGGCATGGGATTGCATCCTGGTTGGGGCCATGGCACCTCAGTGATTTTTTTGTCTTTATACTACCATCGCCCATTTGAGTGGGGCTGCTCAAAATCCTTGGAATTCAGTTGGAAAAATACTGATCTTGTCTTGTCTAAAATATTTAGAATATGTGTACTACTTCTAAAGAGATGGTTTTGCCTAGATCTATCAGTACCTTTTTTTTTTCTACTTTGAAGAAAAGAACAATATTATCAACTCCAAGGGAGAGTTATAAGGATTAAATGAATTAGTACACACAGAGGGCTCATAAAAGTGCTTGAACACAGTAAGTGAACAAGTCCTAAAACATATGAGCTATATGTACTATTACCTTAAGTATGGATAGTTAATGTCAAATTGAAGATCTGAGTGAACTTGAGCAAGGATCACTTTGCCTTTGCAGAGTCTAAATTTCCTCATCTGCCAAATGAAGGGGTGGGATTAAACTATTGCTCATGACTTCTGTGACATCGAAATTCAATTATTTTTAAGTTTGAAATTCTCTGCTGTGAGGTTTGGACTGCTTTTTTTTTTTTTTTTTTAACTAACACTCTTGCTTTGCAAGTATTCTTTGTTCACTGGATGCTGCAAAAAACAAGTATGTCTCTTTTTCTCCCCTCATGGCAACTCACTCTTCCTAACATACTTAATTTCTACCTTTTACTGGAGCAGATGTGACCGAATGAGCCCCTGGTTGTTAAAGCCAAAACGAACTGGTTTCAAAATCTGGCTTTGCCACTTCTCAGCTGAGGGATATGAACTGGTTACTGAACTTCTATAAGCATTCATTCCCTGATGCTGAGAATGGCTTCCCACGCATGTTTGATGAGGATGACGTGAGGTAAGGTTTATAAAGTACACTTCCCACATGGTAGCGAATGGGAATGGCGTCAGCTCACCTCAAGCACACTCTATCCTCTACTGCTCAAGAAGGAAGGTCTAGATGTAGGGAAAGTGATCAATGGCAAGTAAAAAAGTTCAGGAAAAGTCATTCTGAAGTTTTGTGTTGGAGACCATGGTTATCTTGACAACTTTTTAATTTGTCTGTTTCACCTCAGGTTGCCAGGTATTTAGAACAAAGGACAAGATAGCAGTGTAATAATAATTAGCATTTATCAACTTCCAAATGCTTTACAAACACTAGATAATTAATCCCCGCATCAACTCTCAGGGAAGCAGATAAAGATCATCTGCCATCTAGCCAAAAGAAGAAGAGGAACAACAGCGTTCAAAGACCGCCACAGGAACACAGGGAAAGTGCTAAGCCATGCCGCTCTAATTGCCAGCGCTCTTCTAACTTGCACTGAACAATCCCCAGGACTTAGTCATCAGAGGCCAGGAGACCTCTACAGCTGAAAGCAAAGAAGACTGAAAAGAGAAAGGAGGTAAAATAAAACTTTTTTTAAAGATGGAAGAGAAGATAAAGGGGGAAAGGGAAGAAAACTAGAAAAAGTAGGTTAAAAAATGTCTTCTGTGGAAGCCGTAGCTTCTTGGGATTAATTATTTTCCTCTCACACAATTCCTAATTAGTTTGACACCTGTATCACCCACTGAGTTTAAGTATAACTTAAAAAGAGCTGACTAAGTGGTCCATTGCATTTGGTGACTATTAAGATAATAATGTAAGATAGTAGGAAAAATAGGGTAAGAAATATGGGATGAAAAACCCAACAGGGGATGAAGAACATGGTCTGACTGTGGAACATTAAGGAGAGCATCACTTTTACATATAGGCTTTCCAGGAAACCAGTACCAGTCCTAGACCACCTTGAAGTTTATTCCTTCTTCCAACTTCTAAAACTGGCTCTGGACCTACAGAATCCAATAAAGCTCCAAATGAGAGATTCATAATTGAAATGTTGATCAGAGTCAACATACTAGTTGGCTTTATGGGACTTTGGTATTCAAGTTATAGAAAAACCACCCCAGTTGGCAGGACCATGTTTCCTCCAGGGCTCTAGAGAAAAACTCTGATTTGACCCTTTCTAACTTCTGGTGGCTACCAATATTATTTGGCATTCCTTGATTTTCTGCTGCTTCGCTCCATCTGTGCCTCTGTTATCACATGGATTTCTTTCTGAGTGTCTTCAGATGGCCTTCCAATAAGGATGCTAGTTGGGTTTAGGATTTGCCTCAGTCAAGTATGAACTCAACTAATTATATCTGCAGATATTTTATTTCCAAGTCAGGTCACATTCTGAGGTCTAAGGTGGACATGAATTTGAGGGAGGATGTTTTTCAACCTATTACAATAACCCATAGTTGTGCACAAAGATTCAGCTACAAGGACATTCACCTTGGTATGGTTCATAATATGTGGCAAATTGGAAATGTTCTAAAATCTGTAATGGAAGAACAAATTATAATGTATTCATGTATAAAAATATACATTTAATAATATACATTAAATATACATTTAATAACAACAGAAACACCCATTCTTATCAAGTGCATATATAACCTTTATCAAGATAGACCATGTTCTGGATCATAAAATAAAAATTTAAATATAATCAAGTTATACAATGTGTGGGCTTTGACCAAAATGGATTTAAATTAGGACTTGATAGCAGAAGGTTCTATGGAAAATCTAAATATTGGGAAAATAAGAAACTTTTAGATAATCAATGGAGCAACAAAAAAAACCAAAAGGAAAATTACAAGGTATTTAGAGCTGAATGAAACTGAAAATATAATAAAATTTGCAATATCCACTAAAGCAGTACCATGGGGTAAATTTATAGCACTTACTGCCTGTTAGAAAAGAAGAATGGCTTCAAATCAATGACCCTAGCTTCCATCTTAAGAAGCTAGAAATAAAAAAAGAACTTAAATCCAATGATAGGATATAGCAAAGTTCGGTACAGAAATAAATTTTAAAAAAATTCCATGAAGTCTCTATTTGTTTCTTCAAGATCAATAAAGTTACTAAACCTCTAGGCAGGTCATGAAAATCAAAGAGAAGACACAAATTATAAATATCAAAAATGAGAGAGGAGATATCATTATATAGTATGAGAATATTTGATTTTAATATTAATATTAAATATTAAAATATTAATATTAAATACCAATGTCGATTTCATATTAAATACAGTAGTATGTATGCCAAGGATAGGCATGAGTAATATTATGCCAATTATCCTGACAACTCAGGTAAAATTGACAAATTCCTTGAAAGACACAAAGTGCCAATGCTTGTCCAAAAAGAAATACTGGACTAGTACTGTCTCTTTTAAAGATATTGGATTTGTAGCTAAAAATGTTCCCACAGAAAACATGCTAGAGGGCCAGGTGAATTCCCTGAGGAATTCTAAAAAAGATATATGAAAGAAATAGCATTAATTCAAGATAACTCAGAAAACTGAAGTGCAGGTTGATTTTGAACTCATTCCAGAGGCTAGCCTTACACTGATACCAAAATAAGACAAGATCATACAAAAATATAAATCTACAGACCATTACCTGTCATGAACACAGATTTAAAAATTCTAAATAAAATTGGAGCAAACTGTGTCTAAAGCTATATTAAAAGGACAATACACTGTAACTAAGTAAGGATTATTCCCGAAATATAGGATTGGCTGAACACTCAAAAATCAAAGGAATACACCATATTAACGAAGTAGAAACAAAATCTGACATCTAATCTTGATAAAGATTCTTAGCAAGAGCAGAATGGAACTTCCTCAACCTGTCAGAAGTATCCAAGGAAAACCTGCCTACAGGTGACAGTCTTTTTCTTGGTCAAAGATGGAATGCTTTTCCCTCTATCATTTGAAGCAAAATGATTCTCCCCTCTTGTGTTCAAAGCTGTATTTGAAGTTCTAACCAGTGCAATAAGAAAAAAGGCAAATACTTCCATGAAACAAAGTGGAGAGAACAAAACAGAATTCACATATAAGAGTTAAATGAAATATAGAAGTAAAGGAATCTCAGTGGAGAAAGAGTAGTTTATTAATAAGATTGTGGAAAACATAAAATATTCATAGGGAAAAAAATTCAACTTCAATCTTCATCTCACAGCTTGTACAAAGATTAACTCAAGATGGATCATCTACCAAACTGTGAAACATACAACTATATGACTTCCTAAGGGAAAGAAAAGAAAATCTTTGTGACTTTGAATTAGATACATCAAAAACTGTAAACATAATCCTTCAAAACCTTATCAAAAGAATAATCCATGAATAAAAGAGTTGATAAATTGAACTTAATCAAAATTAAAAACTTCTGTTTTTTGAAAGTTATGAAAATGAAGAGACAAACCACAGACTGGGAGAAAAGAATATATATATATATATATATATATATATATATATATATATATAAAGATTTGTGTCCAGAATGCCTAACATATTCTCTAAACTCAATGAGAGGAAAATAAGTAACTCAACAAAAGTGTGCAAAAAAATTTAAGCAGATAGTTCCCCCAAAAACATATATATAGACATTGCATAAGCACATCAAAAGGTGTGCAGCATCATTAGCCACTAGGAAATGCAATTTAAGCCACCTGAGATTCCACTATACTCTTATTAGAATGGCTGAAATTAAGATCATACCAAGTGGAGCAACCTAAACCCTCATATATTGCTAGTTGGAATGAATAATGGTATAACCACTCTCAAAAACATCGTAGCAGCTTCTTAAAAACATTAGCATATATTTACCATCTGATTCAGCTACTTTACTCCTAGATATTAATGGAAGACAAATGAAAATACAGGGCCACTCAAACACTTACATAGGAATACTCTTAGTAAATCCGTTATTGGTTTTCGTTTGTTTGTTTTGTACCAGGGATTGAACCCAGGGGCACGTAATCCACTGAGTCACATTCCCAGCCCTTTTTATTTTTCGTTTTGATACAGAGTCTTTCTAAGTTGCTTAGGGCCTTGCTAAATTGCTGAGGTTGGTCTTGAATTACAGTCCTCCTGCCTCAGCCTCCAGAGCTGCTGAGATTACAGGCATGTGCCACTGTGCTCATGCTCAGTTAATAGATCTGTTTTTAATTTTTTAATACTTATAACTTAAAAAAATGTCCATCACAAGTAAACGTATTTATGTATGTATTCATCCAATGGAAAGATACTTAGGAAAAAATAAGGAATGAACTATTGGTACACTCAATTTCATGGATAACTCTCAAAATAACTTTGCAATGAAAAATGCCAGACCAATAACTTATATACTGTATAATTCCATTTACATAAATTCTAGAAAATGCAAACTGATCTATACTGACAAAAAGCAGGACAGTGGTTGCCTGGGAGAGAAAAAATTAGACATGCGGTTTACAGAAAGCAGATTCCAAAACAATAATATATAACAATAAGCTGGTTTTTTTTTCTTTTCTTTTACTAATTTATTTATTTATTTGCAAAACATACACACAAGGGAATTACCTCTACAGGATGGGATTTTGTAATTTTTGTTTTACATAAAAATAAAATAAAACCATGAACAAAAAAAAAGAGTTTTAAAATGCAGTAATAAAAATGTTTTAGAGAAATGTAGCTTCTCCTAAATAAGAAGGAAGGTGAGAAGATGAGGCAGGACTGGCATCTCACTGTTTAAAGGAGAAAGGACACAAGGCCATCCACACGCCTGGGTTCCAGAGCTTACTGTCCTCAGAACTTGTAGCGAGAGGTAGAGACAGGAAATTAATAATAAGAAAATGGCCAGAACCCACTACATTTTCAGGCAATTTTCCAGTACTCTTTATTTCCTCTGAACACTTGCAGACACAGAGTAGAGTTTCTGCAAGTTATCTTATTTAGTGAGTATGCAGAAGGTCAGATGCTAATGTACTGTAACAGAGCCCTTGGATGGTTCTGTAAGAGCGATGTCTGTTCTCCAGGATTTCATAATGAAGCCAACCTTAGGGCAGAGCATACATATCCAAGGAAATAAGCACACAGCCCATTTTACATCTCCTCTTATTGTAGAGCATTACAGGAAGACGGGGCGGGAGGCTCAAGAGGGTCTAATCTGTCACTGCACAGGGGAAGGTCAACCACATGAACCTGGCCTTGATTGTTTTGCTTCATTGGCTTACCATTAACAAGACAGCACTTCAAAATGGTAACATTCTAAAACACATTCAGTAAGGGATTCCAGCATCTCTTCTTGCTCCAAAGAGGGTATTGGATTCTATTTGGGTTACTCTGTTTTACTGTGAATTCAGGATAAACATAATCAAGCTGGACTAATGAATTGGAAGAGCCAGACTCATGGACATGAAGCTGTGCCTTGTTTACTTTGGGATGATCATCCTCTCTACACCCTTCTCTGCCTTTTGGGAAAGCAGAAAGGCAAACTTGCTAGACACTTACTGGAGGGAGGGAGGAAGGGTGTCCCATGCCTCTTTTTGCCCCTTTGTCTACCTTAGTCCAATTAACTTCTGCTCCAAGGCAAGAGGTTATTCATCTGATGGTTTTAGGAATTGTTGTAGGGCCTCTTTTAATAGCAAACAACATCATGTTACTCCATCGTGGGTGTCTGTGGTCACTATCACTTCCAGTTCCTGCAGCTGCATGGAGAGAACATATACACCAGGCTGATCCTCAGGGTAGACTGGCTATTAACTCGCTTTGTAGACACCAGCATGCTACAGTGTACAGGAGGCAAGTTCTATCACTTGGACCAGGTCCTGCAAAATCTAGCATGTATCAGAGTTTGGCATTAGTGCTAATTGGGCACTTGCTTAGGTATTAAAAATGTGTTTTCTCCCTTGTTTTCCATCAGCATATCATTTCCTTTGGATCCAGGCTGGGAACCCCATCTAAGAGAAAGGGTGCATTGTCACAATACCCAAATCCTACTCTTAACCCTCGCCCCTGGCCTTCTGAGTGAGATCCTGCCATGAGCTTGGACCCAAACTGGATTCTGCTGTGTGTCCACTTTGTCATCACACATTGGATAATTTTGTGCACTTTCTCCCTGACCACCTAACTTTCCCTACTAGAAGCTTGTTCTTTGCCTTCCTTCCTCAGAGAAGTCCTACCTAGCTCCATGGCCATGAAACCCTCTTCGCCTCCCAGGTCCAACTTTCTGGACCTAAAACTGCCTGCCAGTTCCTTCTCTCACAGATGAGTCTCAACCCCCAGAAAGCTATGTCGGCAATCCTTCCATCTAAAGAGTCAAATGTGCCTTTGTCACCCACCCTCAGAGCCTTGAATCAACTGGAAACATCCCGTGCTTCCACAGGACATGGCTGCTTCCTCCGGACAGCTGCAAATACCAGCTGTTTGAAATGAAGACCTGTGGTTTGTATTAAGTGAATTCCTTTGCCTGCCTAGCAATAGCTAGTCCTCTTAAACCTGTAGACATTCCATTTTAATCTTGTTTACTTATTTGCTCAGCTCATCTTTTTCCAAGGAAAATCCCAAAGTACATTTCAAGTCTCTGTCCTGTCTGACTTACATAATATTATAATGAAGTAAGGTCAGAATTGTTTGGAATTCATTAAATCTTTGGGTCTCCTAACAACAGCAGGAAGTTAGAAGGAGCAGATGGGAGAAAAAAGTTTAGTGAGAACTTGACATATTCCCTTGAGTCATTTAAACCTGGGGAATTAGAAACCTATAAGATGGGAAAAGAATGCAGCTTGTCAGGGTAGAGTAAGGCTGGGAAGTGAACTTGTGAGACCACCAGTCTGTGATGGGTACTGTCATGGGCTAATCTGTATCCCCCCAAATTTATATGTTGAAATCCAATCCCAGGGCCTCAGATGGTGACCCTATTTGGAAAAATGGTCATTTCAGGTATAATGTATTAGGTTGAGTTCATAATGGAATAGGTTGGGTCTCTGATCTCATCTGACTGAGGTGTTAACAAGGGGAAGTATGGACACAGATGCACACACAGTGAAGAAACCACACACACGAGGGCAGAGAACAGGGCGATATCTGTAAGCTAAGTGATGCCCAAATTGCCAGCCATCTGATGGTGGCCAGAAGCTGGTGGAGACAAATGGACCACATTCTTCTTCACAGTCCTCAGGAGGGACCAACTTAGCAACACCTTGACCTGGGATGTCTATTCTCCAAAGCTGCTGACAACACATTTCTGTTGTTCGATCCACCCAGTTGATGGTATGACCCCACACAGGCAGCGCCAGCCAGTTAAAACAAGCACTGTGCTGTTTCACCTCTCACAAGTCTTTCCACAACCTCGTCAGCCATTTATTGTCTCCATGTTACCAATGAAGACATTGTGGTTCAGAAAGGCAATGTAGCGGTCAAGGGCATAAGGTTAGAGTTATAAAGCTGCTCATGTGCCTTCTTGAGGTCACAGCCTGTGCTATTCCAAGGGCATAAAGCTGCCTCCCTCAGAGGGAGTGATGTGGGCAAAGGAAGAAAGATGTAGTTGGGGAGACAGGTGGGAACTCAGTTGGACAGCCTCCTGCTGTCTGGAGGGCACAGGGCTCAGGGCAGTGAAGCCCAGCACCGATTGTGCCTCCCCTTGGTACTTCTTTTCTTTTCTGTTCCCCTTTCCACCTCTTGGCATGTGGAGTTTCACTCAGGATGGACAGTAGTTAGTTTGGTCCAAGTTTGTGAAACCCTCTCTTAGTAATCAAAGCTCTTATTCCCCAAGTCTCACATCTGATTAAAGTAACTCAAGACTAAGGTGTAAATGACCCATAACCTTTAATATGTTGTTCCACTGAAGGATCTCTCTATTTATAGTCAGTAGGTGGGACAAAATTAGTTTCTTATATCTTCACTGAATAATGGAAGGGCTAATAAATGAAACATGGTTTGTTCTCTAAAGGAGGAGAAATTTTGTTATACTTTCGATTTTATTTAAAGATTTTTGTTATTTTAGTAATCTCTTTTCTTGCTATTTTAGTTTTTTTTTTTTTTTTTCTGGTAGTGATTACCCCAGCACAAATGTCTGCAAATTCAAAGAGAAAAGCTCAGTTTAATGTGCTGTGCAGTTTTAAATCAAACATATATGTTCAGCAACATTATAACAGATACGTATAGTAAACTATGAAATAGCATTTGGGTATTTGTATCTACCAATTTTTTCTAAGTTAAGTGGCTCTTAACCTTTTCAGCTCATGGCTTAAGAAACTCTGGATACAAAACACATGACTTCAGCAATGTTCCAGTGACTAATTAACCACAGAATATAGACAAGGAATCACAAATTCAGATGATGATAAAGGGTCAGACCTAAGAAGAAAAAAATAACTTACATCCCACTTGCAGGGTAGCATCTTTTCTGAATTAGACTATTATTAGTAGAAATCACGACCTTGCCAAACCTTCCATTATTTCAAGAGAAACCAGGAATATAGATTTTTTGATGTGACCTCTCCCCAGTTTTAAAAGTTGGAGTATTCATTTCCTATTGGTGCTATAAGAAATCACTATGAACATCCAGACATGGTGGCACATGCCTGTAATCAGCTGCTCAGGAGGCTGAGGCAGGAAGACTGCAAATTCAAAGCCAGTTTCAGCAATTTAGCGAAGCCCTGAGCAACTTAGAGAGACCTTGTCTCAAAAAAAACCACAATAAAATAAAAAAGGCAGTGAAGTGCCTCTGGGTTCAATCCCTGGTACCAGAAAAAAAAAAAAAAAAAAAAATTACAACAACAACAACAAAATAGTGGGATTTACTCTTGGGGCTCAGGAGGTAATTAAGTCCTAAAATTAAGGTGTCAGTAGAGTTGGTTTCTGTGAATGCTCTTGGGAGGATCCATCTCTTTGCCTTTTCCAGTTTCCAGAGTCACCCACCGGCCTTGGCTCTACATCACATTACTGTTTCTCCCTCTGTTTCTGTCCCCATATTTTCTTTTCTTGACTCTGACTCTTCTGCTGCCTTATAAGGACACCTGTGATGACACCCTGCTGCCTGGATAATGCTGGATAATCTCCTCATCTTAAGGTCCTAAGCTTAATCACATCTACAATATCCCTTTTCCCATGTAAGGTAACATGGGTTCTGAGGATTGGAATGCAGACTTCCTTGGGGGAAGGTTTTACTCTGTCTACCTCAGTTGGCAAATAAGTCATGTTAGAAAAATGATGTATGCAGTAAAATGATAGGAAGTCTGAGATTTGCTTTAAAATGCTCCCCTACGCCACCCAAAGGGTAGGTGGGGAAACAAAGTAGGCAAAATATTGACAATTGTTGAAACTGGGTTATGGGCAACTGGAGGTTAATTTTTGTTTTTCTTTCATCTTGTGGAATTATTTTGGCTTCTCGCTGATGTTTTCTGTTACCAATGCATCATTCAATAGCATATTATTTAGTATCCAGGTGTTGGAGTAGTTTCTGGTTTTTTATCATTTATTTCTAATTTCATTCCATGAAATTAAAAATAATCTTTGTTATTAAAAAATAGGCAGGGGCCAAGTAAATTATACCTGCAAGCCAGATATGGTCCATAGACTGATAATTTGCTTTTAAATCATTAGTTCCTATCTATTTGGAAATATACAACACACACCTACCTACACATTTGACTCTTAGATGGTTAATTTTATCTGCCAAGTTGATTGGGGTTTCTGGAAAAGATTAGCAGATCAAACAAAAAAGTTGGAGGAAGGGTACTTCTCTCTTGGGCTGGGAATTGAACCCAGGGTCTCACATCTGCTAGGCACACACACAACCACTGAGCTACACCTCAGCCCATGTTTCCTGCTACTTGAGCTGGGCATCCTTCTTCTCTTGCCCTTGGACTTTGCAGCTTCTGCTTCTCAAGCCTTTGGACTCTGGGATTTACACCAACCTTTGCTTTGGATCTCTGGGCTTCTGAAGTGAACTGCATCACATACCTGGCTTTCCTGGTTCAGCAGCTTACAGGTAGCAGCCTGTGGGACTCTGGCTTCAACTGTGTGAGCCAATTCTCACAGTCAATCTCCTTTTATAAATCAATATGTATCCACCTTTTTGGTTCTGTTTCTCCAGAAACTGTTAATCCAGTCACAAAGGTATTCGTGGATCGAATGTGCGAGGTTTCAAGGAATCTCATGTTCCTCAAAGTCCCCAACATGCCAAAAGCTTTTGTGGTCTGAGGTGTGAGAGGGAGCTACTAGCTATTGCATGAGACTGGTTTCAAGCAGCCTCCATCTATTTTGTGGAGTTTTTAAATTTAACGTAGTGATTCTCTTGAAGGAGTACCAACTTTGTCTCTAAATAAAAAATGGATAAGGAAAAAAAGAGGCTTCTAATACAGGTGGTGCAAATAAAGAGAGAGGGAAAGATGTATTTAGAAATTTTACAAAACTCAAATTTTATAGGAGAAATATATTCTGAGGTGGCTTCAAGCATTCAGGATCCCTCAGAGTTCTTGAGACACAGCTCTCACAGTGACAAAGGCCCCCAAAATAATCCTCTGGCATTAACATGCTACCTATTCCTTACTCCCTCTTTCTAGTTTCTGAAAAATCAACCTTTAAAAATTGTTATCTCACGTGAGATGCCTGTCCTCTGTGTACCATGGCTTCATACTTTATATATACCTTTAGTACATACAAAATACCTGGTGTGCAGCAGTTGTTCACCAGATTGTGGCTGAGTGCTGGACTGAAGCCATACCTAGTCAACTATCTTAGGTCCCCAATAAACATATAAACTGTTTCTAAGCAGCATAATTTGAAGAGCTTAGTGATGGTTGTGTTCTTTTGTGGACATTCTTCATCCCGCTCTGGCTCCAATTCTTTCCTCTTTACTAGGTGTGAGCTGTCCATACTCAGTTTCCGGAAATGGATGAAAGGAGGCTTCTAATCTGTGACACTCATAGATAATTAAATTAGACTCCTCTCAGTCTAGTGGGGAAGGCTACTTTATATTTCATTAACTCCAAAGGGCCATTTCAATTATAGTCCCTGTTTGGTAAACAAGTTATCTTTGACTTACAGCCTTTACTTCCTTAACACCCAGGAAGACTGCCCTTTAAAAGGAAGCTGATATGCAGCAGAAATGCACAATTTTGAAAAAAGCTGTCTTTTGAAAGGCAGATGACATTATCACCAAATCCAAAAAGAACAAGCACTTTGGAAAAAATAAAGTCTATGCTTCAGTGTCCTCTGTTTTGTTTTCAGAGGATAAAAGACTGGGTGTGTTTGTAGGCTGCTTTGTCTACTCCCTCATTTTATTTATTCTTCTATAGAGAAAGTCAAAAGATTTTTGAAGAAAGAAAATTTTGAAATACAGGACTGTGCAGCCTTAATGCTGTATCAGCTTTTCCTGAAGTCATGGTCTGATCCTCTGGCTACTCAGTAATGCCAGACATCCTAATACTATTGACTGCATGAATGACATCAGCTTGCTTGATTTCAGTTGACTCTATTGGTGCTTTATGATTAAATAAACAAACAAAATCCAATAAGAATTGATTTTTAGAGAAATCTCAAAATTGTACATCAGAGGACCAAATCACAATCAATTTCCCAAGTCTGCTTAACCTGCTTTAGCTTAAGTGCCTTTAGAAAGCCTGTGATAGTTAGGAATATCCATTTTTTCCCTCTGACTTGGTAACAAGAAGGCAATCCAGTATTAAGAACACAATCTTACCAGCTATTTCCTGTTGCAACTCATCTCAGCTATTTTTACTGTGATTAATCTTGACCGACATATTGATCTTCTCGATGCTTCAGCATTCTCATCTCTAAAATGGGGGTAACCAAATCTTTTTTCTCTGAAGTTATTAGGAGGATCAAATCAGATAATGTGTGTATTTGATTGTGAATTTGAATGTGTACAGCAGTGGTTGGCACCAAACAAGTTCTCAAAGTTTCATCTGTAGATCACCCATACCAGCATCAGAGAGTTGGATGATTACAAATTTGGACATCTGCTCCTTTTAGGATTCAATTATTCAAAAGTGCATGAGGTGTAATCTTCATTACCTTTGCCTTACCCAGGACCTTGTGTAAGTCTTGAGCATGGAATTGTTTGCAAATATCTATCACAAGAGTCAATTACCATTATCCTCATCATGGGTATACAGTATTCCTTTTCTACCAGTGATCATCAAAGGCCAGTTTCCTTGGGTTCTTTGCTTTGATATCACTGGGCACTGCTTGTTAAAAATGGATTCTTGAATCCCAGACCCACTGAATCCTGATATCTAGGGATTAAGACTACACATCTCTATTTCACAACTTCTCCTGGGGACTCTGATGCAAAACCTGCTTTGGGATTCACTCATTCTAACACTGGATGATAGCCCTTCATTATTTAACTATCTAGCAGAGTCCATGATCTTATGATGGGTTCAGGTGAATTAACTCATATAAAGGTATATACCACTGTAAACCTCCTAGCTATGACAAGTTCTGCTCAGAGATTTCTTCTTCCTCACTTCTTTCTAATGCTCTATCTGTGAACATTTGATTCTGTCAAAGTAGCTCTTCCAAACCCTAGCCATTAATGTACCATTTTCAATTTTTCGTTGATCGACTTGTACTCTTGTGGGAATAATTGCCACCTGTCTCAGTTCCAACTGATAAAAAAAAAAAAATTACTATAGACCTAGCAGCCTAAACAACAAATTTCTATGTCTCACAGCTCCAGAGGCTGAAAAGTTCCAGATTAAGAGTCCAGCAGAGCCAGTGTCTGGTGAAGGCCATTCCCTGGCATGCAGGTGGCTATTTCTCATGGTATGCAAGTGTAGTGAAAGAACTAATGGGCTCTCTGGTCTCTTCTTATGAAGGCTTTGATCCAGTTTATGAGGGAAGAGCCCAAATTAACTCCCAAAGGCCCCACTTTCAAATCCTGTTGTGTTGGGATCAGCATTTCCAAATGCAGATTTTGAGTAGACACAAATATTCCCATCCCTGTACAGTCCAAAATCTACTCTTTCCTTCTTCTTCTTTAAAGAACTTAGGACTTATTAGGAGTGATCATATGTTCAGTTAAAAAACCATTTCTCAGCTCCAGCTTATCTTTTACATTTACCCTCCTCTAACATCCCAATGCATTCCAGTAATCTGCTGCCTCCCCACCAGGCTCACTTAATATCCAAATTCACTCTCGTGTGGTTGGGTCCCGCATAGGCCCAGCCTGCCCTGAAAAGAATCTGCTTCCTGCAGCAGTCTTTATGCCTGCTGGTGTACTCTTTGCAGTTATCAAAGAGGAAACAATATATTATTTCCAAACAGAAAAGTAACTGTGAGACTATAAAATGGCATACTTTTTCCCTCTCTGACCTTATTTTCCTCTTCGAAATTCTCTTTTGCAATGAACAATATATTTGTGGCCCACATCCTCCTTTCTGGAGTAAAAACACCACGAGGAGAATTTCAAGAATCTTTGAACATTGTACAAAAGCTCAGCAGAATCAAATGAGACCGAAGAAGGCTGTGTTCCAAATGCAGTGCCATGGCAGGGCCTAAAGCTTCCTAAATAGGGACATTTTGGGAAAGATCGTCAGCCTAGCTGGGCTTTGAATAGCAGGTCTCATAAAAAGTTCCCCTGGTACTAATTAAATGTGAGAGCTAGAACTCAGATTATAAAACTAATAATGTAGTAAACCCTAAAGGACATCACTTTCAGAAAAATAAGATTTTTCTTGCATTCTTTTTTTCTCTTTTGCTTTTGGAACTCATACATTCATTCAATAACTGTTTACCATAAATTGTGGGATAGGCACTGTTCAAAGTGTCTTAGTGCCACTTGACAACACAGGCAAGGCAGGAAAGGGAAATAAATAACAAATAAATATAAAAAAGTAAACTTGACAAGCATAATAAAGAGAAAAAAGCCCCCAGATTTCTGTGATTTAAATATACAACAGGATATAATGGGAATTTTGATTTAGGAACAGTTCATCTACTGTCCAATGACAGTTCAATGTTCTTAGTCTGTGGGGAATTGTTTAAATCTAAATTTTGTCATCCACATAATGTTAATCATCCCATTTGTGTCACTTGCAAAAGTACCAAGCATTTCCTTAATGTCTCTAAAATAGTGACAAAATTTGTAAAAGGACTATGTTTACCTTGATTCCTTAATGTATAGTCTATGGAAATATTTATTTGCAGAGTTTAGAAACTACAAAATGATAAAAAATTAGGAGTCTACAAAGCAATATGGTAATTATTTCAAGAGACACCACATTCTTAGCAGGAAGTCTAAATTTGATTGAAGGTGAAAAAGTCTAGAGTGCTCAGGGAACCAAGCTGGAGACCTTGGTTCTTATCAAAATAACCTGGTAGTGCAAGGTGTTTGTGATTCCAATGGCTTAGGAGGCAGAGGCAGGAGGATTACAAGTTCAAAGCCAGTCTCAGCAAAAGTGAGGGGCTAAGCAACTCAGTGATACTCTGTCTCTAAATAAAACACACAACAAGGCTGGGGATGTGGCTCAGAAGTCTAGTGCCCCTGAGTTCAATCCCCAGTCCAAAAAAAATAATAATAACCTGATAGCAGGGCATTACTCCAAGAGGTAGACACCTGTAGACTCTGCAGAGGGAGTAGAAGTATGTACTTGAAACTACAATCAGCTCTGTGTGCACAGTTGGTGCTTGCATTGCTTATTTATGCCAGTGTGTTTATGTTCGACAGGGAATCCCTCATTTATCGCTTTCTTCAATTTCCAGTCAGTACCACACACTGACCTAACTTAAGGGGAAAACAGCATCTATTTTATAGGATTATTGTGAGACTCAAGTGAGGTAACCTACAAAAAGTGGTAAGCACAGTAAACATCATATGTAGTTGCAAGAGCACGTGTTTTAAAAGTGTACGACCATTGTGAATATGCCTCCTGGAGTCCCCAAGCTCACTACTAGTCCTGCAGAGTCCATCCCATACACAACCAAGTCCACCATCTTTTCGGCACATCCTTAACCAAATCCGATCTCTGCTTCTCTTGTGTTAATTGTGAGTTTCAACCTGGCTCCACACCGCTTGTGGTTCTCTCACCAGGACGTCTGTAAGGCATGAAGTCTTGGTAGAGAGCATTTGCAGAAGCGGATAAGGCACAAGACACACTCCATAACCAGTCTGGAATGCCTCGATTCTCAGATACTCCTCCCAGATTTTCTTCCATCCTTGCATTCTCATTTAAGTTCCAAAACATTGCTACAGCAAATAAACCTTTCCTTAAGAACACACCTTTTGTCTTTTCATCTTTTGCTTTCAATAATTTACTTCTTTCCACATTTTCCTATGTGTTTTTCATTTACCAAACACCATTGGATATAGTCCACTTCATGTCTGTCTTACGGCCATTCAGGATCTGATGACCTTTCTCATCAGATTCTTTTTTTTTTTTCTCTCTCCATGTTTAGACTTGAGGATCAAAGGTGCACACACTCTTCTAGGTAAGATTTGCCAGAGATGCATAGCAACCCCAGGATCTCCTAGCTTTCTGCCAGGAAAGAATGTCTAAGAACAACTGACTTTCTACCTCGCAATAAGGGCAGTGTAAGGTTTGGGATAGACAACTTGTTGGGTTTAGATGTCTGCAGCTGGCATCACTGACTACCCTGGTTTTTTGAGTCTGTAGATGCTTCATTTGCACCAATTCTAGTACCTCTTCTGTTAGTCTTATGCCAACCTCACCCTAACAAAATTAAACTAAATTGCAAAAGAGATAGTTCAGTTGAAGATGATAATGATGTAACAAGTAAAAAAAAAAAAAAAAAAAAAATCACTTCAGTTTCATTTTACTCCTTTTGCATAAAGGGAATATTAAGGGCCGATCTCTTCCTACTGCTTCTCTTACAATAGTCACTAATTATCTACAGTTAACCTCCTTCATGAGAAAGGCTAAATCGTCTATGAACATTGATTTTTTTTTTTCTAAGAGTATGGAAAAAAGGCTGAAAGCTTTGATAGAAAGTTACTAGGACAAAAATACAAAACAAATAACAGTAGAAAAATTAAGAAAAATATTTCCACCATTAGATAGCCTATCCCAACCAGGTGGGGTCATGTGTTCATTCACTGTTACAAATATTTATTGAGCACATACTACATGCCAAGCTTTGTACTAGAAATGGGACATGCCAGGAGAAGCAGAATCAGAAAAATACTTCCTGGATGGAGCTTAGAGGCTGGTGGAGGGGAAAGCCATTACATAATCCATCAATAATAAATAATAAATGTATAAATATAAATTGTTGCCATTCATCATGATACTTCCATAAAAACTTTACTGAGGTGAAGTCCACTTTCTCCTCTCTGGAGGGGAGGCTTTGCTACTCTTAGATTCTGAGATTACTTTTGAATTCATGCCACAGGGGCAGGTGTTAACATGGTCATTGAATTTGATACACACACCTGTAAAAACAGGTGCATGGAGTTTGCCGGCTTTCTGTAAATATTTCTGCAAACAGCACATTCCTCTGCATATGATCCTTTACCCGCACCCTGTTCCCATGGCCTTTTTGGTCAAATGTTTGTACAGCTGGCTAAAAAGAAAAAGGGAGGGGTGGATAAAATCAACATTTGGGACCAAAAACAAAAACAAAAACAAAAAATGTAGATATTCGTCTGTTGCTTTGATTTTCCATCTTCTCACACTTTGAAAAAAATCCATTCTAGAGTTTTGATTCACAGGGTAGAAAATAAGGAGAACTGTGAGGTCAGTAAATTTAACTGTGGCACCAGGGGTGATATTCAAAATATTTAACAACTATCACAGACATCAATGGAAGCAGGTGCCATGAGGAAATGGACCCTGAACCCAGGCAGTGTGCAGCCCCTCGAGGGCTGGACTGGTGGGGCAGCCTCTCACGCTGGCCCCCACTTCAGTCTCCAAATATGTCCCAGCATGTCCCAGAACCCCCAGGCCTCCGTTGACTCCTTTACGCAAGATGTGAGTCTTGCGTCCAATCAGACGCCTACGGAACACATTCTGTCGTGCCATCCCAGGGCTGGAGAGTAGATAAGGACCAAGTAGTTGTTCCTATCCTTAAGGAACTTAGAGTCACTGGTGGACAGAGGAAGTAAACAAACACAAATGATGATAAACAAAGCCAGTGAAGAGATAGGGGAGCAAGTCAGCAGTGACACCATTTCAATAAACTCACTGTCCTCAGGGCTCAAAGAGGTGTTTGCATCCTAATAAAGGACTATGATGGGCTGACAGATCTGACTCCATGAGAATGTTATAGGCCAGACTCTAAGGGAAATGACTGAACAGACTCCATTTTGCTCTGAGACTCCATGTTATGTCGGAAATAAGCTTCTCCCATGGGAACACTCTGTCTCTGTACCCATCATCAGTTACTTGGTGTGCATGTTTAATAATATACAATGGCAACTCCTGTGTAGTAAAGAATTACTCTCTTTTGATGCCTATTGCTCCTAAACAATGTACCGTGTGAACAGTGATTATGTGGATGTTAGTAACCATTCTATGGTTTGTACCTAGGTAAGGGTCATTTTGACCCACCTCCCCCTCTGTTGATGACCTCATGATGTTAGTTTGTAATTTTGAATCATAGCAACAGACACTTATGATTAATGTGATTTTTGGTATAAGAACCCCTACAACCCTGTGGTCGGGGCTGTTCTCCCAATAGCCATTTTTTGGGGCATTGTGTGAGATAGTCAGCTGGCCAGCTTAATAAAGACTCTCAAATTTGGACTTCTCAGTGGTGACTGGTCTGTTCTTAAGTTGCACCCCATAACATTTGGAGGCCCCAGTGAGATCCTCGCTGCCTGGTGGGCAACCCCGCTCACCACTGACCTGGAAACTCCTGCGGAGGGGAGAGGCCACAACGCTGCTCCTAGGGGAAGGCCTCTGAGAGACGTTCCTCAGCCCCAGGCTGCACGGCCTGTGGAGCCCCGCCCCAGGACTGAACTAAATTCTTCGTGAGAGTCACCTGTTTCTGCACCCCTGGGGGACCGGTAAGTCTGTTTCTGGCGGATCCGCATCTGGGGACTCTGAGGAAGGCTGGACGCAGCATTACTTCCCGAGTACAGGACTGGCAAGACATTGCTCAGTTCCTCTGGTCTGGAATCTGGAGTGGCCACTTGTCTGTGTCTTTGGTGTTTTATCTGTTCTGGGTTTGCTTGTCCTTTTCTGGTTTTTTGTTGCCTTTAAGTGTAAGCATGGGTCAGTCTCCCTCACCGTCAGTCATGTACTCCCCTTCAGAGCATGTTAACTAATCTCCAGGAATTCCAGAAGAGAGCCAGTGACTATGGAACCCACCACAATGTCTTTTCTCTCTCTAAATTCTGTGAGAGAGAATGACCAACTTTCGAGGTCAGATGGCCCCCTCAGGGGACCACCAAATTGTCTTTGGGCAACCTGAATATCCTGATCAAATGTTTTATAGTCAAATTTGGGTAAAAAATAATGGTTAAAAATGTTTTTAGCCATGTTCGCTGAAGCTTACATTAAAATGTAAACTACTGCCAATAGGAAATTCCTACTATTGGACTTGGTCCACCAAAATGCCAGGCTAAAATTTTGATGGCTGCTATCCAAGAGACCAGAAAAACTGGTTTCAAACAAGACTCCAACCTGAGAGGGCTCTTCCAAGAAGACCAATGGAAGCAGGTTCCCTTGCTGCCTCTTTGGGAAACTCCTTCAGGGAGGGATAGGGCATAACCTTGTCTATATTCTCTTAATTTCTTTTCATCTCTGATGAGAGGGACCACATCAGGATGGAAGCCAAAAAGACTTTAAAATTCTTTTTGACTTCATAGTTTTGATCTGGTGTGCCTAGGTTAATTTTTGATCAGACCTATTTTATCCAATTATAAAGTTTTCTTAATGCTCTGTTTCATTCAGAGGCCAGTTTACAAGGGTTAACTCTCAATCTAATGGGTTTTAAAAAATTAGCTATAAGGTCTTTGTACATCTGTTTATTTTATGTACATGTACACAGGTGTATTGTCATGTCTACATATATTTGGTACCAAAATTGACATATGAGTTCATAAATTAAAATTTTAAAAAATGGATCCAAATGTTTTTGATTTATATGATGTAAAAGGTTTTTAAATTGGGTAAACAAAAATATGGCTTTCAAGTTACTAACACAGTTTTGTTTCCAGGTGGTCAAAAAATAAATAAAATGTTAATTTTATAAAATGTCTAATATCCATTATTTCTAGGTTTTTCTTCAACAGGAAAGAAATGACTGATATGGCTCAATACAATTCTCTGATATCTTGGTTTTTAAAAAAATAACTAAATTAGATTTAACATATATGGGGTTGATCATGGATGTGTTTGTTAGAGACATCAGCTAGTTAAAATGCTAGCTGTTAAATATAACATCAAGTATTCTTAACTCCTTAAATTCCATAGGGTAACATAGTTAAAACATGCTTGGTGTTTTCATGAATTGATAAATAAAAAAAGGGTTTAAATTTACTTTATGTTATCACCAAAGACATGATTACTAAAAGTCTTAACAGATATTCTATATAAAGTGTCCAAAAGTTTCAACTGTATTTAAATAGAGTTCTATAAGTAACAAAGTATTTCATTAGATTAAAATGGAGTAATTTATCTAAAATCAGAAATTCATAAGGGTTGTTTCAAAATACAAATTTTAAAAAGGGGATCAACAGATTAAAACATCACAAGGTTTTAAATATAAAAATATAGTAAAAATGTTTCTAAATAAAAAGTCTTTATGTGATAAAATAAGGCTGTAATACATCTAAGTAAACAACAAGAGTGTCTAAGTGATTAAAAAATGTTAATTAAGAGTAAATTTTAAAAGGTTTACATATATATGCAAGTAACACAACAGTTAAAACTATTCAAGGTTTTTCCTAAGGTCAAATGTTAATGTACTGATATAAACCAAAGTTCAGTCTATATGCTGAAATGACCAATAATTCTTAAAATATTAATTTACTCTTAACATTGTGTCTGTTAAGTTTTATTTTCTAGAGCAACTAGTCTTAAAATTTGGGGGTTTATACAACTCTGGTTAAACAGCAACTATTAGAGTATTGTACTACATTACAAATTCTAAATTTTCTTTAAAAGTTAAACATGGTTAATAAATGTGTTCATATCTTCCATGTATACAAGTCTTTAAAAGGTTTAAAACAACATTTTATCAAGCTGGTGTTCTCCAACCTAAAGTTGAAATGGTAATTTTAACTTATCAAAATAAAAAATTTTATTGGGGATTAATTTATATCATTTAGTGTTCTGTAACTGGACCTGAACCTTATTTTACTTTCTGCACTGGGATAAAAATGTAAATGTATTTCTAAAAGATAATGAGAGCCTGATATGTTTAAAAGTTAATATCAGGAAACAGGAAAACATTTTGCCACTTTACTACACAAAAGGAAATTTAAAAGCTCTCTCAGCTTTCTTTGGTTCATGTTTTAGATGTAATATCATACTGTGTTAACTAACATTCAAATAGACTTGGGAAAAATATATGTAAACTTTATAGAGTGATATTTAAAAAGATAAATGTCAGCTTCAGAACTAGGACTGCTTTACCTAAGATTTATGAAGAGCCCCGCCTTACCTGAGATAAGGCTCTGCTACCTACCTTACTGCATGTTACAATGGCTCCAAAATGTCAGACTTCAGTTCACTTAAAATTATATTCAAAATATTGATTTTTTTTGTTGTAAAATTACTGTAATCTCAAACAGGGGATATAATATATAGTTCAATCAAAATTTAAGATAGCTATTACACAACTAAATATGTTTTTACTGTTGTTAATTCCATTTTGTATTTTCCTTGTAAACTCTGTAACTGTTGACTGATTAATGTTTTACAGAGGTACTGCTTCAAGAACAATCTAAATTAATTTGAGATAATAAGCCTTCACCTATAGGGACAGATAATATAGACCCCAGTTTAATAAAAGTTGGTAAATAACAATAAAGTCATAGACATTAAATTTAAAACCCAGTACTCTTACTGTACAACTGGTGAAACTGACTTGCTGGATGTTTAAGATCAAAACTTAAAGATTGAGATTAAAATAGAGGGGTCAAGAGAATCAATATTTGGTTCTTGCCCTTAGAGTCAGCCTAAACCCAGGGAACAAGAGAACTTCTCTAAGGAGCTTTGCAACTCTGGGCCACACGACCTTCTGATCAGGGAGAGTGATGAGACCATTAGAGGATGAGAAGCCAATCAGTGCACCTGCTGCAGAGGAGGATCCTTGGAAAAGGTAGACATCCCTAATGCTTCCAAAGGAAGCCACCTCATCAAGGAGACCCTACCAGGTGAATGGCACTAAAGGAGCCAAGAAGCTGCTCTCAAGTTCCCCAAGAATGACCCCTGTGGGAACTCAGCTGACTCTTAACAGCAGATAGAAACAAGGTCAATTTGACCAGCTTGATCTTAAATACCTAGCAAAAACAGTTAAAACCAAAACACAGTCATTCTTGGACATTTTAAAAACTAAATGATAGTTACTTTAATGTAACTTGAGATGTACACTTGTGGTAGCCCCCCCCAAAATAAGTAAGACTAGAGGTAACAAAAAAGTTTCTTAGACAAAAATGCCTGATAACTATTAAGAGAAACTGTTAGAGTTATAAGTTTTTAGTCAGTTTAAGGCCTACAGATCATCCTAACCTCCAGTACAGGCAGACTTAATCAATGTTTGCTAGTATGAGTCTCTAGCCCTGAGTAACAAAAATAAAAGGATCTCTACTAAACAAAGAGATCATGCCAATAAAAAGCTATTTTACAAAAATCAGATGACAGTAAGTAACTTAACTAAATGTTGTGTTTACATTCCTGATAACTCCAACAGTGTTAAGATTTACAATTAAGGCCTTATCCTCTCCAGCCTTGTTAGACTTTGTTAGGCCTTTTTATGTAAACAACATCTCAGCTCTTCCACCTCCTGGTAAGAGACTATTAATTTCTATCAGCTTCATAATATTCATGACATGTTCCAGATGCTATTTATTTTGTACTCATGGTTTTTTGTTTCTTTCATAAAATAAGACTTTTACCCCTAGAAAGATCCAATTTCTAAAATGGAACTTTTTACTGCTTACCCCACCCCACATCACCCCCTCTCAGCTCAAAGCAGCAAGAGCAGTCATCGCCCTTTTTCCTTACAGCAGTAAAAAGTCCCTAAAATTAAGAGGGGTAATAATAAAAAATTTAAAAGATAGTCAATATAGATAGGTAAATTGGGTTAAATCACAAAAATAAGGGCCAGTTTGGGTCCAGAAAGATGGAGGCAAATGACCTCCGAGAGATTAAATGTTTAATACTTTCAGAGCCCTTCCTCCACCCTTACCACGTACCTGCTCCTGTTCTAACCTGATGTTAAGTCTCTCCAACAGGTTCAACTTATGAGAGAACCAGCCCCAAGAGACCACTGATTTCCATTACCCATTTCAGTGAGAAGAATACATCTATGTCAAATGGTTCTAAAAAAGACTAACTTCCTAATGAAATGGAGGGGAACTTACTCACAACATGGGCTCATCACATCTGAGTCAAGACAACAGAAAAATGGACAGCCCTCAGAGATCCCAACCACCGTCTAAAGATAAGACTGAAAAAATGTTAAACATGTTTTTTCTCTTGCTTGAACTGTCAGGAATAACTCCATGCTTAGCCCTTCAACTTTTTGAGATTACCAAATGGGATGAATTCTGTGTTACTGTTCACATCTTTCCCCAGGTGTACTATTATGATGGGGAGGAAAAAAGGGAACATATGGGACTCATGCATTGATCTAAATAAGTGGCCCCTGTACTTTTAATCAGGTCATGCATGATAAACTGTTCAACTAAATATGTTAGAGATAGAATCCAGTCTGTTAAGCTAATGGTGTTGCACACTCACTACAATCACCTGTGCACTAATGAATCAATGATTTGATTATGTACAAAAAACCAGTGGGGAATATGACGGGCTGATAGATCTGACTCCATGAGAATGTTATAGGCCAGACTCTAAGGGAAATGACTGAATAGACTCCATTTTGCTCTGAGACTCCATGTTATGTAGGAAATAAGCTTCTTCCATGGGAACACCCCACCTCTGTACCCATCATCAGTTACTTGGTGTGACATGTTTAATAATATACAATGGCAACTCCTGTGTAGTAAAGAATTGCTCTCTTTTGATTCCTGTTGCTCCTAAACACTGTACCGTGTGAACAGTGATTATGTGGATGTTAGTAACCATTCTTTGGTTTGTGCCTAGGTAAGGGTCAGTTTGACCCACTTCCCCCTCTGTCAATGATCTCATGATGTTAGTTTGTAATTTTGAATCATAGTAACAGACACTTATGATTAATGTGATTTTTGGTATAAGAACCTCTACAACCCTGTGGTCGGGGCTGTTCTCCCAATAGCCATTTTTGGGGGCATTGTGTGAGACAGTCAGCTGGCCAGCTTAATAAAGACTCTCAAATTTGGACTTCTCAGTGGTGATCGGTCTGTTCTTAAGTTGCGCCCCATAACAAGGACAAACCATTAGGCAAAAGAAATGAATTGTCAAAAATGAAATTTCAGCAATAAAATGGCATAAGGAGAAAATTATTAAGGGAGAAAGCATGCTGGATGGGGGTTTTCCTAATCCCATAAATCACCTCATCTAGGAAGGCATCTGGGGATTCTATTTTTAAAGATGGCCCAAATTCACAAATATAAGTGTCCTTGTCTAGAGAGAGGGCATCCTGAACCGTCTGGAGGTTCTTTCTCAGGATGGCATTAGGTTGGGGAGACTCTCACTGTTCATTTTACCCAATTCCATATGTTTGAGGTTTTACCACGTCCACAAGGTGGAGAGACCTTCTCTGCTAAAGCCCTGATGTCTTAATGTGTAAACCTCAAGTGATTTCCATGATTCTGAATTTTTTTTTCTTCAGAGAGATGGGTTTTCTTTCTTTATATCTCATGTAAAAAAAGTGGAGGCAAGAGAGGTGGGGTGATGGGAGTTACTGTTTGGTGGGTGGACAGTTTCCATTTGGGAAGATGAAAATGTTTTGGCGATAGTCACACCACAAAGTGAATGAACTTAAGTCCCAGAAACAGACTTTGAAATGGCTTGGCTAAAGGACCAATTGAATGTTGGGTATACTTGACCATAATAATAATGAAAGATCATGAAGGCAAGAGTCAAGCAGAAGACCAGGAGCCTGAGACAGATCTCATCCTCAGATGTCACTGTCTGGTTCTCCTTCAGCTCAGAAGGCTCGGGAACCTGAGCTGCATGCCTTCTTCATATCTGTGTGTCTGTGTGTATCTGCTACCCTCCCTGCCCATGCCCAAGGTCACACACATCCACACACACGCACACACACACACACATCCACACACCCCAGAGAGGCAGGGTGTGAAGCAGAGGGAAGTGGATAGCTTTATGAGCTGCTTCCCTTACATAGTTTCTATATCCTTCAAGTTGAAAAAATATATTTCCGTGTTCTTCTCCCTAACTTATGTAGATAGGCATATGCAGACACAAAAGTCAACATCTATTAAGCTAAAAGTCTAGACTGGTTTTCTCTTTAATCAGATACCAGACATTTCAGAATTTATTCATTTTGGTTAAATCTATATGCTTGTTAGTTTACACCAGAATCTTTAATAAAATTGAGATCTCATAAAACCCACTCGTTAGTGTATTGGGGGTCTCCTGCTGCCATGTCTGATTGTGACCAACACAGCTGAATGGGTCAGAAGACTGATGAAGTTCTCACCAGGTGAAATCAAGATGTCAGGTTGGCCATGCTCTTTCTGGAGGCTCTAGAGGAGAATATGCTTCCTTCCTTGATCTGATTGTTGGCAATTTCAGTTCCTTGTGGTTATGGGGCTGAGTTCCTGCTTCCAAGCTTTAACTCTGTGGAGGACCATTCTCCCTTCCTGCTATTAGAGGCTGCCTGCATTTCTTGGCTCATCCCCACCTGGCCCTCCACCATTTTCCATCTGCAGAATGAAAAGTGGTGGATAAAGTCCCAGATTTTCAATCTGTCCCATGCCTCCTCCTGCAGTCTCATCTCTGACCAGAGTTGGGAAGGTTTCTCTTTCGAGGACACATGTGAGTAGAGTGGGCACCTCTGGGTAACTTGGGATCACCTGTCTGTTTCAAGGACCATCACCGTAATCATATGCTCAGAGATGCTAGTGATTAGGGTACTTAGCTTTAAGATAGAACATACATTGCATGTCAATATTAAAAAAATGTCTTGGCAGGTTTTCTAGATGCATTTTCCCCCCTCTATCTCCCATGACCCTTGTTTCTGTTTCATTTTATCTTATTTTATTGGTCGATTGATTGTGTATGTAGGAGTTGGATAGGGCTGCTTTGCTGGTAGTTTATGCTGCCTCTGGGAAGTCACCTAGACAACAGTTCAAGTCATCCAACTTAAAGTCCCACTTCCAGCTTTCAAGGGTTTCTGGCCTAATGTCATTCCTCTTGGAGAATCTCCCTTCTTTTCAAGGATTTCTCTGGCCATCTTTTTTTCATTATGTCTCCCAAGCTCCACGTAACTTCTTCATTCTCTTTTCTATACATTTGCATAGTACAGAGTTCCTCATCTGTGATGCCCTCCCCCATTTCCCATGCCTGAACAACTTTACCCCATTTAGCATCCACAAACTTCCTTCAAAAACTCTCTAGAATGTGTTATTCTGACTGAATCACTTGATATACATTTAATCTGCATCAAGTACCAAACTTATTTTTTTTTTTTTTTTTTTTTTTTTTTTTTTTGCAGTGCTGGGGATTGAACCCAGGGTCTTGTGCTTGCAAGGCAAGCACTCTACCAACTGAGCTATCTCCCCAGCACCCCCAAGTTCCAAACTAAACCAGTAAACAAGTCAGACAAGGTTCCACCTCCAGCAGCTTAGAGTCTAGAGAAGGAGATGACAGTAAAAACAGGAAAGCAAACAGAATTCAAATTGTGAGAGCTACTATTTAGTTCTCTGTACTTCTGTAACAAGTCACCACGACTTGGTGGTTTAAAACAATAGATACTTACTCTCTTACAGTTCTGGAGGTCAGAAGTCCAAATGAGTGTTATTGGATGAAAGTCAAGGTATCTAGGCGGGCCTTTCCTACCTTTCTTTTTTTTCTTTTTTCTGGTTTCTTAAGATGCATTCTTTGCATTTCTCCATTTAAATAATGAAAGGTATAGTATTTTCTCTAACTCTGTTTCCATCTCATGGCTTCTTCTTTTCTGTGGGAAGTCTCCCTCTCCCTCCCTCTTATAGATACTTGGAGACGGCAGTGTGGCTCTGGTAGAATGCTTGCCTAGCATGCACAGGCCATGAGTCTGTCCCAAGAACCACAGGTGTACACTCACCTGCACAACACACACACACACACACACACACACACACAGAGTTTAGGTCCTACCAAGATAATCCAAGGTCATCTCCCCATCTATAAGATCTTTTAATTTAATCAGATGTGCAAAGACCCTTTTTCCATAGAAGGTAATATTCATAGGCTGTAGGACATTGGACCTGGACATGTTTATAGGGCATTGCTGAGAATCATTAGTATCAGAACCAGGTGGAGGGTCTGGTAAGGTGACCAGGGAAGGAGAATGCTAACAGGAACTTTCAATCAAGATTTCAAGAGTGAGAACAAGACTTGATTCTCGATTCTTCATCAATGGCCTTTCAGAATAGAAATATACATTAAAAGTTGATAAAATACTATATAAATAATTTGTATTGGTAGGGGCTTGCATAATTGTGTGATTTCTATTTCATCAGACCTAACTATTATCCCCTGAAATAGTGCGGTGGACAATGACACTGTGTGCACATGCAGATTATATGTATGTTTCTGAAGCTCATTGCTGCTTGATGATTTTGCTGTAAATCCAGATTTTATATTTATTTATGCCCCATTTAAAAACAAATTTGAAGAGTTAATACAACTTTGACAGTGATAAAAGGTTTGGCAAGAATATAGATGATCTGCAATTCGCCAAACATTCAGACTGGCCATTTAACTGTCGGGAAAACTCACTTCTATTTATTTGTTGGAAATTGTTGGGTATTAGTCAATCGAGTCCTGAAACCCATCATTTAAAGAATCATTAAAGGTTTGCAGTTATTTTGTGTATGTCAGAGATGTGTTTTCATTGTGAAGCATAGGAGATTCATGTGGCTGTTGCCTTTTTTTTTTAATGACAGATGTTTCTCTATAAATATTACAAGCTTTTTTCTTTGCACAAGTAATAGCTTGAAAATCACTCAGGTGCAGTTAATGTTCTCTTTATTGATCTGGATACTAGTTACATGGGTACGTACAGTTTGTTAAAATTCATGAAGCTGTCTTAATAGTACATGCGCATTTATGTATAAGCTACACTTATTAAAATTAAAATGGCACTTTATTTATTGATAGTATGATCAGAGAATGCAAGAAAACATCAATACACCTACACACACACCCCAATAACTTGCTCCTCAAATTTTTAGTTGGAATGTTGCAACTTACCTATTCTTTGCCTATTTACCTGTCTTTCTGTGGTCGGTAAGATGGTCACAAATCTATTAACAAATAGAGCCCTTCTGCACTAGTCTGTGACATGTTTTGACTGATAGGACACTAACCATATAACTTCTGAGACCAGGTTTAAAGACAATGTAAAACTTCCACTTTGTGCCCATGAAACTCTCCCTTCTGTGATCTAGCCACCATCATGAAAGAAGCCCAAGCTATACGCAGAGGGCACACAGAGAACCAAGTACTCTAGCTGACAGACCCAACTCATTTCCCAGCTAACAACTAGTGCCAATAGCCAGCTATGTACATGCGCCATCTTGGATATTATAGTCAAACCTCCAACTGATGGTATGTGGAGCATGTGGAGTTCTAGAAAAGCTCAATCAGCCCCATCATAGGTGAAGAAACAGTTATGATTTTTAAGCTACTGTCCCAATTTAAAAGCATTTAATTGAGGTAGCTATTAGGTTAGGATGTCTTATTGTTTATCTGTTTTCCAGTGTTGGCGTTGTCTTGATCAGCATAGTGCAGTAGCTCTACAGTCAGAATGCACGGTTTTATTATCCACTTGAGGCTGGTCATGGGATGGGGGCAGCAAGAGAATGAGGGAAGACTGGATTCAGTTAAAAAGTAGGACAAGGCATAACTTCAAGACTGTGCAGTGATGGAAGCACAAATACAGCATATGGAGCTGGGCCTTTCTGGGAAATCTGGTGAGTGTGAGGGCAGAATGAGAGCCCAAGCCAGCCATGCCATGCTGGTACGACCTGAGCAACGGGGACTGGTGAGACTGAGGTGGGAAGGAAAAGAAAATGCTTCGACAGAGGACAAACATGCCACCAACTCTCAAAACTTCAGGTAGGTAAAGAGCTTGGTGTCCAGGAGGGAATGACAGCTGGGCTGGCTCCCATGGGTTTAGGTCAAGAGATGGTGTGTGCTAGTCCTGCTGGCAATACAGATGGGTCAGACCTAATGACAGGCACATTCGCTTTGAGGAATAATCCCAAATCTCAACAAAGAGATTAACTATTCCTGCAGCCATCACTACGTTGGTCTCCAAGTGGGAAGGAAAGTGGTGAGCAAATGGCAGGGGAGAAGGGACTCATTACGTTCCTAAGGATGGTGAACTCAGATGTCAGAACCTAGCCTTCATTAGTCTTTTGAGGATAGTAGCATCTTGGATAAGACCATTTGAAATGATCTTTAAGAACAACCTAGCCTATGTTTTACTGAAAAACACCTCACAGGCATCCTTACCCCATTCCTGAGCCTGATCCCTATCTCTAACCCAGATGAGAGCTTCACCAAGTCCCTTATACCAAGATAGCAAAACCCCTTAATTTTAAAGCCCTTTACAAAACAAAACAAAACAAAACAATATACAAAGTGATATGCATCAGGGTCAGCTTCAATCACTTCTTGTGTCTCTCTCTGTCCCTGACTCTCACTGTGTACCCTGCTTGGGGACGGAGTAGGAGTTCAGGTGCGTCAGCTGTGCCGGTAACCGGTTAAGAAATCACAGCATTTTTATGATTTGAAGCTGCCATATCAAAACAGCCTCCTCAAAACAAAGTGCTTGGTCGCATATTAATGAATCGGAGAGGGTGGCTTAATCATTCTGAGCTGTCTACAAGACGTGCAACACCAGCCCACGCCCGTTTTCCGTAGGATTCAGTCATTCCAGGCTTGGCATTACAAACCCTCAGACAGTCACAAGCATATGGCTGTCTGGAATCATGCAGGTGAGAGCCAGACAGGGCTTCTGAAGTCCACTGTGTCTTTAAGATGAGGTTAAAAACAAAACAAAACAAAACAAAAAAACACATTCACTGAATTTCCTTAGGGTGCTTTCACTACAACTATTAAAGCAGGGTTTTGTTTCTTCATATTGTTTATTTTATCCAAGACTCATGGTAATAAAGGCATTTAAAATCAAAAGCCAGTTCAGGCACAGGTATGCATGTGAGTGTGTCAATGGTAAGGGTTCCACAAAGTGGTACTTTTGCTATGTGTGACAGTCAACCTCGCTGGGCTGTGGGTTCCATTATTTGGTCACATGCCTATCTAGGTATTGCTGCAATGTATTTTTCAGATGACTATTTAAATGGGTTGACCGTGAGCAAGGGTTAGCCTTCACAATGTGAACAGGCTTCACCACATCAGTGGAAGGCCTGGAGAGGAGAGACCGAGGTCTCCAGGAAGGACTTCCAGCTCCAGACTGCCTTAGCACTCAAGGCAGCGAACTTTCAGTCCCCCAAATCAAATGAGCCACCTCCTTAAAATCTCTCTTTGTCTAGATATGTATCCTACTGCTTCTATTTCTCTACAGAACCCTGACTAATACAATATGTAAAACACATTCCATTATTTTTCATCCTATACTATTTCGTTAAAAGAAAAATCTTGTTTCTACCCACTCTGTTAATTTCAGGCCCACTAATAAGTTGTGACTTTTAAAAAAACAGCTTTTAAAAATCATATAATTTATATTCTATAAGGCTCTCCCTCTTAAAGTATACAATTCAATGATTCTTATTAATATTTACAGAGCTGTGGAGCTATCACCATAACCTAATTTTAGAATATTTTCTTTATCCCTGAAAGAAAGCCTGGATCTTTTAGTAGTCACTCCCCAGGTGTCACCCGTTTCTTTGAGAAGCATCGTTCTCAGGCCGTTTCTCAAAGTCTGGTTAAGAGCCAGCATCATCAGCATTGTTGGGGAACTTGTTCAAAATCCAAATTATTGTACCTCCTGCCCCCATCCCCCAACCTGCAGAATCAGACACTCTTAGAGTAGGGTCGGGAATCTGGGCTTGAACAAGCCCTCCCGGTCACTAAGATGCGTGTAACAGTTTGAGAACCCCCATCTAAAGGACGTGGTTTGGAGGTAGGTGGGCTGTGTGCTCATGTGCTCCCAGGATGAGTAGGGTCATCTTCTGAGTCTCATGTCACCAAGAGGTTCTGTGGGATTCATGTTTCATTCAGAAATCTTCTTGAAATGTTTAGGGCTAAAATTTGGTTCAGCGATCAGTTCACTCATCGCTTGGGGGGAAATAAAACTCTAACGGAAAGATGAGTTCCGCTTCTGTCCCCTTTCACTGGTGGATTTTGACCTGGGATGATGAAGGAGAGGTGGCTCAAGGGCTAAGAGTCACCAGACCAGGGCTGCGGCAAAGCAATCCTGTTCTTCTGGGTGTATGTGAGTGGCAGGTGGCTTTGGTCCAGACAACAGGAGAGAAGAAATGGCACCCGAAGAAACAAATAAAGAGGGGATGTAAAGCGGAAATGTAGGGGTTTCCTGCAACCTAAAGATCAGGAAAGAAATGGAGCTAGACCTCCTGAGAACTAGAAAACCTTCAGCAAGGGAAGCTGAAGGTGAAGCTTTGGGGGTCAGCTCTCCATCTCCATCCATCTCTGCGTTTGTGTCTGCTTTCTCATGGCTCGTGCCGGTGTGTGCACCCGAGTCAGGCTTCCACAGCCAAGTGGCCCACTCTCACCATCTTCTCGATGATCAGCTCCTCTTCCTCGTGCGGGCATCACAGACCACCCAACAGCCCATGGATGTTACAAAACGGGAGCATCAGGTCTAAAGACTAAACTAATTCTAAAAGCATTGCTGATACGAAAGCTATAACTCAGCATTTAAAGCCAGGCAAGATGTATTTTGTTATTCAAGCCATGGATATTTATAGAGACTATGAAAATATATAGTATGCATATCCCAAGTCATTACTGAATAAGTGAAAGTGCTTGAAATCTCATAAGGGGCGTGTCTTGAATTTCCATGTAGACATCCATCCTGCCTTTCAGTCTTCTCTCCTGCCAACAAGTGTGTGCTCTTGGGCTGGCCACAGCTTATTCCTGTACCTATGTTCCTTTGTGTATGAGGAGCATAGAGTGAGTGATGTATAGAATTCCTTCCATCTCCATATTCATTTGATTCAGCAGCAATGGCCCAACCTGAAGGAGCAAGAGAGAGGTGGAGTCTTTTGTCTTGGATAAATGTGCAGGGAATCTATTTTCTCCTGGGAGTCAGTGTGCCCCTCCCACTACCCACAACTTGCTCTGAAGGGAGTTAGCTACAAGGCTAACAGCTGGGATCGTGTAGTTTCTAGAAGACCCTCCCATGTTTTGTTGTGCTTTAGAAATCTTACATACATTCACAAACCCATCAATGACCTTGTTTAGAGTAAATGTCTGTGTGAAGTTCTGCATTTGACAACTTTAAAATCCGGTGCTTATTAGTAACCCCTTCTTGGTGGATGCCCAATAGATGTTTGTTGTTGACAATGATAAAGATGAACTCAAAACTGAGATATACAAAATGGGAACCTTTTGGAAAGATTATCTCACGTTCATTAAAACAATACCCAGATGAGGCAAAACCCTGGTATTATATTAGTGTGTGATATTTCATTGTAAGTCCCATGAGTTGTGCATGGAGTTGTGCTTTAGGGGAATGAGGTTAATCCATGGCTTGTGGAACCAGCCTATGGAACCTTTGAGTGCATTAGCAAAGTCACACACTTCTGGGAAGACACCATCCTGTAGGTGACATTTAGCAATAGACAGGGTCTTTGTCTTAAGGAAAGGAGACTCATCTTCTGGCGGGGTCAGCCCTTACCAAGGTTCAAGGATTGGCAAGTAGAATGTCAACTCGATTTCAAGGCTACTTGTCCTTGCAACTGGGTACTTTTGTGTAGTGCATAAGCTGTAGGACCTTACAGAGTGGCCTTTAGGGAAGCCATCCACTGTGTAACTCCAAACACAACAAAACAGGCATTGCAGCACTTTATGCAATCATCTTAAAGCAAGAGCTATTACTCTGAAAGTGTAGACTAGATAAGTTTATGTTTTGGTCTAACTAATTACAATTCATTTTGTTTTTTGCATTTGCTTTTTAATTAAAAAGAGGAGGATCAGATTTTGGTAAGAAATAGGTAATACGAAGCTTATGAGGAGGCAGTTATTATCACATCTGGTAATCAAAAGTGGCTGAAACTTTCATCCTGCAGGTACAATTGAGGGTTATTGGCCACTGGGGTAGAATGTTTTAAAGTTGTCTGCAAAAGAGAACAGCATTTCTCTAATTACTAGAGATGTTGAACACTTTTTCATATATTTATTAATCACCTGTATGTCTCCAATTAGAATGGGTATTATCAAGAACACAAACAATAATAGATGTTGACGTGGATGTGGGGAAAAAGGCACTCTTTTACATTGCTGGTGGAGTTGCAAACTGGTGCAGCCACTCTGGAAAGCAGGGTGGAGAATTCTCAGAAAACTTGGAATGGACCCACATTTCTCGACCCAGTTATTCCACTCCTAGGTCTATACCAAAGAATTTAAAATTAACATACTATAGTAAAGCAGCCACATCAATGTTTATAGCAGTTCAATTCACAATAGCTAGATTGTGGAACCAACCTAGAGGCCCTTCAACAGATGAATGGATAAAGAAACTGTGGTATGTATACACAATGGAATATTATTCAGCCATAAAGAAGAATAATATTATGGCATTTGCAGATATATGGATGGAATTGAAGAATATGATACTAAGTGAAATAAGCCAATCCCCAAAAAATCAAAGGCTGAATGTTTTCCCTGGTAAGTGGATGATGGTATATAATGGGGGTGGGGGGGTAGGGGCTAGAGAAGAATGGAGGAACTTTAGATTATGTAGAGAGAATTGAGAGGGACACGGTATGAAAAATGGTGGAATGAGACAGACATCATTACCCAATGTACATGTATGATTACAAGAATGATATGAATCTACATCGTGTACAATCATATAAACAAAATGATGTACCACATTTGTATACAATTAATCAAAATACAATCTGTAAAAAAATTTAAAAAATTAATAAAAGAAACAGGAAGGAAAAAAAGGAAAACAGCAACTTGGGCATATTTGGTCTCTCTCAAAGCAAAGTGAAGGTGGAATTCAACATGAATTCAGGAAAGTGTTCTTAAGTTCTAAAGAACTATGGAAATGTACTTTAATCTGCAAGTTAGCCAGTGACAAACTTAGCAAGAAACCATAAGAAACATTCCTGTTAATTTAGGGAAAACATGGGAATGCTCCCCTATCCCCACTACTATGTAGTGTTGTTAAGAATGTAAAGAAATTGTCCAGAAAGACAATTAAAATAGGGGCCAAACAATTGGAAGAGGGAGGTAAAATTATCATAATTTGGGTTTGATATGGTTTTATACCTAGAAAACTTAAGAGAGGCAATTGCAAAACTTATACACAGAAGAAGAACCCAAGAAGTTGTGTAGGTACAAAATTATCACCTAGAAATCATAGTCTTCTTATCTACAGACAGCAGTCAGTAGGAGCAAAAATGGAGTAAATAAATATATTTACTTAAAGTAAATAAAAATAAAAACTACCAATTCACATAAAACTTAAACATCAGGAGGGTCTCGAAGAATACTTAACAGATACTTGGTTCTTAGAAGAGAGTATTCATGTCACTCACCCCTGAGTCAATCTATAAATTTAATGCAATCCCAATAAACTCACTTAACTTTTCATCCCAACAAAAGAGGGCTGGTTAGTGCTACAAACACCTAAAAGTGTTGAATAAAATGTAGCTCTTGATCTTAAAGGAATAGCTGAAAGTCACTAGTGGAAAAACCAAACCAAACCAAATAAAAAACACAAGTGGATTATGGCCAGGCTGGGGTCAAATGACTGGGGTAGGACGAAGGAGAGGTTATTGGTTTCCACAACCCAGAAGAAGCTTCAGCACTCTGTGGGTATAGCTAGGGGCCACACAATGCCATGGGTGGCCATGTTTGCAAAGTAGGAAGTTCTAATTGATGTTCAGGCATAACCTGGACCCTTAAAGGACTATACAATTCATGAAAGGATAGACAGAATTTTTTTCCAGTACCTTGTAATTTGAATATAATAATAATAATAATAATAATCATCATCATCATCATCATCATCTCCTTTGGTAATTTTTAACCACAGGCTTCTGCTTCACAAGGATCTGGGGTTAACATGTTTACCGACCTACATGGTTCCAGCTGGGTAATTATCATCAACATTGGCCTGTGCCAGTGGAATTCATCCAGCTCTCGGAAGATCCTTCAGGATAATGCTGCTCTGTAAGGACACACCTTTGACCCAAGCACATAGAATTCCCATGATTAAATCCCTAATGGAGATGAGCTCATGATCTGGAATTGCAAAAACACTCGAGGTAAAAATTCTCCATGAGAACAGGTTAACAGATCCATCTTATTAGAAGGAAAAGCTTATATTATAGGCTGAATCATGTCCTGACAAAATTCACCTGTTGAAGTTCGAACGCTCGGTATCTCAGATGTGACTGTATTTGGAAATGGTGTCTTTAAAGAGGTAATTAAGTTAAAATAAGATCATAAACTTGGGCTTATTCCAATGTGACCTGTGTCCTTTTAGGAAAAGGAGACAGACACCCCAAGAATAAGAGAATGTGAAGACAGGGAGAAGCCAGTTTTGTGCAAGCCAAGGAGAAATACTTCAGAAGGGACCTGCATTGCTGACACTTTGACCTCAGATTTCTATCCTTCAGAACTGCAGGAAAATAAATTTCTGTTGTTTAAGCCACCCAACTCTTGGTACTTTATCATGACAGCCCTAATTACCTAGTACACTTGCTATGATACACTAAAAAGAAAGAGATTGCACTAGAAGTCTGTTTAGAATTAAAAGAAAATCATGAACAAGCTCAAAATTAGACATTCTGGAAAAATAAAGAACGCTTTCTAAAAACAAACACGACAAACAAAAACAAAAAATCAACAAAGGAAGTACATTATGAACAAGGAAACACATTTCTAAGAAGAATATAGAAAGCAAAGGGGTTTGGGAAGCTGAGGCAGGAGGATCAGGAGTTCTTAGCGAGGCCTTAAGCAACTTAGCAAGACCCTGTCTCAAAATGAAATACAAAAACAGATCTGGGGAGGTAGCTCAGTGGTTAAGTGTCCCTGGGTTCAATGCCTTTGTGTGCAAATATCTATTGCATAAAATGGATTTTAAAAAGTAATTTTGGAAGTGTAAAATGAAATAGTGTTTAAGACTTTAAACAAAATATTATGTAAGATAAGAGTTTAGTGAACATTTCTTAAAGTACTTTGGGGGAAGGTTATGGGTCAAAGCTAATTTGGTTTAAGTCACATATACATATTAAAAATTAAAGGGTAACTTCAAAGAGAATAGAAAAAGACTACAAGTCTTAGTCCAAAATCAGTAGAAAAAAAAACAAAAAAAAAACAAAAAAAACAAAATAAAAATAATAAAGACAGTAGTAGGCAAGAAAAAAGTTAAAAAAAGAAAAACCAAAAGTTTCCACACTGGGAGATTCTGTACAAAAATGCCTACTTCCCTCCTGTGTGGTTAATGTTCTGTGTTCCTGAAAATGAAGGAAGAAAACAATGGGGTAGAGCAGGTGTAGCTCGGTGCTGGAGCTCACTCGCAGCACCTGTTCGTGTGGGTGATCACATGACCCTCATCCAGCAGGAGTCCTGCCACCGGGCAGCACAGACTGGAGCAGGACACCTTGAGCCAGCACAAAGGACTGGGAAGGTTTGCAGTTCCATCCCAACCTGCCACCTGAAGGTGCTGGAGAGCCCTGTCACACCAGTGGAGTATCTTTGGGGACAGCTGCCAGGCCCTGCAGATCCACCTTTAACAATCAATAATCACACTGGAAAAATAAATGGAAAATAGTTTTTACTAGGGACAACATTAAGTTTTGAAAAGAAAAAAGTTTAAAAAAATCACCAAAACTAATTTAAAAATCAAAGGGTCTCACTCCTTTTATTCTTCTCCCCTTTCTGCCTGGGAGGGAGAAAATGAGAGCTGCCTCACTTTATCATTACATATTACACGTCAATGTGCACAGATGTCCCAGCACTGCTGGCCACTGTTATACTTGAGGTTTTCCAGGCTTTGCAGGAAACACCTGAAAACCTGACAGCCACACCATTGACCTCCTGCTCCAGGTGAAAATGCACAGATGATATTTACAAAATCCATATTTTCCACCCCATTTTTTTCCTTTGGGATCCTCCATGAGGTTGGACCAATGTTCTTAGACTTTGGATGTCATATTTCTCTAGTTAATCTAATCACAGGATTTATACAGTGATTAGATCCCACTGGACCATGGCTTGCTTTGCACTGACATGTTCTTCATTAGGTACTACTTGATCTTGAAAATTTTTCAATTTATTGTTTCCTTCATTCATTAGCTTATATATACTTCCAGATAGAGCTCACATTTTGCATTTTAGTGTATTCATGCCCCTGACAGGGCTGATCCTACAGTAAGCACTTAACCTAAATTTGCTGAATTTTCTTGAGAATGTTGAACAGACTGCTTATAAAATTAGTCGTAGCTATTATCCAGCTTAGAACTACCCCTGTAATTAGAGCTGTGTTCATGGTCACTTTTGGCCATCTGGCAGCTTGTTAAAATTTCACCAAAGAATAGAAAGGAGAGAGAAAAAGCAAACTAAAAAATTGGCAAATAGCATTTAGAAACTGCAGAAAAATATCGGTTAATAAAGAAACTAGAACTATTATGTTAAATTATATTAGACTATTTGTAGAGTTGTTTCCCCCCCACATTTCCTATAACAATCTGTGAAGAAAATTCAATCAAAGAAAGAATAATTACCTTGGAGACCTGAGGTGATAAGAAGTCAAGATACATAGCTACTAAAAAGGTAGTACCAGATGTGTGGCAAATTTTCTTTGAGTTTCCTGGAAGTACTCTTGAGAATTTTCCCCCCCTTTTCTGTGTATCAGTGGGGTTGGTTCTTATCTAGAAGACACCTACTTCAAGGTTAGGCCAACAGTCCTCTGTGAAGTTTTCCTTGGGTCACTCCAAAGGTGAGTCACTGAGACACCTTGAGTTCATTCATGTATGTCCCGCGGTGTTTATTGTGGTGCCTCTAGTTCACTGCTCCGTTGTAACTCCAGCACTGGCCAGTGTGCACTGGAGGGAAGGGATCATGTTTAGCTCATATCCCCACCTTTCACAATGGTCCTTGCACTAAAAATAACAGTGATTATTACTATGAATGAAATCTTCTTAAATCAGACGTGCTGATAATTACATACACCATTCAATCTTTGCAAAATCTTGGCAAAGCAGTTGTCATGCCCCTTTCACAGATAAGAAAACTGAAGCTTATAAATATGAAAGTAGCAGCTTTCCCAGGTCACATAGTCACAAAACCAGGGGATTAATCACATAGTCCAGGCCCTTTGTCACCACAGTACACAATGGAGGTTATTAAACTTCATTGTGCATCAGCATCTCCTGGAAATTGACTGAAAATGTAGAATTTCTGGTCCCTGTCTCTGGGGTGATTCTGATTTCAGTAGGTTTCAAGTAAGGCATCAAGGTCTGCATTTCTGACTAGCACCATTCCCTTAGCAGACAATACTGATAGCATTCTGTAGAACATTCCAGAACTATGCCACATTGCTGCTGCACTACAATAGCATAGTGCACTACAATCATGCCTTAGGTGCTCAATCAGTGAAGTAAATATGTTTGTTGACATTCATACAAAATAAGAACATGAGGTTCTTCCTGGCTGTATCTACCAGGGGGAAGAGGCATCTCTAAATTCAAATGTGTATCTTTCTATCAGGATATCTAAGAGCCTTCAAATGTTTCCCCCAAAACAAAATACAGCTGTTTGCAAAATAATTTGGTCACTGATTCTATTATTTTACTCAGGCATACCCTGTTTTAAGCTGTAGTCACAGAATTTGAAAAGCAGTGTCTTGGAAAATAAATTTATAAAAATAACTTGTAACAGTACTTGCACGTGCGTCGTTGGTTGTCACCATTTACAGGAGCTCAGAGAGGCTGCCAGTGGTTTGTGCAAGAAGGAATAGCTTGAAGGAGTAGAATTAGGCTGAGACAGCACCTTCTGGGTTCAGTGTTCCCTGTTCATCTACAGTATCACAGTGGGGACCCTTGTTCCCTTGTGCTCAGGAGAAATAGTGAAATAGAGGGCAAAATCATTTATCCGTTCTGGGCCTCAGTTTTCTCACCTATAATATGAAGCAATTGGAACAAATTCAAGAGAGATACCCTGTCCTCAGTAGCATGACTGGATTTACGACCAAATTTCTCAACTCCTCAAACAGTTCAATCAACCTGCCCTAATCTAGGAGCCAGAAAGAGAGCCAGGCCCTCTGGGTGCGGCAACCAATCAGACACATTCCATTCTCTGGCATATTATGTCTCTCAGAATGTGCCAGCAGAAATTTTTCACACAACTGCCTTTTGAAAAATTGTTGCAAAGGCCAGAGGAGCATGCCCTTTTGTGCCCTGGCTCTGGCCTGCCATCTCTTGAAAAAAACAGACAACACGGCACTGCCTTGAAATGTCACCAATGTCTTTGTGGTCAGCGCCACATTGCCATGCCTGGAGGTCTTAAATCTACTGTTACTCAACAGCAGGCCTTATCAGTTTCCTTTAGATAATAAAAGCCATTACCTGACTCTTCCAACATTTCAACTTTCCACCTTATTTCATAGTTCATAAAGCACATTTCAGATGTGGAGGAGTTTTTTTTATTTAAGAGAAGATATAAGAGCATGTTTTTTTCTGTCCCTTACTTGCTTATTATTTCTCAAAAGCCACGAGATGGTCATTCTGCAACACAGTTCTTCTAATTGCCCAAGTCTGTGAAATGCCTGTGCACTGGGCGTCTTGCTGTCCCTGTCTGCCCCTCACCGCCATCTCCCTGTGCATCTGGCCTTAGTACTGCAAGTGCCAGGGTTAAAATGTACGCCATGCAACTCATTAGTTGCACATTAGTAGCAGAGCCAAGAAGCAACATGATGGATCCAACTATGTGTGTGAGCTCAGGTCAGATCTCAACTGAGGACTCATGGGATGCAAAGGTCAGCAGCTTGGCATCAGCTCCTGAGCACACACCGAGCACGTCTTACTCCAGGGAGTCACTGGGGAAGTTAACTAATATGGGGCCCTGCTAAGAACGGAGGGGAGGAAAAGTCCCCTTGGAGGACTCACAGGGCTTTATTGTTATGAAGTGCCTTTCTGCTCACGTGAAGAATTTATTGGGTTTATCACCAAAATAAGAGAAAGTTGGACATCCAAATGGCATTATCATATTTCTGGGGATGAAATACCCTTCATCAGGGATCCAAGTGAGCAGCCTCAAGGTTGGGCTGAAAGATTTAAAGCACGTCTGTTTAGGCCCAAATGTCATGTTTACCATCTGAAGAACACAAACTGGTTTCAATCTAAAGGTGGTAAAATGTTGAGAGCTTCCTAATTTATTTTCTTCCTTTCTTTCCTTTTCATTTCTTCCTTTCCTACCAATCTTTTCCTTAACTGTATGTGGTCATAAATAGTTCTTTAAAAACTAAATGTTCTTCTCAGAGTGGGGTCTCACATCATCCCCTGTAATTAATCATTTGGTGCCTCATATTATGGGTGAGAAAACTGAGGCCCAATGACCTGTTCTTTTGGAGGGAAACAAACCCTAGTAGTGGAAAAATTTTATTAGGTAAGAAAGACTTCCACACATTGCCAACATTCAAAGTAGTCATTTAACAGTACATTTGGGGTAGGAATGTCAAATTTTCCTTTTGTCTAAGTGTAGAACAATGAGGTTTAGCATTTGGTGATTGTCCACATGATTACCTGACCCAATGCTAGTGATTAAAATCAGCTTGATTTTTGTAGTCTTGGTTTGAAAGAGAAAAATGAGCAAACAAACGACACAACTTCTCGTTGAAAATGACAGAGTATGCAGGGCTCACATTTTCATGTGTCACTTAAAAATAAAAGGTCAAACTCATCATTCCAACAGTGGAGATCAGTTTTCTTGTCAGCACAATTCAAAGAGTAGTTTTTATTCTCAGCAGTCACACCTTTTCCTGGCAGAATTCCAATAAGTTCTTTGCACCGTAACAACCTTGAGGCTCCCACAACAGGAGCGACGATGCTTTACTCGTGTTCTTCATGACAGCAAATGTGGTTCCTGTAGACCCGGCAGCCCATCTTCCCAAACTGGGTCCCCAGCCTTGCATACAGTCGCATGCTCACTCAATCAAGTGAACAGTGCTCTGGTAGTAAATGGTGTAGAATCAGGGAGCTCTTAGGGATGTTAAAGGAAACAATGAATATGAAATTACTCCATAAAGCACCAAGCAAATATTTAGCTGTGCGGTTATAATTCCTTTAGTTCTTCGAGCTGAGATACCAAGCAAGAACATTTTTGTAGGATGAGACATTGGAGTGTTGGCTTCCAAATCTACTTTGGCACCACACAGAAGGCCCTAGACTGTACTTCATAAAAACCAATATGCTTCAGTTTGAACTTTTTAAAAAGAAAGAGAATTCTGAGTGCACAAATTCATATATACTTGGTGAAGACTGAATTAATATGTACAGCTCATAAGAATTAGTAGTGAAATAGAACAGAGCACCCGGCTCTGGTGGTAAACACTCAAAAATGATACTAAATCCTTTTGCAAAGGAAGTTACAGCATTCAGCTTCTTCATGCATTTTGAATGAAGCAAACTGTTGGTCAGCCTTGGTTGGCACAGTAGCATGCCCAACCTCCTCCCTGTTCAAAATTCACTTTCAGATCCCTAGCTCAGTGAGGTGGGAGCTATTTTCTGTAGATGGGGAGGGTGCTAAGCTGAGTGGAGCAGAATAAAAGTGAAAGAGAGAGAGAGAAAGAGAGAGAGAATATATATGGATCACGGGGGAATGCCCATGTTGTAGATTTTCATGCCTTGCTAAGGAATTGTCTCTGAAGACAAATCCAAAGAATTCTAAAAATGCAGCAGAGCAGCATAAGAATGAAGGTACATCTACCTAAGGGCGTTGCTAAGAAAGGCAGTAACACCTGAATGCATATATTCAGCGCTCCAGCCACTCAAGATTAATGGCTATTCTTAAATGAGGCCATGCATCTTGTGGCTTCTGCCTTTGCCATGTTAGTCCCACAACTCAGAGAGTCTTTCTCTACCTCATCTTTAAGATTCAGCTTAAGACCTTTCTTGACTTCCCAGGTCAAGGAACTGATTCTTTCCTTTGAGTCCTCACAGATTTAATGCAGAAATACAAAATAGCACGCGCCATTCTCTATTTGACATTCTTAGTTTGCATGTTCGTCTTCTCCACTTGTCTGGGAGTTCCTTGAGAACACCTCTGCATCTCCAATCTATTGCCTTGACCATTATAAATAATTACTTAAAAGCAGTCTCCTCCTCCCTTAGTACATAGTGCCCATTCCCTGTCTGGCGCTTTCACTGAACTGCCTACATGTTATTCACCTTCCCTACTGGCAGGGAGATGCCACGGCAGTGTCCATGTTGTTTACCATCACGGTCACAGAACTGATGACTGCTTGCCTGTTCCATGTACTCAATAGATATTTACCAAAAGAATGAATTACAGGTGCTGAATAACATTGAGTAAACGGCTAAGCAAATAACTAGCCAAACATTTTCATTTTTAAAAATCATGGTATCATTTATAAGCAAAAAGATGTTCAACCTCTAAAAGATGTAGATAAATAAATTTAAAAAACCCCCAAGATTCTTGTGACAGTTCCATTTTGGCCTTAACACCTGTTAGACTCTGTTTACATTTCAACCTAGTAATTATTCAAATGATATACTTGAAGCTTAAGGCAGAGGCAAAACAATGTGGCAGAAGATCAAATGATAAAAACCCTTGTGCCAGAAGTTTTTTCTACACTTCCAGAAAACTGTCTGCTTCCAATGCGGTACTATCAATTATTTTTAAGGTCCTTGTTTGTTACAGGAAAAGTTTAATGATATATTTATGCCCATGTTTATAGCAGCACAACTGACAATACCAAACTATGGAACCAGCCCAACTATGAAATGGGTGAACGGATAAAGAAAATGCAGTAAATATATATACACTGGAGTTCTATTCAGTCATAAAAAAGCCAAAATTAGGTCATTTGTAGGGAAATGGATGGAACTTGAGACTATTATGTTAAAGGAGATGTGTCAAACTGATAGTTTTCTCTGTTATGTGGAAGCTGAAGAGGAAAAGGAAAAGAAAGGTAGTAGGGGATCTCATAAAAATTGAAGGGAGATCATGGGAGGGGTAGAAGAAAGGGAACAGGAGGAGGGAGGAGGAAAAGAAAAGGGGAAGTGCTTGGGAATGATACTGGCCAAGTTATTGTTATAGTGTGTGCATGTACATATATGTAACAACAAATCCCACCATTATGTGCAACTACAAAACACCAATAAAAATCTGGAAAAGAACCCAGTAGTCTTAAGTAGAAAGAGGAGAAAGCAACAAAATATACCTGCATGGGTTAGTTTCCACAAAAGTCATCAAAAACCCTAAGCTTCCCACAGATACTTCCTTCAACTTTTGACCTCTTCCAGTGAAGAGACAGACAGGAATTTTGAAGATATTATTTTATGCCTTTGTTAAAAACTCATTTTTATCCATTTAGTCATATTGTCTTATTTAACCAAGTTTATGTACAATTTAGAAAGTTTTTTAAATAATTTACAGTTAATTAAATATGGAATTATTTCTATAGGATTGTTAATAGGGTCTTGGTTTAAATCATATACATATACATATGAATTTGACATTCCATGCCCTGGGAAATTGGGATCGGTCTACATACTTTGACTTATGACCTCTCTTCTAGACATCAAGTAACACTTCTGTTGTTGTTTTCAAGTAACACACTATTTAAGGATTTTTTTTCTGTGAGAGTAAGCGGTGGGTCACATAAGACCCATTCAAAGCTTTCAGATCTTCCCCGTTTTTGAAGATAAGTTCAGGCCTGATGTTCCCCTTCAACCTTTTCCTGGAAATCCCAGTTCACATTGGTTTTATTTCAGCAGCTTTATTGTTGGGTATACATTTGGATTCCTCATTAAGTTCAGTTTTTACACCAGCACTTACAGAAGATCTTTGGCCTTTATTGACTCATTTACTGCAGTTTTTATTTTGTGTGTGACCCTGAATGCTGAGGACCCACAGTCATTTGTAATTTTGCTGAGGGCTGGTTCTGAAAGTATGCGCTGACCCCAGGATTGAAAGAAGCAGCCGGGTGCTCCGCGGGGCACGTCACATAGCTTTGCTGTGCTGCCCTTGTGGAAAGTCATTAAAAGCACACTCCACACTGGGAAGCTTGGTTTCTTCCAGGAAAATGGCCTAAAAAGCCCAAACAACAATACCGATGATGATAACTCTAGGAAAGGGACAGTTTTGTGCCAGGAAAATGAAGCTGGAGATAAATTAAAGACGAGAATATTGAGTTGGTAAGTCTGAGCCCTGTGACACGTCAATAGTTTAGCGATAGGACCAGTGAAAATACTTTCCACTGTACTTACTAGAGGAAGCTTTGTAGAGGTGTTTAGGAGCTTTCACAAGGTGAAGATTTCTAAAGGCTGCCACACAAATTCCATTCCGAAAAACACTCCTCAGAAGTAAGGACCACCTTTCCAATAAGATGTGCAAACTAGAGGGCTGATTGTCTCATCTGCTGCATTAAATGTATGATACTCTGTGCCCAGTCCTGTGCCAGATGCTGCACAGAAAATACCTCATTTAAGACATATCAGTTCTCTTTTAAGGTAGGTATTAATCTTTCTTTTCTTTCTTTCTTGATTTCTTTCTTGATTTCTTTCTTTCTTTCTTTCTTTCTTTCTTTCTTTCTTTCTTTCTTTCTTTCTTTCTTTCTTTTCTTTCTTTCTTTCTCTTTCTCTCTTCTTTCCCTCCCTTCCTTCCTCCCTCCCTCCCTCCCTCCCTCCCTCCCTCTCTCTCTCTCTCTCTCTCTCTCTCTCTCTCTCTTTCTTTCTTTCTTTCTTTCTTTCTTTCTTTCTTTCTACCAAAAACTCAGGATTAAAAACACTAGGAAACTTTCTTACAGTTTCCTAACTAGTAAGCAACAAAGTGGGGATTAAAATCTAGGTAGGTCCTTGTCCAAAGCCCACTCTTCTTCCCTTATATTATGCTGTTATTTCAACCTCCATCATATTTCTTCACTTCCTCTGTATTCATCCTACAAGTTCTTATTGGACTTATTAGACTCCAACCTTATTTCCATGTACCCAAATCCACCTTAGTCAAAATGCTTCTTGCCTGAATTCAGCAGTTAAGATGCAGTCAATTAAATTGTGCAGCAGACTTTGGCACACACCCACAAGCACCCTTCTCTACCTACACCAGGAATAGTTTTGTGTTTTGTGTACTGACACTTTTGACCTCAGGGTACCTTAGTGTGTGTTGGGAGATTGGGCACACCAAGTGAATGAATGTTCACCTCAAGATTCTGTGAATCACCCAGGCATGTCTACCAACTGCATCTTCACTGAGGAAGGCCTTAGCATATTTATTTCCAGTGCCTCTGACAAAAATCCAATTGAGTTAATTTGCATTTTCTGTCCACACCCCCTAGTGGGGTTACCAACGATCTATAAAGCAGTATTACAGGTTGACAGCTAACTAGGGAAAAGAGGATGGAGTAAAGAGTCTAGGAAATGGACAACTAAGAAGACTCAGACTGTATTTCCCACAAGAATTAGTCGGCTTGTATGTGAAGCAGAGAATAAGAGAAGAAAGTGAGGAATGGGGAAGTGAAGGGTAGGAGCTCAGAGTTCAGATGAACAACACAGTTGCATGTTTTAGGAGCCATGATGGATTAGTTTGACAAACAAGCATGACAATACACATTGCCAGTGCTTTTCTAGAAGCCTATGTGAACAGGAGGAAGGTGCTAATTATACTTAGGAGAAAACGGGCATTGGCTAATGAATTATTACTAGAAGCCAACTCCTCCTCCGTCTTCCTCCTCCTGATGCTCCTCAAGGTTTTGCTTTTCTGTTCTCTCTCATTTTTCCAGAGATCTCTTCCACTTTGGAACTTTTCCTCTCCAGGCAGCTTTCCTCATCTCTGTCCCTACCTCTGCCCTCATCAAAGCTCCAGATGCTCCAGTGGCAAAAGAGCAATGGCAGAATCAGCATTCACGCAATTCGAAATAGTTCTGCTAATGCTTTACGTGTATGGTGAGGTGCACCCAGGTAGAGTCAAATATGCCCTGGGCTGCGAAAGTCAGACAGAGGTGAGTTTTCCCTCACATCTATTGCAAACTGGCTGCATAACTATGGCCAAGTACCATAAAATTGCCAATTCATACTCTATCATTTTTGCTCTATCTCCTATTTCAGCTCCAGAGCTCTGTAAGAATTCATAGCTCTTAGAGCCCATAGAATAAGTAAGATGTGTATCTGAGTCGTATTTCCTGGGGGTAACAAAGCCACTGGCAAGCTGAGTGAAGAGTTCTCATATTCTGACTTTCAATCTAGTATTACATTAAAAAGGATGATAAATTCATGGAAAGTAAAGGACAGCAATTCAAACACACCTGCATCTCACAAAAAAAATTTTTTTGAGAAACTTGACATTTTCAAGTGAGGAAATCCCTAAATTACAGAGAGTTCATGATCTAAGAATTTTCCTGTGAAATAATGACTGTTTAGAACACATGAGAAATGAGAGCCAGGTGCTTGAGTGCCTTCTCCCCCATTCCACCAATCCCCAGAAAAGCCACGTAGAAGACATGTGGTAAATTCTACTCTATTCTCAGAGATAATGTGTCATAGTGTGTACTGGTAACAGGGATTGATGTCCTGGTCAGTACCACTAGTCCACTGCCCCATTCATTTCAAAGACATGGGTTGGTGAGGTCTCAGACACACTCGAGGCACCAGAGTTACAGACCTAAATAAACCACCTCTTTTCTTTGCAAGGTGGAAACCTGCAGGTCAAAAGCAGACCAGGGAATATTTTAGGGCCCCTCTCTGAATCATCAGGACAGAGAAATGAGTGGGGTAATTCTGAGAGTCCTGTTTGACTTCCATAAATTTCCTCACCTTCATCTTCATGCAGGTCATAGGCAGTTATGGATATTGTTAGGTCAGATTCTAGAACGCCAATTACACCTGTATTTGATCCCTAATGGTAAATAAAATCAATATAAAAATGTCAAATTTACTTACTTGATAAACCAGGAAAGCCAATTCAGCCTACAAAACGTGAAAATGCCAACTGTGCTAAATTGCATTGCTTTGGAAATATTGCAGCCCAGTCCTATTAGGAGTAATAAAAAGCCCAAAAAACAAAAAAAATGTAAGGTTGCAAAGGGACTCTGAAAGTGACGTTTGGGAATTTCAAAGCATCAAAAGATAATTATTTCATCCTGTGAGAGAGGAAGAGCAAGGAAATGCCAAGTGAGCTATTAGAATTTTAAGAAAAGCTACACTTCTTGGTGGTGCTTATAAGCTTCAATATGTCCCAGAACTGCTCACCATGTTCACCTCTTTCCCACCTAAAGACCTGAGGTACATCTGCTGAAGTTTCCTCCCTCATGGGAGCACACCAGTGGTTAGAGTAGTTAATATTGGTCCCGCACCAAAATGCTCTTTATTAGGACGCTGGACCCAAAGCACACATGAATATTGACTGTTCATGGCTTCACTCTTTTCAAGAGAATTACCCTTGCATGATAGGAGTGGCCTCTCTCTACCTCCAGGTAGTCCACAGTCAATGGGCAGACAGCATCCTGGCTCCTTTGGCTACAGATGGGAGAGCTCTGTGGCCAAGCACACTCTAGAGCTCCAGGTGGGTGAGGCCTCAGCTGTATTTCAGCTGGCACCACATCTTTATTTAGCCTCCTCCTTGTCTTTCCTGCTTCACTCAATTCCTTACAGGCTGTACCTAAAAGCCTCCCTCAGCAAATCACTCCCTCACAACCTCCATCTCAGGCTGAAGACATTGACGGAGGTAAGATCTAATGGTCACTGGAACCCTAAAGTGGCCTTGACATCTTTGAGCCTCAGATGGTCCCAAAGGACTCTTGGGGAATTCTGCTCTCATTGAAAGGAGACCCACCCAGTAGGAATTGTGTCATCCAGCTAGTTCTCATAGCTGCCAGGCCAGGTTAAGGACTGCACCTGGTCCTTAACCTAAGATGGTTGGCTTCCATAACAATCTGAAAGAGCACTCAAACAAACCAGCTGCGTCCTTCTGTGGGAAAAGAAGGGCACCTCCCCTTCTTGTTCCTACAAAGCCTGTTCCCCACACTTCTACTGTTTCACTCTGCTGTGTGGCAACATGCAAATCATGGCCCATGAGGTCCACCTTCCCCAGGCTGTGAGGAGATGCTAGCAATCTCATCCGTCCAGGGTAGGGTATTGCGTATTCAACCATCTCGCCCTGGTTAGGATGGAAAATACTTCTCTCACCAATAGAGCAAATACAAAGGGACCAGAATAATCATATTTTTCTATTTTATGGAGCAAGGACCATTTGTAATGTCCTATAATAAAGTAACACAAAGGTTAGCAAAGTGTACCAGCCATACCATCAGTCTTGGGGAGATGTCTTTTGCTACCTGGAGTTCTACTACCTGCTCTAAAGAGATGGAAGCAAGCCCACGTGCAGTTGTGTGAAGCCGTCCAGCAGGAGTGAGATGGACCTGCTCCCACTGCTCTCGAATGGCAGCTCTGATGCCTCCACCTTGGTGGGAGCAGCTCATGTTGTGAGTTGCGCGGCCACGTTACACAGAAAAGGGAGCACAATTTCATCCTTTCGTGACGGCTGCCTCTGCCAACCACCCATCTCCGAGTTCTCTGATGTTTTATTTCAGAGAATGGAAAGATGGGGGCAGTTTGAATCAAATCCATACTGGCACATTTAATTTAAACATTTATAGCAAAAGACTAACATGAAGATACCCAAGCTGTCGCCAGGTTTTGCTCAGTCTGGTTCCATCTCAGAGGTGATTCATTCAGGAACTTGATGACTGCTTTTTAAAGCAACACAACAGGCCTATTAACACTTAATTGCATTAACAGTCTGTGTTTTCTAGCATAACCAACAGTCTTGATTTAGGGATGATGCAAGCCAGGGGTAGCCTGAATAGTTCTATTTCTATCTCTTATCAGATGGGAGTTCCCTCAGGTCAGAGACTATTTTTTCCCTGGAAGAAGTGGTGGGAAATTCCAACTTAGGTGATTTTCAGGCAGATGGTGGGGCTGATATATTTAGAGACTCCAGAAATATCATTCCATTAATTATACTGTCAAGATCTTGATTACCACCAGCCTGCTTTACTTAGGTCAGACCTATTTTACATTCACACTTGAGATTCTTTTAATATAGCTGGGCAATACAGCTAATAAATAAAATTACTTGTTTATATTTGGGGTGTGGATGAAAAAAAATCACTATCATTAGAACTGAAAACTAATGGTAGTACAAAGTATGTAAGAAAACAGAACATGTGGACATACATATACATATACACTCATATACACACATATAGAGCTATATGTTTACATAGACAAATAGAAATAAATAATGACAGATAAATGAATGGATAGATTAGATAGATTAGATGGACAGAAAGATGATGGATATCTGATAGAGAGATACACAGAGGGAACCAGTGAGATCAAGATAGGCGGTCTTGCTGGGTGCAATGGTACACATTTGTAATTCCAGCAACTCAGAAGGTTGGGGCAGGAGCATCACAAGTTCAAAGCCAGCCTCAGCAGCTTAGTGAGGTCCTCAACAACCTAGTGAGAATGTGCTGGGGCTGGAGCTGAGTGGTTAAGCACCCCTGAGTTCAATCCCTGGGAGGGAGGGAGAGAGAGAGAGAGAGAAGCAGTCTTGCTTTTGCACAGCAGTACTAGACTGTAAAAATGACTGTGAAAGCTAAAACCACACTAAGTGATCTTTATCATCATCAGTTGGAAAAGTTAGGGTTGTTGCATGACCTTTATAATTTTTAATCAAAATATTACAAAACTGATTTACAGTTATACATATGTAGAGAAATGAAAATTTAGTAAAATTAATATTTACTTAGAAGTCTATAAACATTGGAAATATTGGGAAAAATGCTTTATTTCCTGATAAAAATGTATCATCAGTATTTTGAACAGAGCTTGTTACTTTCTTTGCCTCATACAATTCATGAGACAGGACAAGCATCTGTTCTATACGTTGGCAGACTGTCATATCCTTTCTGAATTTGGATCAGCTAGCAACCAGGCATCATTTGCACTTTCAATGATATGAAATATCTCCGAGCCTTCCTTAAGTGAGAAGTCATTACCTGCATCACTTCCTCTGGAGTCACTGCATCCTCTGTTTACAGCTACTCTCTTCACCTATGGTTGTAGGTTCACTTTCACTGAGTTCCGACTATATAACAGCATCAACATTTGTGCTATCAACTCTCTTCCATAATTATGTTGGTATTTGGTTCGAATTTCACTTCTAGCATTATCGCTTTCCATTCCTTTACTGCAATCTTTGTTGAACAACTTTCTATTATCCATTCTTATAACATGTCATATTTAGTATTGGGAACAAGGAGGAAACACAACTATACACTTTGCTGTCTCTGTGTGGGCTGACTTGGAAAGAAGGGATGTGCTTGGTCACTGGTCATAATCACATCTGCTAACTACATAGTGATTTGTTGAGTGAGGAGCCAGTGGCACAGTTCGTACTTATGAGTTTATTTATATTTAATATATCATGACAACTAAAATTCATGGGTAGGAAATGTGCAAAGCAAGACCAGCAGCGTGTGTGTGTGTGCATGTGTATGTGTGTGTGTACAGATTGTCTTCCTTAATCTTAAGATGTTTTCAGTCTCTGTAAGACCTGTTCTTGGGATATCTATCATAGAAAACTAGAAAGAACTTAAAGGAAAAGGATTATTGTGAGGAAAATTTGAGGAGGTTCCTAAGCAGAGATGTCTGATTGACATGGAGTTTCCTCAGAAAACTTGGAATGGAAACACCATTTGACTCAGTTATCCCACTCTTCAGTATATACCCAAAAGACTTAAAATTATCATACTACAGTGACATAATCACATCAATGTTTACAGCAGCTCAATTCACAATAGCTAAGCTATCAAACCAACCTAGATGCCCTTCAACGGATGAATAGATAAAGAAAATGTGGTATACATACACAATGGAATATTACTCGACCATAAAGAAGAATGAAATTATAGCATTTGCTGGTAATTGGATGGAACTGCAGACTGTCATGCTAAGTGAAATAAGCCAAACCCAAAAAACCAAAGGTCAAATGTTTTCTCTGATATGTGGATGCTGATACACAGTAAGAGTGGGGAGAATATGAGTTCATTGGATTAGACAAAGGGGAATGAAGGGAGGTGGGTGGATGGGAAGAGGAAAGACAGTAGAAAGAATCAGAGATAACTTTGCTATGTTCGTATATGAATACATGACTGGTGTGACTCCACATCATGTACAACTGCAAGAACGGGATCCTAATTAGAATAAGTTATATTCCATGTGTGTACAATATGTTAAAATACACTCTACTGTCATGTTTACATAAAAAGAACAAATAAAAAAGAATGAAAAGGAAGAACAGAGAAGAACATCTCTCCCTGATTTTTATTTTTGTGTCAGGAAGGAAAGGAGTTGAAGATAGGGGATGGATGTGGATGAGAGCAAATAGGAGATTTTAGTAGTGTTCCCCTTCCCAGGTTTTACAATCGTAAATGAAGAATTTGAATTACCTTTATATGTCTCACAGTTCTGAAACTTTGCTTTTGATCTGTTATGAGAGGGGACTCTGGGAAGTCCTACTCACATGGACAGATGTTTCCTGGGCCCTTTATTAGCTCAGCTTAGTGGAAGGTGTTGGGTTTTGGAGTTGGAAAGAGAAGGTGAAATTCTAGCTCTGCCATGTGCTAGAGGAGTGATCTTAGGAACATCTGTCAGATTCCTCACAATGACCTCATAGGATTGGGGTTATTAAAGCTCATTATCTGAAAAAGACTTAGCACATAATAAATGTGAATTACCAACATTTTTTTCCCTAACACCACAGGGAAGCACGGCTATAGAAAAGTTCCCATTTGAAAGAATCTGAAATGGGAATGAATAAGGTCGGGAAATGAACTTGCATCTCAGAGCTCCTGGATGAATTTTGTTTTGCTGTGCTGTGTTTTTGCATTTTTAATCTGAAAAGAAGTTGTGTGCAAATGGAGAAACCATGTGAAGTAAAGCAAAGGCAATGGTTGATGAACAGAACATGAAATAACCCCATGATTCCTCCATGGCCCTGATAATTATTGTTTTTCTATGTAATCAGATAGTTCCAACCTAGCTTGTTGTTTCCTTTCTGAAACTGGACCATTGAAAACTTGATGCATAGATAACTGAAAAGATGAAAAAAAATAGTTGAAAAATGTTTGGGGCCTGAAGCATTTTACAGTTTGGGGTAGGAATCAGTATTTATGGGTCCTCTGGGTCAGATTAGGGCTTGCAGATTTAAAAGTATTGAAGCCAATAGGAGGTGGGAAAGACTTTTCATTGAAGTGCTTGGTCCACCTAGGGGCAACAGTGCTTCTAGATAAAAGCAGTACCTGACTCACTAGTGTGGCTCAGAGGACCCAGAGGTCAAGAAACAAGGGAAATGGCCCCAGTTCCAAGCCTGCACTGATCTTGTCACCTCAGAGACTAGAGGATGGCTCCTGTAGTCCAAGGAAAGATCAGTAACTGTAGTGGATGAATTGCAGGGGATTCTTTAAGAAATTGTATTTAAAAAAATTAGATCACACCCTTGTCCTGCTCTCTCAAGATTTCTGCATCCCAGTTTTGAATGTGACTATAGATAAAACATCTTCCATTCTCTGGGGCCCAAAGTCCTCATGTGGAGAAAGAAAAGGTTGAGTTATATACCACCTTTAAGTCCCCTCCTCTCTGATTTTGTGTATGAAGGCTCCCTCCTACCCACCAAGTCAAATTTAAACCATTCTGTCCAGCTTTAAAGATCTTCTGTAACTCAGGAAGCCAGGTGCACTCACTACCTTCCCCAGGATGCCCCCTGCCCCCTGCAGACCAGCCCTCTGTCCTCCCTCTGGGTTATACTAACATGGACTCCACTCTTCTCTCATTATCCTTCTGTCTGGCAGTGCAGCAAACTCTCCTGAGTCCCTGGGACCCTCATCATGCCTCAGGAGTTGTTCTTCACCTTCCCAGACTACCTTGCAGACAAGAAAAATGCTAATATCAACTTTTCCTCTGGTGTGGTGTCAAGGAGACTTCAAAATTCTCAGTGAACACAATTTTAAAAAGGAAGTTGATATTGCTGTTTCATATTATTTTAGTTCATGTAAACCCCACTTCCAAAGACTTGAAATTAAGTATAATCTGCAGAATCTTGTCACAGAGCTACTGTTCTTCCTCTACAAAATCAAAGCTTAACAGTTGAGGAAAAGACAAAGGACAATTTAAGGTAAATTATAGCTGAATATATATAGGATCACATTTTATATCTTTACAAATACCAAGCAAATTTGCTGATATTTGTGATAATATGTGAAAGCACAGTATTAAGGATTTGCCATTCATTTTAACATTTGGCTAAAAACCATTCATATTTCTCCACACCAGGATGCAATATTAAATATTTATTCAAGAAATTTCCAGATTGGATTTGTTCCCTTGCATTTGATCTATGATAATCCTCTGAGAAGTTTAAAGATGAAGGCAATAAAGGATATTCTTGCTTCTATAATGGTCCCTGATAAGTCAGGTCTGCTGTTAAGATATGCTAGGTAATATACTTCAGGTGACATCTGTGATAATGATCTGAAATTGCATCATTGGACAATAACATTTCAAAAACAGGAAGAACTTTTTATATGTCTTTATTACCGCTCCTTGGGAATGTCTAATACTGGGGTCTACAAGTAATCTGGGATAAGTGAAAGACTTTGTATGGTTGTTAAGTGAAAAAATGAAAAACGTTGGAAAAATTATCAACATCACTAACAATGACACGTTAGGGTCTTTCAAGTATCCAAATGGTAACCATCTTAAATATAGTTTGTGTTTGAAGAGATGAGGCAAGAGTGGAGACCATCTCAGCTACTGGGAAGCTGTAGGAGAATGTGTGGGCCTCCCTGGGCCCCTGCAGATTCAGGCTTGGCCCTCTTCTCCCTGATTGGTGCCCTGGGAGTTTCAGTCATCTTAACAGAGCACATCACTGGGGTTCCCTGACCTCCAGCTTCCCATTAGTCTCAGCCATCAGGAGGCACCACCAGGAGAGCAGTGGTCAGGGGCTGGCAGGGTGTGTGATTCTCTCTCAGGGGCCACAGCTGGGAGTGTGAGACCCTTTTGGACAGGTTTAAGACTCATGAGTTTCAAATAACTGCCCTTCTCCTTGCTTCTCTTGGTTGCTTCTCTTCTCACTGTCCTCCACCTCCCATCATTTCCCTTACCTTGCTTATGTTGTATAAACCATGCCCACATTAAATCCTTTCTCGTCATCTCTTTTAAGCTTCCCATCTATCTTCTGCCAGGACCCTGAAGATGTGGCCACACCTCCATTCATAGGACCACTTAAGTCCACTCAGGACCTTGACCAAGTGAAAACACTCTGCAGTACAATCAGTTTCTCCCTTGTCCTTCCGCCGTGAAAGCCTGCTGCCTCTACCGCTCTGGTACCTGGTCACTCTTTTCCCTGCAGGGCTTCCTACTTTTCCATTTGGGAACCACCCCTCCTTATCAGTCAGTGCCCAGGACTTAGGTGAAGCCATTCTGGAGCTCCACATATAATCCAGTAAAACCAATTAGATTTAAATTCAGGACCTATGTTGGGACGATTGGAGCACCAAGGCCAACACTCACCAAGATAGCAAGGTGTAAGGAGAAACAAACCTGGAGCTCTCAGGCCAAGGAGGGAGGGCTTGACAGAGAATAGACCGATGAAGCGGACAAGGGAACACAGAGAGGGAGGTGTGCCCAATAGTATCATCGGAACCCTTGGATCCCAGCATGCCAGAGCTTACCAGAGTCTCTATGTTTATCTCCCTTTTGCTTAAGTGGAGTTGAACTTTTTGTCACTTGCAACTGCAAGATTCCTGACTAAATGACCTTTTCCCAATAAAAAAGTGTATTTGGAGACAGTGAAAGTGGAGAGTATTCAAGACTATTCCTTTTAAAAATGTGTCAATCACTCAGATTTATGGTGTCCTTTGCAGCCAGGGCCCTGACACTGCATCCAGGAAAGGCTGGCTGGGACTGTTTTTAGGATTCTGATGCTTCATCTCTTTAGTTCTCTGAAACCGGTAAGAGATGGGACAGTGCCAAAACAAAAAACCCACTCGAGTTTGAACTCTGAGGTGCTGACCCATGCACGAACTGGTGCAAACAAAGAACAATGGTGGAAAGCAGCCGAATGCCAATGCCGTGTTCAAGTATTATTTTCAAGTGCCACTCCACGGGGCCTTCTCAGATGACAGGGTTCACTGGTAGGAAAGCTGTTATTGGGACAATCATTATTCCCATTTACGGCCTATTAGAATGTGAGTCACCAGGAGGTCAAACTGTCCCAAAAGCCTAGTGTTCTTGAGCACTCAAGGTCAAATTCAAGGGACAGCAATCAGGTGTGAGGACAATGGCAAAGGTTTAATCCTTTGAAATGAAGAGCAGAGGTAACTCCCAAGAGATGGAGTTTTTCTATCACCAACACATCATATACCTTGGGAAAAGAAATCGGAGTGACTGCAAAGGTCTTTTCCACAGCTGTCCAGGATACAGCTGTCCTCTCTGAGACAAAGACAATCTCTTCATTAGTTTTAAATACACCTCTTCTCACTCATGCCTAGCATGTGCCTGACACAGAGTAGGTGCTCATCAAAGACCACATTTAGAACTGTTTGGTTAAAAATAGAAATAAAATAAAAGGTAATATATGAGTCAGCCCATAGTAGTTGCTTAAGAAAGTCTTGCTTTTACTATCATTACAATTATTTATAAATGTGTAATTCAGTCATCCCTGCGGACCCTGTGTCATTAATAAGTACGCTTGTCAAAGCCCACATAAAACGTCTGTAGCAACAATATTGACTTTGCATTTCAAGGTAACAGTTCTTTTATGAGTTTGAATTACTTTCCCTGCCCTTCACATCACCATAAAAATCAAACTCTTCATCAACTCACTCATTCATTCATTCAACAATGAGTGACCACATGACACCTGCCACGTATTTGGATGTTGGGGAATCAATGCTGATAAAGATAAATTCTCTATATAGTGCATTAGGCATGCAGTCTGTTGGAATAAAGAAATCTAAGTAGACTGCAAATGAAATAATCAGACAATGGAATGAGACAGGTGGTTACAAGCACAGGGAGCCAGGAAGACCATGAAGGGCGCCATTTTTCTTACCTTTTCTGCAAGCCAGCCAAGGTGCCTGATCTCTCGGCTCCCAGCAATGCCTGTCTTCCCCAGCTGCTCTCTGACCTCAGCAATCACTCGGCTCACCAGGTCACTAACATTGGAATGAATGGCACTAAACCAGGCCTGGGCTGTGGCTGAATCCTTGCTCCTTAGTATCACAGTGTGCTTTGCATCTGGAGAGTGGATTTCAAACTGCCTAAAGAAGAAGAGAGAGAAGGATTAGAAAGATCCCTGGCAGACCGTGCCTCAGAAAGATGAGCTGATTCTTTTCTCTTTTAGACCTTTTAGACTGTTCGTTTTTCATGATTGGCCTTCATTCCCGCTATTCATTCATTCACTCATCCTGTTCATCCACAAATGTGTACCGATTGCCCAGGCACTGGGGTATGTACAGGAAATGTCCGTGCAACCACCAAATCAACCTGAATTGAGGGTGTCTGTTATCCTTAATCCTTCTTCTTAACCAGCTTACTAGAAGTATCATATCAAGACTTCTAAACCATGAGCTGATACTCATTCAATCCACAGAGGATTGAAACCATGAGCTGATACTCATTCAATCCTGCTACTGGCAGGAAGGAGAACAAAATATCTAGCCACATGTTTAATCCTACTGCCCAGTGTTAATCAATGGAGAATATTTCAGAAGAAAAAATTATCAAACATTGTAATCTTTAGGAACCTTGTCCGTGGTACATTTAACTACCACTTAATCCTTGGACTCCTGTAGTGAAGGAGTTAATTATCCTAGGAAGGGGTAACAGTGGGTAAGATTATTATATTTTAAACCCAACACCAAAGCTTATGCCAGAACTCAAACTGGGTCACCTAAGATACAGAGTGAGATAGCTACATACTATAATTGTGGTAAAAGGAGGAAATTCTAAATGGGTACTTATAAAATTCTTAATTTGAAGTAATTCTAGATTAACACAGACTTGCACAAATAGTATGGAGAGGTACCAGGTTCCCTGCACCCAGGTTATATTTTACATTTTATGGTTCAATATCAAAACTAGAAATTGTTACAACAAGAGTGTGCAGTTCTGTGCCATCTTATCATGTGTGTATTTGGTAAGCACACTGTCAAGGCTTAACACTCTTCCATCGCCACAAGGATCCTCCTCCAGCTCCTCCTATAGTCACATGCCCCCTCCTCATCACCATCCCAGATCCTGGCAGTCACTCACCTACTCCCCATCTCTGTAATTTTGAGAAAGATACTTTTTATCACAGGGAGGAAAAAACATCTTATTTATTCCTTCATATATACCAGAAATAAGTATCATCTATTCATTCATGTTTGTATAAGAAAGATATGAGGATTAGGAAATTCAAAACTGATTCCAATTTTGTTTATTTCCTTTCATTCCTTAATAATATGCTAGTATTCCCTGATAATTTACTATGTACTAGGTAAAGTTTTAAATCTCTTTATGTTATTCTATCTAATGTTTCTAATGGTCATATGTCTGATAGTGTTAACCCTATTTAACAAGAAAAAAAATTGAAGTTGGAAAGAGAGAGAAAGAAGGAATTTACTCAAAGTTGCTCAAAGTCACATAGTTAGCGATGCTGGGGTGCTGACTCTTGTAAGGTAGGCTCAAAAGGAACTTTAGATTACATAGAGAGAAATGAGAGGGAGGTGGGTATGAATAATGGTGGAATGAGACAGACATCATTACCCTGTGTACATGTATGATTACACAAATGGTATGAATCTACATCGTGTACAACCATAGAAATGAAATGATGTACCTCATTTGTGTACAATGAATCAAAATGCAGTCTGTAAAAGAAAAAAAAAATCATTTGACAAAAAAAAAAAAAGCCTATGAACTCAAATTCTGCATTATAATGGCTCTGTTTTAAACTGGACAATGTCCAACAGGGGCAACCACTGTCTTCCACCTTGGTCTGGAGTCCAGTATAAGCCTCAACAATTATGCTCAATAGTGTCCTCCTTAGATCCTGATTTGCAAAATAAATTTTGCACATCAGCTGAAAGTTTGTAGTCCCAAGAAATCTGCCTTCATTAACATTTGAAATGAACCTTTGAGAGTAAATCTTTTAAGTTATAAACTTAAATTGTCGAAAAAGGAATGATTTGGAAAGTGGGATGTCTCTAGAGGAGTTTTAGCAATTAACATTCTTAGTAAGAAATTTGCAAAACAAGTCTCTTCAGTGAGACTGTAAGTTTTAAGTGATCAAATGGGGAATCTGTAGATGGCACTGGTCTTCAACTAGATGGAAAAAACACTCTTCCTTCTCAGATACTTTTCAAAGAAATGGACAATAATTCTTGATGGAATTTTCTTTCCTTCTAAAATTATTACACTTCAGTAAAGTTGCATAGTAGAATTCAATCCAGGATACCTGACAAGAATGAAAGAGAAATCAACATGCTTTTCAGATTCTTCTATCAATATTAATTATTCCAGGAACTTAAAACATGCCAATATTTTATGTATAAGATTTTCTTATGAAGTCCTGGGCTTCATTGCAAAGAAATGACATAGCTATTCTCCAGGTGTCACACACACATACACCATGGTGCCAGCAAAAGAGAGAGAGCAGGTTGTCTGTAGAGTTGCCAGCATGGCCCTATTAGAAAGCAGACTAAGATACAGTTACAGTCTTGTGATGTAGAGGCCCACGTCTTCTAGGTTTTGACAGCATTTATTGTTACCATTAACTTTTAAATATATAACACACAGAAAAATACACAAATTGTAGGTGTAAAGCCTGAATGTATATTCATGTAACCACCACTTAAGAAATAATAAATGTAAGTTTCCCAGAAGTCTCTTCTGTCCTCCAATTCTAGGGTCCATCCTCCAAAATAATCATTCCTAGACTTTCTTTTTCCATAGATTACTTTTGTCCCAGGCAAAATGGATAATTTTTTTTTCATTCATTGTGTTATGGCTTGGATCTGGAGTGTCCCCCAAGGACTCAGGTGACTTGGTCCATAATGCAGTGCTGTTCAGAGGTGGGGCTCTGGGAAGTGACTGGGTCAGGAGGGTGCTAAGCTGTTAACCCACCCATCCACTGAGGTATGCAGAGCGGAATGAATTCACAGCAGGTGGTGGAAACTGTCTTTATAGGTGGAGCCTGGTTGGAGGAAGCACCACTGGGGGTGTGCCCTGGGAGGGCGTTCTTGTCCCTGGCTCCAAGGCAAAATGAATACTTGGGAATCAATCTCACAAAAGAGGTGAAAGACCTCTACAATGAGAACTACAGAACACTAAAGAAAGAAATGAAAGAAAACCTTAGAAGACGGAAAGATCTCCCATGTTCTTGGATAGGCAGAATTAATATTGTCAAAATGGCCATCCTACCAAAGTGCTATACAGATTCAATGCAATTCCAATTAAAATCCCAATGACATACCTCACAGAAATAGAGCAAGCAATTATGAAATTCATCTGGAAGAATAAAAAACCCAGAATAGCTAAAGCAATCCTTAGCAGGAAGAGTGAAGCAGGGGGTATCACAATACCAGAACTTCAACTATACTGCAAAGCAATAGTAATAAAAATGGCATGGTACTGGCACCAAAATAGACAGGTAGATCAATGGTACAGAATAGAGGATATGGACTCAAAGCCAAATAAATGCAGTTTTCTCATACTAGACAAAGGGGCCAAAAGCATGCAATGGAGAAAAGATAGCCTCTTCAACAAATGGTGCTAGGAAAACTGGAAATCCATATGCAACAGAATGAAACTAAACCCCTATCTCTCACCCTGCGCAAAACTCAACTCAAAATGGATCAAGGACCTTGGAATCAGACCAGAGACCCTGCAGATTATAGAAGAAAAAGTAGATCCAAACCTTCAACTTGTTGGCTTAGGATCAGACTTCCTTAACAGGACTCCCATAGCACAAGAAATAAAAGCAAGAATCAATAACTGGAATAGATTCAAATAAAAAGCTTTCTCTTAGCAAAGGATACTATCAGCAATGTGAAGAGAGAGCCTACAGAGTGGGAGAATATCTTTGCCACTCATACTTCAGATAGAGCTCTAATTTCCAGAATATATAAAGAACTCAAAAAACTCTACACCAAAAATACAAATAACCCAATCAACAAATGGGCTAAGTAAATGAACAGACACTTCACAGAAGAAGGTGTATAAGCAATCAACAGATATATGAAAAAATGTTCACCATCTCTAGTAATAAGAGAAATGCAAATCAAAACTACCCTAAGATTCCATCTCACCCCAACTAGAATGGCGATTATCAAGAATGCAAGCAACAATAGGTGTTGGTGAGGATGTGGGGGAAAAGGTACACCCACATATTGCTGGTGGGGTGGCAAATTAGTGCAGCCACTCTGAAAAGCAGTGTGGAGATTCCTTAGAAAACTTGGAATGGAACCACATTTGACCCAGCTATCCCACTCCTTGGCCTATACCCAAACGACTTAAAATCAGCATACTACAGTGATACAGCCACATCGATGTTCATAGCTGCTCAATTCACAGTAGCCAGATTATGGAACCAAACTAGATGTCCCTCAATGGATGAATGGGTAAAGAAACTGTGATATATATACATATATATATATATACACATATACATATATATACATATATATATACACATATACATATATATACATATATATATATATACACACACACATACACACAATGGAATATTACTCAGCCATAAAGAATAATAAAGTCACGGCATTTGCAGGCAAATGGATGAAATTGGAGAATATCATGCTAAGTGAGATAAGCCAATCTCAAAAAACCAAAGGAAGAATGATCTCGCTGATAAGTGGATGACCATACATAATGGGGGGTGGGAAGGAGGCAAGAATGGAGGAAGGAGGGACTGTATAGAGGGAAAAGAGGGGTGGGAGGGGTGGGGGGGAAGGAAAAATACAGAATGAATCAAACACCATTACACTATGTAAATGTATGATTACACAAATGATATGCCTCTACTTCATGTACAGAGAAACAAGTTGTACCCCATTTGTTTACAATTAAAAAAAAAAAGGCTGACGAACACCTTGTGGTTGCCTGAAGTGTATGGAGGATCCTAGACTATGTCTGAGGCAGTGTTTAACTATTTGGTCCCATCCTTTTTAGAGGTGGATCTCCAAGTGTGGCCACAGGCCAGCAGCGTTCATATCATGTGGAAACTTACTAGAAATATTAGAAATGAACATTTTTGGTTCCCTCCCAGATCTACTTAGTTGGGAATCATGGGGGTGGGGCTCAGCAAACATGCTCCAGGTAAACCTGATGCAATTCAGTTTGAGAAGACCTGCCTTATAGGTTCATAAGAAAAAAGCACCGAGCCGGGTTGGTGGCAGACTTCCTAAATGGCCCAAGTGATCTTGGTGAATGGTGAATTGAACTCCCCCAGATCAGTTCTCAAATACAGAACATATGGAGAGGCCTGTGGCTTTTCATAGTAAAAAAATAAATAAATAACATAATATAAAATCAAGTAAGTAGCAAAGGTTCTCGACCAAAAGTACTCCTTAGAAACCCTCGAATAGTTTTTGTAATCATTTGGTTAAATATAGATGCTTGGACTCCATCCCAGACCTTTGAATGAGACTCTGGTAACTAAAGCCTGAGTATATGCTTTACGTGTTCCACAAATTATACAGATTAGGGTCATGGCAACCTTCTAAGCCCAGGCTCAGCCCCCTGAAGAGCTGTGGCACCTATGGGTAGTTGTCACCGGAAGGGCTACAGAACAGAGAGCTCTTAGAAAATGTGTTAGTTACCTACTAGTGAGTAACAATTTCCCCCAAAATAAATGACTTAAAACTTCAAACATTTATTATCTCAGTTTCTGTGGGTCAGGGATTGGGCAAGGGCCTAGCTGGTTGGTTCTGGTTCAGGGGCCCTTTTGAGTTTGCAGTCCACAAGGCCTGCAGGTGTCTGAAGGCTTGGCTGGGGCTGAGGGTTCACTACCACAGTGACTCACTCTCGTGGCTAATGGTGGCAGACCTCTGTCCTTTGCCACATGGAATTCTCCAGAGGCTGCTTTAGTATCTTCAAGTAATATTTTTGACCTGTATTAGTTTGCTAGGGCTGCCCATAACAAAGTAAGCTTGGTTTCCCAAACTAAGTGATTTGGTGTCATTTCTCACCCCTGCAAAGGAACTGCTATGCCTTTTATGAAATGGTCTCCAAAGTCATATCATGACTTCTGATTTTTCTTAGATGTGAGTCCAATGTGCACCCAAGAGGAGGTGATTTAAGTTTCAGTAGGATACAAGGAAGAATATCAAAGAATTTTTAGCCATATCTTAAAACCACCACAGAGAGGTTTTGAACGAAACCAAATTCTGGAAGAAACCTCTTTCTAAATGGAGAGGAAGTTCTTGGTGCTGTGAACCAGTAGACTGTAAAGAGCTTGCTAATTCTAGTGTGATGGAGAATACCATTCCTTCTGAGCTGTGGCATACAGAGGTATATGGGTAAGGGTCAATGTCAACAGAAGAGATGAGAAACAGCCAGTCATTGACACCATACATGAGCAGCATGAAACCAACAAACAATAATGATGGGTGAAGGACTATTGACTGATCTGTGGAGGGTTTAGCCTAGAAAAAAAAATCACTTATTTTCATAACGAAGAAATAAAAGAATTCAGTAATGTACATTCATCTCCTTCCCCACACCCCAACAAAGTTCAAAGGAAGGGAAAAGGGGTATAAACTTCCTTTTCTAAAACTAATAAACTGCAATCTAAAGCAAACAATAAGTACCTGACAGTCTTGGCAATCTCCAAAACCTTTGAGTGACAACTCTAGTTTCTGAAGAAGGTCATGAGTGATTTTACACACACACAAAATCTCCATTACAGAGGAACTTTGGATTGTGTAGAGGGAAATGGGGCAGGAGGGGGTGGGGGAAGGAAAGATGGTGGACTGAGACAGACATCATTACCCTATGTACATGTATGATTACACGAATGGTGTGAATCTACATTGTGCACAACCATAGAAACGAAAAGATGTACCCCATTTGTGTACAATGAATCAAGATGTAGTCTGTAAAATAAAAAAAAAACTCCATTACTTAATACAAACTTAAAATATATACATATACCTACATATTTTATTATTTAATCTCATTTTACCAAAATCTGGTCCACTGAAATGAATATTCCTCTGTGTGAAGAGATAGGCAAAGAAATTTCATTCCTGGGGCAGCTGTGCAGCTGTTTCTCCAGCAACCCACCAATTTAAGGTATGTAAAGGAGATGGATCATGGATTCATATTGGCTGTAAACTTTGTTGGTTGGGAGGCATTAGGCAAATTAATTAACCACCCTAAAGCCTCACTCTTCTTATTTGCAGAATGGCAAATATTTATTTGCCTCAGTTAATTGGGAAGATTAAATGAAATAACATATGCATGAGATGTCACAGTTCCAATCTCATCTTGATCAATATTTCTAGCTTACAACGAATCGTCTTCCCAAATTTGCAAAAATGCAAGTCCCAAGAAAAATTAGAAAGTCACACAAAGACTATTTCTAACATCCTGGAATGGAAAAAAAAAAAATTAATTTGGGGGAAAGATGCATGGCTCTTGCAATATTCTGAAAGATTTGGGACAAAGCTGATAAGATGTCATTCCTTATTCCATCTACCTCTTTGTTCCACCTAAGAGCTACATGAGGCTCATGTTCAGGAGATAGAGTTAACGTGAGTTATGGCCATGACTACAGCTAGAACCATCTGCTGGAGTCCCGTTTCTTTCTGTGACTAGAGAGTAGTAGAGATTTTAAACATGTTTTAATCTTTTGGCAATTATTATTAGTATTTTTTTTTTTTTTTTTTGCTGGCAACACATTTCAAAAGAACCATTTTAGGTTCAATCCATTAGTGTAACACATGCCTTTAAAAAGGCAGCATCGATTCCAATAACTATTTAATCAATCTATAAACATACAGAAAGAGATAAAGATGGGGAAAGAACATAGGAAGAGGGGAGGGAAGAAGAGGAAGAGGAGGAAATAAAAGTTGAAGTGCAAAACCACAACTAAAGGGTGTGTGAAAAGTAACTAAGTGGTGGTCAATGTCATAAGATCAGAGAGCCAGAGATGTGGGATACCTTGGAAGCAAGAAAAGCGCTAGAGAATGGTGTTATATTGTTGGTATGAAATGATCTACACAAATTCTTGTAAATCTGGAGACCATTCCTGGAGAGGTAGAGAGGAAGGTTCAATTAGGAGGGAAACTGAGTGACAGGAGAAAATCAGAAGGGAGAGTTCCCTGTAACTCAGCAACTGCTGAAGTTGGTTCCGTGTGCAGACATTGTGTGTTCAATGTATTTGAACAGAGGAGGAGAAGGAAGAGTAGCAGGATTGACCTGTTGATTCACACAGCCTGAGTCAAGGCCAAGCTCTGTCATTTATAAGCTGTGCCTCCTCATGGGCAACTGTTACTCTGTCTGCCCAGTTTCTACTCTCCAGTCATCTAGTAACATCCTCTTCCTATGTGGTCTGGGATGGACGGTTTGAGGGTTGTAGGTGTGAACAATTAGGGTCAAGGAGATTCAAATCCAGAAATTCTCCTGGAGTCTGTGCTAAAGAAACATTTTTCCTGACATACATGTATGGAAGGGTCAAATATAATTACAGGTCTGCTAATGAAGAGGGGAGGCTCCCTGCAAATAAAGCCAACACAGAGGAGAGCAGAACTGAACATGAGCCACCTGGGCCCAGTTGTTCCTGTCACTGTGAATCTTCTTGAATTCTTGTGTGTTCACCTGTCTTGCTTGAGCCAGTTCGAATTGGGCTACTGCTCAAATACAACTGAACTTCCTGACCCATGCATGGATCACAAATAGTTCACTTAGTTTCTATGAACCTCAATTTTCTTCATTCTCTGTAAAACAGGGATGGTGTTGATGAAGATGGTAATAAGAAATAGAGAATTCAATGAGATAATAATTCTGCAAGTGCTTGGTGACCTATAAATCTGGACGTTAGCAGGCTGTCATTTGTGCATTTAGCATTTTGAGTTTTTGACTTAGTACCTGAGAAAATGAACCATGTTAGTGATCATACTGTTTTTTGTATTTTCTCTACCTGTGGACACAGATAAATAAGTTCACTCTCTTAGCTACACAATCAGTAAAGAGACAAGGCATGCATATTAAAACGGAAAATCCCAATAAACGTCTTCGGTTATAAAATGGAGCTAGAAACACGAGTGATTTTTTTTAAACAATATTCAATTCCAGCACGCTTGTGTTAGGTGATATAGAAAATGGAGTACATGGTCTTGTACTCCAAAAAGCTCCTCATGCATAATAAGTTGAATAGCATCTCCCCAAAATTCAGGTCCATGTGGAATCTCAGAATGTAATTTACTTGGAAATAGGATCTTTGCAGATCGAAGTAAGGTAAGGACTGTGATGAGATCCTTATCTCATGATTTCATTAATCCACTCACTGGATTAGACTGGATCCTAAATCTAATGACAGTGTCATTATAGAAGACAGAAAAGACACAGAGGCACACAAAGGAGACAATGTGAAGATGGAGGCAGCGATTGGAATGATGTAGTCACAAGACGAGGATCCACCAGAAGTTCTGAGATAGGAACCTGCCAATACCTGATTTTGGACTTCTGGCCTCCCAAGCTAAAGGGGGACACATTTCTATTGTTTTAAGCTGCCTAGTTGATGGTACTTGGTTCTGGCAATCCTAGAAAACTGAAATGCGACAAACTACTGTCCTGTGCATACCTGGGCTGGGTCAGCACTGATGTTTAAAATACATGGACACTTAGAAAAACTCACAAAACAGATCCTGTAGGAATGTGGCTATCTTATGTCCATTTCAACACACTCTAGAGCTAAGAAGTCTTCTTGGCAATAAAGCTTCCTCTGGCTAGCATTCAACCCTACAGCCAGAAAGAAAAAGGGGAACCATTCTGAAAAGAGGAACCTAAATAGAGCTCCTGGGAGCAGGCTGACCTATAGGTGGCCTCTACTTGGTCAGCCAGCATGCTGCCTTCCGTCTTGGAGTAAAGAAAATCCAGAGGACTCTCTTGCTAGCTGATGAGTCCTACATTTCTGGAACTGGGCAAGAGGAGGGAGGGAGGGTGGGAGGACAGGAGCAATAAAGTCAGAATGGCTGATTGGAGCTATTTTCAGCAGGCCAGTCTTTTATAACTCTTATTTTGTTCCCCAGTTGAACTGACCACTGCTTGATGAATTGTGTTGATCTGTAGTTCCGCGATAAAGTTCTCTTTTAATTCCCTGCTGAATAGAAATATTTAGGGCAATGCCACAGCTGTGTTTATTCTCACACTCCACCACAGTTATGTAAATACTGCCTATGGAACTATTTCTGATAAAGGCCCATACCAACCCCAAGGAATTATACGCTCACTCTAGATGTCTGCCAAGATGAGCCGCTTCGATTCAGCTTGGCACAGCATATGAATGATATCACAGCTTCTCAGAGATCATTTGGCAAACCTCACAATAAAAGAGTAATTTTCTTCCCCTCTTGCTCTCTCAAAGCCTTCCACTGAGCCAAGTAATATTTCCCAGCATTCTCTGCTTCTCTTGTTTGGAAACATGAGGCTGACATACAAAATTTGAAGCCTCCCAACAAAATACTGATAGATAAAACAAAACTTGCAACCTGGTGACAAGAGTTTCATGTGACTTTTGCCTTGCAATGTGAAGATAGAGAAAACATGGATGAAGCTAGATATGGGGCTGGTACCACAGGAATCAAGCAGAAGACACACCACACAATCATGTGGTTGCTTCCAGAGCCACAAACCTGTGACTCCTATGATTGATGAAAACAAACAAACAAACAAACAAACAAAAAACAAACTTCCCAACAGACATGCATTAACAATGGTTATCTCTGGATAGTAGAATTTTAGATATTTTTATTTCTATTTTTATGATTTTCTATATTTTTCAAAATGCTTTTGCAATGTAATCAGAAAGAAAGAAATTAGAGGAAGACAAAGTTTCTTAAGAAAAACAAATGATTGCAAATCTTGAGCAATAATGTCATTAGTGAACTGATTCACTAGGCAAAAATACTCTAGTGAAAAAGTTAACACTAGAGGAAAAAAAAAATGAGATTAAAATCCTAAAATGGGCTGGAACTGAAAGACCTGAAAGAGATAAAGACTGGTAGTAAGAACATTCATAATGAGGGTGAGCACTTGTCCTGTGGGCATGCAAATGACACCAGAAAACACGTGCACTTTTCGTATTTCATCCTAATTAGCACGCCAGGAGGTGGGTGGCATGACAGGCAAGCAGATGGCTCTTTGAAGGGGCCAGCTTGTCCAGTCTCTTTCAGTCAGTAAAAGGAAAAGCTGGGACTAAAACCCCAGTTCATCTGACTCTAAAATCCACGTCTTAATCATGATGCTCTGCTGTCATTTCACTATGGCAGTGTCCCCTGAAAGTCCAAGTGCACAGACGTGATCCCCAGGGTGACAGATGGGGAGATAGTGTGGACCTTTAAGCGGAGAGGCCTTATTGGGAGATCCTGAGGTCATTGGGGGCATAACTCTCAAGGGGGTTATGGGACCCCAGTCTCTCAGCCTTCCTCGGCTTTCTGGCTCATGATATGCTCCCACCATAGTTTATCACCTTCTCCAGAGACCCAAGCAAATGGGGCCACCTGACCTTAGATCTGAATTTCCAAAACATGAGCTAAATAAACCTTTTCTCTTTATAAGTTAATTGCCTCAGGCATGCGATTATAGTAGTGAAGCTGATACATGCTCCATTTAGCAGGATGTTTATAAAATGTGGTGTGTCATTTAAAAGAGTAGAGGGCATTTTTCACATTGTTTGCTGCTCAGTATCTTTTGAACACCCTTCCTGTGTTGTGGAAAGTTTTCCAAATTACAAATTCAACTTCCCCAAGGCAGATGCCAGAATTCAAAATTCTATCCTTCTTTGCTGCTAGGGAACGGAGCCGTTTTCATAAAATAGAAACTCTGAAGGAGTCAATGTGGGGATGTGGGCGTGCATGGAATCCATCTTTGGGCAGGTATGGCAGTGGAGGAATCAAGCTCTCAGGGGCCAAACTTGGCCAGCCTCCAGTGTATTTGGTGCAAACTGAGGCAGTTGTGGAAGCTCTGAGGTGCTGTTAAGTTGGGGTGGCAGCAGGGGTTATTTCCCCCAATACGGCCTTTACAATGTGGTTGGTTATGCAACTTCATGGCCTGAAATCTTTGGAAAATACATGAGAACTTCTTCTCCCTAGCCAGAGTTTATTCTATTGCCTGAAAGCAATCCCAGTTAAGAATGTAGATTTAGGAAGCAGGTTGCTATGATGAAAACTAATGAGATCATCTAAAGAATGTGTCAAATATGAGCAGGTAATGGAAAAGAAGTCAGACTTGGTGCTGTTTTTCACAAAATCCTATTTCAGAAACAGGTCATGCATGATATAGTATTCTGCTAAGCTCTGAGGGAACCTGACAGTATCTCTTATGTTGGCTAGGTTTCAGTTTTTCAGTAACATAAATTTATGAAATATGTGAAGAATTTCAGCACTTTGACCTTTCCTAGGGGAACGATATCCTTATCAAAGTCTTAGAAGAGGAGTCAGCTAAAGTTAAAACTAGAGAAAACATTTTTTTCCACTACATATTTCATCTGCACCTCACAAAATATTCTGTGGTTTGAACTTGCTCAACTGAGTAAGTAAAAAGTCATCTACATATATACAAGGTGCTAATGCAAATCAAATAAAAGTACATTTCTCTCTAGACTCTTAGTACCTTACACTGACCAACCAGGGGTCCTGTGGCCCAAACCAGAGCATACATAGCCCTTGGTATCTGAGTGCCTGTTGAGGTAGGGTGGCCAGATTTAGCAAATAAAAATGTAAGTTGCCTGTTAAGGAAGTCTGATCCTAGACCAACAAGGTGAAGATTTGGACCTACTTTTTCTTCTATAATCTGCAGGGTCTCTGGTCTGATTCCAAGGTCCTTAATCCATTTTGAGTTTAGTTTCGTGCATGGTGAGAGATATGGGTTTAGTTTCATTCTGTTGCATATGGATTTCCAATTCTCCCAGCACCATTTGTTGAAGAGGCTATCTTTTCTCCATTGCATATTTTTGGCCCCTTTGTCTAGTATGAGAAAATTGTATTTATTTGGGTTTGTGTCCGTGTCCTCTATTCTGTACCATTGATCTACCTTTCTATTTTGGTACCAATACCATGCCGTTTTTGTTACTATTGCTTTGTAGTAGAGTTGAAGATCTGGTATTGCAATACCCCCTGTTTCACTCTTCCTGCTAAGGATTGCTTTAGCTATTCTGGGTTTCTTATTCTTCCAATGAATTTCATAATTGCTTGCTCTATTTCTGTAAGGTACGTCATTGGGATTTTAATTGGAATTGCATTGAATTTGTATAGCACTTTAGGTAGTATGGCCATTTTGACAATATTAATTCTGCCTATCCAGGAACATGGAAGATCTTTCCATCTTCTAAGGTGTTCTTTAATTTCTTTCTTTAGTGTTGTATAGTTCTCGTTGTAGAGGTCTTTCACCTCTTTTGTGAGATTGATTCCCAAGTATTTTATTTTTTTTCGAGGCTATTGTGAATGGGGTAGTTTTCCTAATTTCTCTTTCTGAAGATTCATCACTTATGTATAAAAATGCGTTGGATTTATGGGCATTGATCTTGTAACCTGCTACTTTACTGAATTCACTTATGAGTTCTAAGAGTTTTCTGGTGGAATTTCCAGGTTCCTCTAAATATATAATCATGTCATCAGCGAACAGGGATAGTTTGAGTTCTTCTTTCCCAATTCATATCCCTTTAATTTCTTTGGTTTGTCTAATTGCTCTGGCCAGAGTCTCAAGAATGATGTTGAATAGAAGTGGAGAAAGAGGGCATCCCTGCCTTGTTCCAGTTTTTAGGGGAATGCTTTCAGTTTTTCACCATTTAGAATGATATTAGCCTCCCATAGCACAAGAAATAAAAGCTAGAATCAACCACTGGGATAGATTCAAACTAAAAAGCTTTCTCTCAGCAAAGGAAACTATCAGCAATGCGAAGAAAGAGCCTACAGAATGGGAGAATATCTTTGCCAATCATACTTCAGATAGAGCACTAATCTCCAGAATCTATAAAGAACTCAAAAAACTTTACTCCAAGAATTCAAATAATCCAGTCGACAAATGGGCTAAGGAAATGAATAGACACTTCACAGAAGAAGATCTACAAGCAATCAACAAACATATGGAAAAATGTTCAACATCTTTAGTAATAAGAGAAATGCAAATCAAAACCACCCTAAGATTCCATCTCACCCCAAGTAGAATGGCGATTATCAAGAATACGAGCAACAACAGGTGTTGGCGAGGATGTGGGGAGAAAGGTACACTCATACATTGCTGGTGGGGCTGCAAATTAGTGCAGCCACTCTGGAAAGCAGTGTGGAGATTCCTTAGAAAACTTGGAATGGACCCGCCATTTGACCCAGCTATCCCACTCCTTGGCCTATACCCAAAGGACTTAAAATCAGCATACTACAGAGATACAGCCACATCAATGTTCATAGCTGCTCAATTCACAATAGCCAGACTGTGGAACCAACCTAGATGCCCTTCAATTGATGAGTGGATAAAGAAACTGTGGTATATATATACAATGGAATATTACTCAGCCATAAAGAATGATAAAATTATGGCATTTGCAGGCAAATGGATGAAATTGGAGAATATCATGCTAAGTGAGATAAGCCAATCTCAAAAAGCCAAAGGACGAATGATATCGCTAATAAGTGGAGGATGACACATAATGTGGGGGAGGGAAGGGTTAGTGTTAGGGTTAGAGTTAGGGTTAGGGAGGGGGACAAGTATGGAGGAAGGAAGTACTGTATAGAGGGTAAAGAGGGGTGGGAGGGGTGGGGGGAAGGGAAAAAATAACAGAATGAATCAAACAACATTACTCTATGTAAATTTATGATTACACAAATGGTATGCCTTTACGCCATGTACAGAGAAACAACATGTATCCCATTTGTTTACAATAAAAAAAAAATGTAAGTTGCCTAGTTAAATTTGAATCTCAGATAAACAAGGAATAACCTTTTAGTGGAAGCATGTCCTATGCAGTCTCTAATGGTAGAGATGGTGTCAAGTATGTGGATAAAAAATATATAGAAAGTGGAGTGCAACCTGCTTATAATCCCAGCTACTCAACAGGCAGAGGCAGAGATGTCACAGGGTTGAGGACACCTCAGCCATTTAGTGAAACCCTGTGTTAAAATATATGCTTGTGTGTGTGTGTGTGTGTGTGTGTGTGTGTGTGTAAGTAAAATAAAAGGTCTGAAGATAGAGCTTAGTGGTAGAGAGCTTGCCTAGCATGTGTGAGCTCTTGGCTTCAATCCCTAGTACCACATACCAGAAAATAAAATGGATAGAACTTTATGTTGGATAAGCCATGAGGGGTGGAAAGAGGGAAACGTCAAGGTGTTGCTTAGGTTTCTGGATTAGAAAACTGATTGAATCACAGTGACTTTCATGAAGATAAAAATGATACAGATTTGGAGAGAACTAGACACTTGGCTAAATATCTCCAATGGCATTGATGTCCTGTCATAACCTCAAATCTGTTGTATCTAAAGACACCAGCCACTCCCCAAGACTCAGTTTATTCTACGGTGATTTTGCTTTCATGACACCAACATCCTCTCAGTAATCCAGGTCAGGTGACCCCAATCTTCCTCCATGCCTCCTGTCCTCTTGTATGGAGTCTCATCTCCACATTTTATCAGTTTTGTCTTGGTGATGTCTTCTTTTCAAGAGTCAGCCACACCATAAGTTACCATGCTTCCTCAGGAAAGCTGAGACAGTCACTTGCCTAGGATAGGATGTAAGCTTTGTTTTCTTGGCCAGCTTTGATACAGGGTAGTGGTTGCCTGAATCAATGTCTTGCAAAGGAAACTGAGGTCTCACTCTAGGCTCAAGTAGGAGAAATGCTCTAATCATCCATAAATGTTTGCCCGGGTCCTGGAAGTGGCAGGATCTGTGATGCCTGCTTATTTCTAGAAAGCCTTGTGGCAGAGAGTTTTCTAGAAATAAGTTGTGTCTCCTAATTGCCCCACCCTTGAAAAGGGTCTCGGCTTTGGGTCATCTAATCATCTTTTTCAAGGCTTGTCCTTTTCTAGTTTATCTCTCCAATGAGCTAAATTCTGGAGGGCACCCTATAGATCAGAATTATCTTAATATCACTCCCAGCGCCTGACGCATGGGGGAGGGTACTCTAGAAGCATTTGCTGGGCTAAATAAACAGAAGGCTGTATACTGTAAAAGCTTGTCCCCTTTGTGAGGTGTCTGCTTTTCTCATCAAAGTTCTGTAACTGCCCATCTTGACATTTTTACTTTCCCCTCCTGCTGCATTAACCCTTTCGGGCTTGATCAACTGAACTGAACCCCACAGCTGGGTATCTTAGGTCAAACACGTTTTAGTGTTTCATGAGAAGTCTGACTCCCACATGCGAAGTGCAGCAACTAATTCAGAAATTGTTACCTATTCTGATATTGTTTACCAGAAAATTTGCCACAAGTGAATTTCTTGGACTAAAATAACCAACGTGTGATCTTGTGAGCCTTTCTAGGTTGAGATGTGGAAGGAGATGGCCTTGCAGACGGGCAAAGCAGGACCAAAAGGTGACCCGGAAATGAAGCAACTAACTTAGTGCTGCCATCTAAGAGGCACCCCTATCAATGGGTACCACAGAACTCATTCATGGGCAAGTTCCATGTAAACTAAGGAGATTTGTCTGTCTGACCCACTTATAAAATGCTGAGCAAATGCCTTTTTATTCATTAGTTTATCAATTATTCTTGAGGGCCTAGCACCTATCAGACATGGCATTGGGCATGTGGAGGGAAGGAGACTTTAATACAGATATTGTTTGTTCCTATAATCACTGAGATTACAGTCCATTGATCTGGGACAGGCAAACACTTTCTTAAGCTTTCACATAACATGAGAAATTCCTAAAGCGAGAGAATAATCTGTCTGTTTCAGAAGCAGAAAATCTTTTCCTAAATTGCCAGTAAATTACTTAAGCAATAATTAACTACATGAAGTTGGCAGTTGCTACAGGTACTAATAGTACTTCATCATCCCCAAAGAGTCACATAGCTCTTCAGCTTGAAATCCTACCAAGCCATTCTCTGTGAGGAAAGAAAAGAAGAAAAGGGAGAAGATAAAGGCAAAAGTCTTGTATCTCTAGGGCCTGTAAAAATAAAGATGTGTCACCTGTGTGCTCTAGCTTGCATCTTGCATGGCCCCCAAAGGCCCATCCACTAAAGACTAGGCTGCCAGCCCGTGGTGCTATTAGGAGTCAGGGCAGCCTTTGTGGGGTGAAGCTGAGTGGAAGGAAGTTGGGTCATTGCCTTTGAGAGGGATATCTGAACCCCAGCGTCTTTGTATCTCTTTCCCTCCCAGCCACCATCAGGTGAGCACCCTGCTCCTCCATGTGCTCCTACTATAATAAATTGTGCCACTACAGGCCCCAAAATAAAAGAGCCACTGACCCTGGACTGAAACCTCTGAAACCTTGAGTTGATATAAACTTTCTTCCTTTTAAGGTTGTTTTCTCAAGTATTTTGTCCCAGCAACATAAAGCTGATTAACTGTAGAAGGCAGCACCTTGAGACATTAGCGTCTATGAATCTTTCAGCAAGGATTATTAGTCACTGCTGTCCAGAGAAGACGGTCCTGAGAGAAAGTGGAAGAGGAGACAAGCTGGGTGATCCAGAAAGATCCAAAGAGGATCTACCACATGAATGGACCTAGGCAATTGGGTTCAGGAAGTAGAAAAGACCACAGGCAATTTTAGTTATCATGGGTGAACTACATATAGAGAAAAAGCAGAAGCCAAAGTGATCCTAGTTATATGCATGAACAAATGAATGATCAAGGTCAAAATTAATAATGTGTTAGAAATTAGAGGTCATTTAATCCAACCACACATTTCACAGGTGAAAAATCAAAGTTCTGGAGAGAAGTGGTTTACCCAAGGTCATACTTGCAGGTAGTAATAGTAAGGAACCTAGCATCCAGATTTCCTAACAGCTGAGAGAATGATGTGCTAAAGGTAATTTCACATTGGTTATGATTTTCACTGGTGGTCCTGAATTTGGGGCAAGTAGCTCTTTCCATATTTGGAACACTCACTGCAGTACTTTGCAGATATTTCACCATCAAGGTTCTTATGAAAATGACAGCTTCATAATTATTTTCTCTGGAAGCCTTTGCTCAAAGACACTTTCACCTCTTTTGTAGATAGCAATAATCATTTTCATTACCTGAAGGATTTAAACAAGCACAAACAAATAAATCAGCTACTCATAAAATTTCAATTTTAAAAAAAATCTATATCTGAACTATCTAGACAAGTTTTAAATTGTCATGCTGGTTGCAAGAGAGGGCGAAAATCAGAATAATGCAAATGTTCATCCCAAGTTGGAAAAGGTCATGCTATATGAAATTCAATCTTCCTCATTCTTACAGTAAATGCCAAAGTGCCAGACAAGTTAGAAAGAGAGTCAGTCTCTCTGTGAGGGAGTGAAGTTGTGAGGTTTTATTTTGTTTTGATTTTATTAACTGTTTTTTTTTTTTTTTTTTTTTGTAGAAAATATGGTGAAATAGTAGAACAAGAAAATTGTTATAAATGAAGGAAATTAACTCAAAGCTTTCCAATTCTTGATGTAGAGGTGGGAGGAGGGGAGGTGATCACGGAAAGAAGAGGCTGTCAGGGCTTCTGCACTTGCTGCAGGGGACATCTGCGTTCCTGGGGTGGTCAGATGCCTGCCTTTGCCTCTCAGCCTTAAACATGTGTTCCCTCAAGATGCGTGAGTCAGGTGACTAAACTGTGTATTCAGCATTGCACCTCAGGCAATCTGAGTGAGTGCTGCTTATCGGTTAACTGCTTTTAACCAAGACTACTTAAATACATCCTCTCCAAAAAAAAAAAAAAAAAAAAGAAAGAAAGAAAGAAAAGAAACAGAAGAAGCTAGATTTTGGGGGTAAGGCAAATACAGACAACCTTTTGAATCATTCATTCAAAATATTTATTAAATGCCTGCTGTCTGTTAGCCTGCTGTTAGGCAGGCTGCAAGGTGCTGGGGAGACTGAGCCAGACGGTGTGGCACAGCCTTCAAGGAGCTCATTGTCCATGGGGCCTAGAAGGTGTCTGAGGGGTTGACAGGCAAAGAACCCAATGACCACATGTGGCCTGGGGTTTGATGACATTAACAGAGCCAGTCTGCCTTGGTCCTGGACTGGCTACTAGCTAAGTGCCTCAGGCGAAGAACTCAACTTCTCTGCATCACAGTTTCTCATCTGCAGATTGAAATGGGCCGAGCTATGACAAGGGCATTGACTGGAACCGTGATGGCCCTGCGGCTGACTTTAGAAGGAAGAGAAGAAGCTGGCTAAACCACAAAGGAGCATTAGGGGCTTAGGGCGCAGCACGCCAAGGAGTGTGGTGGCCTGCACAAGCGACCTAAGTGGAAACCTGCATTTCACATGTTGGAACCTGTGAGGAGTGCTCAGCTGTGTTGGGGAAAGAGAGACAAGGAGGTGGAGGGACAAACAGGGCACAGAGCCCGAAGGGGACCCACTGACAGAATTACATAAGCAGCATGAGCTGATCAAGTTTGTACTGTAGGGAGATCATGTCTGGGAAGATGGATTGGAGGGGAGAGAGACCAGGGACAATGGGACCAGCTCAAATATCTGTGCTGTTGGGGAGTGACAGCAGAGTCAATGCAAAGGAGAGAGCACTTTAGACAGAAAAGGATAGACAAGAGCAGATAAGGAGAGCATTCTATTATGACCATTTGATTTCTGCATTAATGCTTGTATTGTCAGGAAATCATGTCCTCTAAACATGGAATCCAGAACATGTCCATCCGTTGATACAGAGGTCTGGTAGCCACGGCAAAACAGGAGACATGAGTAAGTTAGATGTAGTCCAAGCCATTAAATTATAGTCATCAAAAGTGGTAGGTACCAAATAACTATAATACATGGCAGAATAATTACAGTACATGACAGAACAGGTGTGTCATTAAAAAAGGCATAGATTATCGAGGGAAGGAGAGGATGCCGAGTGTAAGGAACAGGAAGTCCTCTGGGAAGACTAAGGTGTTGAGATGGAGCTTAAGGAATAAGAGGACTATGGCAGGTGGAACCTGGTGAGAGTATTTCAGTCTTTGGGACACTGTGACCAGGAACAGAAAGGTGTGAAAATGGAGGTGTTCAGGAATAGCAAATAGACCAGTTTATCTGGGAAATTATCTTTATAACTGCATTAATTTGCAGGGGGGTGGTTACCAGGGAATGAACTCAGGAGCACTCAACCGCTGAGCCACACCCCCAGCCCTATTTTGTATTTTATTTAGAGACAGGGTCTCACTGAGTTGCTTAGCACCTCGCTTTTGCCGAGGCTGGCTTTGAACTCATGATCCTCCTGCCTCAGCTTCCTGAGCAGCGGGGATTACAGGTGTGCACCACCATTCCCAGCAATTTTTAACAACTTTATTGAAATATAATTGATATATAAGAAGTAGTACCTATTTTAAGTGTGTAATAGGCTTACACATACAGATACCTCCTTGACTCTTTCCCCATTACTCTTGCTATAGATTAGTTTGCATTTTCTAGAATTTTAATAAATGGAAACATATAATGTAAATTCCTTAAATCTAGCTTCATTCACACAGCATTGTTATCTTGAGATTCACCCATGTTGAATCATGAGTTCATTCCCTTTTATTGTTGAGTGCTAATCCATCGCATGGAAACACCACTGGTTGTTTATCCACCTTTGAATGAATGATTGTTTCTACAGCTTAGTTATTACAAATAGCACTGCTGTGAACATTTTGTGTTTTTGTTTTGGACGCATGGTTTCATTTCTCTTGGGTAAATAGCTAGGAGTGGGTTGTTGATTTACTTGGTGGTATGTATGTACTGAAGCAGTTATACAATTCTTCAGTCTCAAACAGAAGCATACAAAGGTTCAAGTTATTCCATATCCTTGCCAATGCTTAACATGGTCAGTCTTTTTTTTTTATTTTTGTTTTTTACAGACTGCATTTTGATTTATTGTACACAAATGGGGTACATCGTTTTGTTTCTATGGTTGTGCACAATGTAGATTCATACCATTCGTGTAATCATACAATACATAGGGTAATGATGTCTATCTCATTCCACTATTTTTCATACCCTCCTCCCTCTCATTTCCCTCTACATAATCTATATTTCTAGCTTGATTAATATGTGTGTCGTGGTATCTCATTGTGGTTCTACTTTCATGTGCGTAGTGATTAAGAATGAACATTTTTTCATGAGTTTATTTGCTACAGTAAAGTGCATAAATTTTCACCCTTTTAAAAATTGCATTGATTACCATTTTATTACTGAGTTTAGACAATTTTCATGTATATACATTCTGCATATACAAATCATTTATTAGATATAATGAATATTGTTTGCACTATTTTCTCCCAATCTGTGTTTTCATTCTCTTAAGAATAAAATATTTGCTGGGTGCTGTGATGCATACCTATAATCCCAGCAGTTCAGGAGGCTGAGGCAGGAGGATCTCCAGTTCAAAGCCAACCTCAGCAACAGTGAGGCACTAAGCAACTCAGTGAGATCCTGTATCTAAATTAAACAACAACAAAAAACAATAGGGCCAGGGATGTGGCTCAGTGGTTGAGTGCCCCTGAGTTCAATCTCTGGGAGCCAAAAAGTAATGAATAAAATATTTAATTCAATGAAATTTAATTTATCACTTTTTCCTTTGGGAATTGTGCTTTTGTTTCTACATCTAGAACCTCTGTGAAATCAAATACATAAAATTTTTCTATATTTTCTTCTAGAGGTTTATAGTTTTAGGCTTCACATTTAGGTTGATGATTTGAACCAATTTTTGTATATGGTACCAGATATGGATTGAAGGTCACTTTTTATTTGAATATGCAATATTTATATCACCATTCGTCTAAAAAGACCATTCTTTCTCCATTAAATTGTCTTAGCCTACCTGTGGAAAATCAGTTTCAGATGTATGTGTCTGAGTTTATTCCTGAATTCCCAGTTAGCTTCCATCTATTGACTTGCCAATTTTGGAAGCAATAACCCCGCTGTTTTGATTACTGTAACTTTAGAAAATAACTGGATGAGGTGGTGTTAGTCGTGAGATCTCTATTTGATATCATTTTTCTTCTGCCTCAAGTCTTCCTTTAGCATTATTTGGAGTGAAGTTCTGCATGTGGTAAGTTGAGTATTACATTTGAATAAACCTGTATTTCACCTCAATTTTTGAAAGATATTTTTGTTGGATATAAATCCTAACTGATCAGCATTTGAAAGACACTCCTCCAATATCATCTCATTTGCATAGCTTCTAAGGAGAAGTCAGCTGCCTTCTCCTTATTTCTCTGAATATAGCATATCCTCCTTCTTTGGTGGCATTTAAAGGCTTTCTTTTAATCACTGGTGTTCAGCATTGTGATTACAAGGTGGCTTCATGCCATGTGTTGCATACTTCTTATACATAGGGTTTCTTGAGCTTCTGCAAGTCCATGGATTTATAGTTTCTATCAAATTTGAACAGTTTTCAGCCATTATTTCTTCAAATAGTTTTCTGTTCCCTGCCCCTTTGAAGATTCCAACTATATTAAGCTGCTTGAATTTTTAGCACAATTCACTGATTCTCTGTTCTTCTTCTTTTTTTTTAATCTTTGCTTTCTGTGTTTCATTGTGGATAGCTTCTATTATTAGGTCTCATTTGCTGTTAATTCCATCCAGGGCATTTTATTCCCACAGTGTGGTTTTCACAGCCAGAAGTTTCACTTGGAGTTTTTAAATAACTTCATGTCTTAACTTTTTGAACACATGGGATAGAGCTATATTAATGGTTTTAATGTCCACATTGGATCTTTCTAACATCTGTATCAGTTCTGGGTCAGTTTCAATTGATTGATTTCCCTCTGCACTGTGGGTCATATTTTCCTACTTCTTTGCATGCCTGGTAATTTTTTAGTAGATGTCAAACTTTGTGAGTTTTACCTTACTGGGTGCTAGATATTTTTATATATCTAAAAATATTCTTCAATATTTTTTTTTTCTGGGACACAGTGACTTGGAAAGCATTTGATCTTTTCAGGTATTGCTTTTAAGTTTGTTAGGTACTACCAGAGTGGGCTCCATCTGGGTTATTCTTTCTGTCTCTGCTGGAGTGTGGGCCTTCTTTGTATCCCATCCAATGTCCCAGGGATTGTGACGTTTTCCAGTGGCAGGAGAGGCACCGTCCTGGCCTCTCTTGAGTGCTGAGCACTGTGACCTCTAAGCTGTTTCCTTGACCTTGTGTACTTTCCTCACACATAAATACTGATCAGTACTCAGCAGAGCTCCAGAGACCCTTTTAGATCTGCAGAGCTCTCCACGTGCAGTTCTATCCTTCTGGTACCCTCCTTGTAAGAGCTGGCTGCTTTGGGCTTCCTAGAGTCTCAGCTTGGTCTTCCCAGCTCAAGTAGTGTGGTGGGCTCTCCCAGGGCCCCTTCTTCCTGGGCAAGGGCCTGAAAATTCCCACCAGCCAGCAAGCCTGGACAATCTGAAGGATCACCTTGTTTGTTCCCATCTGTCAGGCATCATTCCTAACACCCAAGAGTTTGAGCATTGTTGTACCACATATTTTGCCTGTTTTTATTTGCTTCAGGATGGAGGGTAAATCTTGTTCCTGTTATCCACCTTGGTTGCAGTGAAAGCCTTACACCTTGCCTTTTAAGAAAATTCTTGAAGAGATAGTTTTTCAGTGTAACACTCTTTATTATAAAGGTGTTAAGGCATTTGTTATCCAATTAGATTGAATTTGCTCAGTTCAGTTCACAGGTATTTATTGAGGAGCTATTATACACCTTGTACTGCATCTGTAAAGAATCAATCCCATAGGGTCTCTACATTTCTGACATCAGTTTATGGATACAGATAATTTAAAGGAACAAATTTTAGGACTTGTATGTTACCCATGCTTTCCATACTCCTCCCTTCTGGTGCCTACCAATATTACTACTGATTTTGTATCAAGGGCAGCTGGAGGAAATAAGAAGCACAAACTCCGTGATTTTATAAAATGTAAGCAGCCCTAGTACAAGACTGAGGGGAAGAAGTTGAAACTCTAGGGGAAAGTATTTTATGCTGGTGAGCTGTTGATTTCTCAGTTTCTTGCTACTACTTTACTCCCATAACCATGATATAAAGTTGGTGCTACTTCAGATGGAAGAAAATGGAGCTTCAAATGGTCCCACCCCGGGACCTGAGGGAATGAAGCAGGCTGGGTGAGGGTACAAGATTGATGGCATCACGGGGCTGGGTTACCCATAACCCTCTCCACAGTGCTTCCAGCGTTGAGAAGAGCATTTCATAAGAAGTTTGAAGCAATTTGTCGACATTTCAAGAGTAGGAGCAGCTGATATTCTGCCTGGCTGTGGGCCAGGGTGGGTGCTATTCTAAACGAGAAATCAGTTTTCCCATCTGCACAGAAGAAACTTTCCCCGATCGTTTGTTAAAGCTTTATTTCCAAGGCACTGAGTGAATTTAATTAATTTTGCCACCACCATCCCCTTCTTAGTAAATTTCTCACACACGTGGATTCACTAGGAAATTGAATTTCCCTTCTAGAAAACAAAAAAAGGACATTCAACTAAAGGATGAGAGATTAGTTTGGTGAAAGTCCCACTATGTAGTCAAAATGAAAATGGCTGTCAAACTGTAATGGGATGAATCACATTAGAGTGCAGATTCTGAAGCCACAGTCCCAGAGATTCAGCATTTCTTGCAAGCCCCTAGGTGACGTGATGCTGCAAGTGGCCTGGTAGCAGGTTTAGTATGGATGTTATTCAGAAATTCATCCACTGTTCTGGGAGATATTTACTGAACATCTATTGTGGGTTAGACACTGAGCAAGAAACTGAACAATTAAAAATGGACTACACTGAACCTCTGTGCCACAAATCAATTCAGAGAGAATCAAGCAACAGGAATGTGATGGCCTATTTGAGCAATACTTAAGAATACACAGAGGCTTGTAAAACTAACTCTGCTTTTGAATCTCAGAGAGGCTGAGCAGGAGGAAGTATCATCTTTATGGCTCTCAGACCAGAGTATGCATCAGAATACAGATCACAGGGTCCTCCTCCTAGGCCTCCTTCTTTGAGTATTTGCATCCTAATAAATGTCCCAGGATGCTAATGATGCTGGTCTAGGATCACACTCAGAGAACCATGTTCAGGCATTTTGTTCAGCTTTAGGACATAAAAATGAATGCAGTATGGGATTGTTCTTTGTGATGGACAACTAGGGGTCTTAGTGAAGTGGGGGAAATTAGCTATCTTTCCTTCACCCCATACAGGGTGGTAAGGGACACCTGGGAAGGGATTTGAAGTGAAATGTGATGGTTCTGTGCCATATGGGTTTTGGAGTCAGGAAGTCCTATCTCTTATTGCCTTAGTCTTTGTAACAGAAAGTGCTGGAAACATGGTAGCCAGGGTTTCTCAGAATTCCAGCAGCAAGGATTCCATTTTGAGGGAGGCAAGCAGAGAAACTCCCCAGAGCCAGTGATATCTGAGTGGGGCTAGGGATCACAGGCCTGTGAAGTGGGACTCTGAGGGGTTGGTGGGTAGGGAGGTGAGGGTTGGTTCCAGGCAGAGGTCACTGTGGTGTCCAATAACACGTTGCTCTATTCACTAAGCACTTTCTAGTCAGTGTGCCTTTATTACCACTTGGAAAATGTAATCAAATTTAATATCCCCTGTGAGGACCTAGGAATTTAAAGGGCTCCCGTGGACAATTCTTCTTCGAAGTCCAAAGGAAGCCAGGTTTCAGTGGAAAGGACAGGGTGGACATAGACTCCTAAACTTGGATTCGGGTCCCAGCTCTTTCTCCTTCCAGTTCTGCAGCATGCAGAGTTCTCACACTTTTGTCTACATCTAGCCACCCTGCAGTGTAGGTAACAATATCATTACTACCATTCTACAGATTAAAGACTAAAGCTCAGAAGCAGTAGATAAAATGCAAATGTCCAAGACTCTTAACTAGTAAAAGACAGAGCCAGTGTTTGATCTTACTTTGAGATCAAGTTTTGTACTTTGGAAGCTGTGCTTCAAAAGAGCATTTCTTGTACTTACCTAATGATTAGACTTGCCCAGAAAACATATTAGATTGCAGATTCCCAGGCAATCCCGAGAGATTGCCATTCTATGGGTCTGAGGTAGGGCCAGGAATCTGTATTTTTAATCATTGAATATCCTCCATCTTCCAGCTGTGTCTTATCCTTGGGGATATTTGAGAAGCACCATTACCTACCCTAAAAAAGTTGAATAGTGTCTCCCCATGATTCATGTATACCCAGAACCTCAGAATATGACCTTATTTGGAAAGAGGAGCTTTGCAGATATAATAGGTTAAACTGAGATCACACTGGATTAGGTGGGTCCTATATTCGATGACCAGTGTTCTTGTAAAAAGAGTTGAGGACACATACATGCACATACAGAGAAGCCAGTGAAGACGGAGGCAGAGATCGGCAGGATGCAGGGACAAGCCAAGGATTGCCAAAGATTTCCAGCAGCCACCCGGTGCTGGAAAAGGCAAGGAGGGAATTTTTTCCAGGGCCTCGGAGGAAGCACATCTCTGCCAACACTTTGATTTTGAAGTTCTAGCCTCCAGAACTGTGAGAGAATAAATTTCTATAGTTTTAAGGCACTCGGTTTATGATAATTGGTTATGGCAGCCCCAGGAAACAAATACATCTGCCATCTGGAAATTTCAGGGCAATAATTATTGTCTTAAATTGACATTTAAATGTACAAAGTTAGTAACAATAGTTGCTTCTGGGGAGACCAGGTGGTTTGGATACAGGAGTTAAAGACAGACTTACTTTGCACGACATGTCCTTTGTACCTTTTGAATATTAATTCATGTGCATGTATTACCCAAGGAACAATATATAAATATATCATTAAGTAATCACTAAATATTTAAAATGATATCCCAGAGCAATATGTAATTATTCAGTACCAAAGCCATCAATTAGAAATGTATTGGTTTTTGGGTAGTCTTCCAAAGAAATAAATAAGTCATATTAAGCTGTTAAACATTAAGATTTCATTCAGAAGAGTGACTTTTGGGGTCAGTGCTGGGGATCAGGGTGTCTTAAACTATGGATTGAAAAGCCTTATACATGAGAAGAGAAGCTCTGTAAGATGATGCAAAGGTCATAATCTTCTACTTGTGACATTCGAAAGGGGAAACCCACATTGTCTCTATTTTATGGCCAGAAATACATTAAAAGAGGTGAAATAATTTGTTCCATATAGCACATAATTAAGCATGTAAGCCTTAAATGTAGTATTTATTGAGCACTTAGTGTGTGCTAGGCACTAGAAGTACAGAGAATAATCAGATGCCTTCCTGGGCCTGCTCTGGGCCTGTCTGCCTTCAAATCCATTCCTTGCACCTTTCCTGATTTCACTTAGCATCACAGGAAGGGTGGTTCTGTAAGGCTTCTGTGTCATATGCCTTCTGCCAACAGGAGGCATCGGGAGGGCTTGTAGGACAGGAGAAAGGGAAAGCCATGGCACCTCTGCTTCCCACCTCACCACTTAACATGGCATCTCTAACAGAATCTACCTCTTCTCCATGGCTCTAGCTTTCTGGAGAGGCCCTCATGAGTCCAGCATTTGCTCTGTGGCCCTGTACTCAGGATGCTGGTAGTACCTGCTGTTCCCACTTTGTCCCTTTCTCTTAAGATGGGTAGGGGCTTCCTGCCATTGCTAACCTCTTGGTGGTCTCATCTTCCCCATTTATTTATTTATTTATTTATTTATACCAGGGATTGAACCCAGGGGTGAATAACCATTGAACAACATCCCCGGCCCTTTTTATTTTTTATCTAGAGACAGGGTCTAGCTGAGTTCTTAGGGCCTTCCAGAGTTGTTGGGGCTGGCTTTGAACTTGTGATCCTCCTGTCTTAGCCTCCTGAGTTGCTGGAATTACAGGCATGTGCCACTGTCCCTGGCTTCTTGTGGGCTTCTCAGTTCCTCCTTTACCAGTGTAACCCATTCTTGGCATTCAGTTCCCTCTGCTGAAAATGCCACACTGGACTCTTTTCCTAATCGAAGTGCCTTTGCAGACTGGACTTTGATTTCCTGTGGTTTTAAGTCCTTCTCAGACTGTGCAGGGCAGAGCAATGCCAGTGCACGGCCTGCTGGGCAATCTCGAGCAGCTCAAACTGTCAGATTCCCAGAAGTGCCTATAGCCAGGGCCCTGTAGCCTCATTACAAATTGTCGGCTCCAGGGTCAGCTCCATGCTAACCTCTGTCCCCATCACCCACTCTGGGTGTAATCCCTTCAGGACAAGGGATTCCAACTGCAATTGAAAACACTAGGTTCATGAAGTAGGGAGGCTACCCACAACCATCTCAGAGCTACCCAGTCCCCACAAACAGGTCAACAGAGGTCACAGTTTTGGTCCCCTTGGAAAACAAAATCAAAGATGCTACACATGGTCATAGTTGGCAAATATTCTTCCTCCTACATGGTGCCTCACGGTTTTTGCAACCTAATGTGCTGACTGACGCAACCCTTGTAAAGAAGAATTTTTTCCATCTGGGGACCATGACTATCCTGGGGAACTTCCAAGGCATTGAAAAGATCACAGCTGAAGAAATTATCAATAAAATTTGGCCCTGCTCATGACAGCAAGCAGACCATAGGAATGTTGCCCTAGAGGCTGAGGAGTTCATCTCCGTCCCCTGGGTCTTCTTGGCATTCCTTTTCCTTCATCCGCTCATTAGCTCATTCATCCATAAGTACATTCACTTAATGAAGATTTGTTCAAAGCCTACTCTAGCCAGTCACTGTACTGGATGCTGGGGGTAGTACGATGAGAACAAGCAAATAAGCTTGGTATGCGCATGGGTCTCGCGAGAGAGTGAGATGCCAATCAAAGTCAGGAACAGATGTAAGAGTACCACATGGGAACACCTACAAAAGGGTGGTGCATGGAGACTCCAGCTAGGAAAGCTTATATCACACAGTTGCTGAACAGCATCAGGCAGTGGGTTTCTTTAGGCCCCAGTGATAGAGTTGAAGATGCAACGACATCTTTAATGAGGTTTTTGTGTGTGTGTGTGTTTTAACATTCTTATAGCTTCATAGCTTATGCAGTATTTTAGTACTTATTATCTCATTTTAATTGTACATTGACACTTCAAGGACAAGATTTTTAAAAAATAGAATTCTGAGAATTTTAGTAGTAGAAGTCAAATCAGATGAAAATATGAGAGAAAAGGCAAAGGTAAGAGCAAATAAGGGAGCAAACTGTCCCTGAGTTTCTGTACTTTTTATCAAAAATTAGTGATCCTGTCTTCAAATGCAAGTAATTATGTTAGGAAAGCAGAAGGAAGGCCAGGAACATACACATAAATTCTAGGATTTTAGCTGTGGCAGAATTTGGTTATGGTAGAATCACATGTACGTGTGTAGATGTTTTGCAGAGGCAAATGGCAAGAATTCCTTTTAAATAAAAGTATCCTCAAGACCCTGAGGGACTGGGTGTCATGGTGCATGCCTGTAATCCCAGAGGCTAGGGAGGCTGAGGCAGGAGGATCTTCAGTTCAAAGCCAGCTTTCACAACTCAAGTGAGGCCCTAAGCAACTCAGTGGAACCCTTTCTCTAAATAAAAATACAAAAAGGGCTGAGGATGTGGTTCAGTGGTTAATTGCCTTGAATTCAATCCCTAGTACAAGAAAAAAAGAAAAAAGAACATGAGGGAAAGAAGCTTAGCCACAAATAGTAATAATCTCTTAAAGCAGCAACTATAATAGCAACCAAAAGGATGTTTTTTACATGTCCTAAGCATGAAAAGGCCCAGTGGTCCTTCATCTGGTACCATTGGGTCATGCTTGTTCACTTGGATGACTTAAAATACAAAGGAAGTAATATGGAAGGTTTTAGGTTCTATATGAAGAATATATATAAAATAGGGAAAGAGAAAAATCATTTACTCAAGATTCCTTGCTTACTTAATGAGAATTAATGGTGTCTTTCAGTATCTATGAATCCGTTTGACTAGATTTTTAGTATATTTTTATGTGGACTATTATGACAGGAACCATAGAATCAGTTTATAAAAATATATAAAGATTTTGTTTGTAGGCAAATAATTCCTTATATTAGATCCTTTTCTGCTTAGATTATGTAGACTGGTTTCTATTCTTTTCTATTCCTGTAACTTGACTGCTACTATTTTCCAAATACTATTCCATATATATCGTCTAATAAATTTCTATCTGAGAACTCTTAATTGTTGAAATATTGAGCTTGGAACTTTGCTGAGCCTAGGTTTGATCTAACACAACTACAAGCATAAATTTGTTTGAAGCTTCATGGTTTAGCTTTAAAAATAATATAAATGAACTTTATGACAAATCTATTCTGCCAAAACTCAGAATGGAATCCATGTTACTGGAAGGGGGACTTTTCTGTTCAGTGGCTTTATATGTTCCCTGTAAAGCCCATCTCACTGGCTGTGCTCTATGGAAGCATTTAAACTGTGTAACAATTTTGAAAAGTAGACCTATTATGCTCATCTTATAGATGGATTAATTGGGGCTTAGAGAGAGAAAATAAAGCGTCAGGATCCCAAAGAGCTGGCAGTGAAACTCGTGCCCTTCTGTTTTTGAAACAGCACTCTCTTCGTTCTCTAACAAATAGACTTCTAAGATTGCAATCATTTTCAGCTGCTATAAACATCGTTTTCTTTTATAATGGATACCACACGGACAGACGTTTTTATTTTATTAAGTAGAGACTCAATGCCAAGGTCTATAGGGACTTAGAGAGATAAAAGTAGTGTCTGTTATTGGATTAACAAAGAGCCTTTACACAAAGAAGGGGGGGTCTTTGTGTATCCAGTTTACCCGGATCTTATCTTAGTTTTCAAAATATAATACCTAAATGAAAAGGTTCTGGCAAATAGCTTTCAAATAGTGGAGTATACACATGACGATGATGAAAGAAATGTCCCCTCATAAGAGGAGGCAGCTGCATGTGTGTATCTTGCCTCTCTTAATTCCTACCATCTGTTTTGTCTTGCATTGTGAACCACTTTTTAGAGAGGCAGAACCAAGGTGTATTCCCACCTCTTGTGACACACGTACCAGTTTCTTCACTTCTTGCCAACACTTGGTACTACCAAAGCAACTATTTTGCTATTCTTATTTGGAGAAAGAAAATCTCATTTTAATGTGCAGTTTCCCAATTAATAATGAAGTCAAATCTACTTTCCATTATATAATCATCTACTCTTATGGTAATAACTGATACCACTTACGAAATGCATATACTGTAAAGATTCTTGACTAAATTCCTCTTGCGGTTCATTTCCTTTATTCTGCCAGTGTCCCTGTGAGGTGGACTACCTAAACTCTTTTATTCTGCACAAGAAACTGATGCATAGAGAAATCAGTTTCTTGTCCTAGTTCACATCGAGAGGACCTACCAGCCTGAATTTGAAGTTAGATCATCTGAGTCCAAATCTCCACACTCTTAGGAACTATGAGTTAGGCTACCCACTTTCATGTTGTTTGCCCGTTTGGTTTTCTTCTGTTTTCCTTACTTAACAACCTGATGAAATTTTATTACCTAAGTAAGAGTGATGTTTCTCAATTGTATTTTCAGTGACTTTTAAACTTGTAGCAGATCAAAAGATCCACTTGCAGTGAAGCAACATGAAATGACTTTAATAATTTTCAGAAGTGCTCAGGCTTATAACATTATCATGTAGTAAAGTATTAGAAACTACTTCAAATGTTTTATGTTTCGATAATAGAGAAACTCCTTGGTTTTCTTTCTCAATGTCCCTAAATAGTAACTTAGAGAATGTTTATAACATTTCAAAAATGAATATTTATGAGTTAGATCTACTTAAAATATCCTTAAACATTTTTAAAAAACTCATGATTTTGTTGTTTCCAAAGTATAGTTACTAATAATATTTTAATCTTTCAGAATAGTGTATAATTTTTAATTTATAGAAGACACTTTGAATTGGTTTTTATGGAGTTTTCATTAGTCATTTAGCTCAATATTGGTACATATATACCAGTTAATTCTTTTTTTCTTTCATAGAAAAGATTATAAGTAGCTGACTCAAAATAGCGTATATGTCATGCTACTCAGGATTCAGAAAGAAAAGGTGGACAGAGTCAACAGAAAGTCTGCAGAACTAGAACAAAATGACTAAGCCATATGGTCTGTTCTGTGGCTACACATGAACAGCATTATAACAACTTTGTACACAAGAACAATGATAATACATTTGGGAAGACTGGAAACCTGATGTACATGAAAGCCAACAGAATCCTGGGATTTCTCTGATATCAGCAGGAATATGCTGGTTCAGATTTCCACTCTGGCTCACACACCCCATTTTATATACCACTCTCTTTTCTTCATATTTAGCAGCAGGCTAGAGAATTGTGCCAGCAAAACTTATTGGAATATTTCTATAAAACCATATGTGGCCTTGGTAGGATTCTACACCTGTTTAGTGATTCAAAGCCTATCTCTGTGTTTCCTGGAGAAATTAATCTAAAATTGCTATTTGCAAACTGACCTAGTTCTTCAAACTGTCAGCTACTATAGATACAGGATCAGACAGAAACACATAAAATCATGGCGTGGTTTTCATCTACTGAAACAGCTATTTGATAATTTTCAACTCAATATTTTCCCCAGGTTTTCCCAGCACTTAATAAAACTATCTAAAACATTCTTAACATATCTTTATGGCATTGGAAGAATCTTTTAATATGCTTAGCAGGACTGAACATTTTTCAAAGAGGGAAATAGGAAGAGATGGCATTTGCTAAGTGCCTACTATGTCCCAGACATTAGGCAAATATCAGCTCATTTAATTTTTTTTTCATGCTGGGGATGGAGCCCATGGCTTCATGAACACCAGACAAGCACTGTACACTGAGCTACACCCCTAGCTCTTGACTTATTTAACTCTAAGAACAGTACATACATTAAAAAAAAAAAAAAAAAACAAAAAACTATCAGCCTTTATTTTCATATATTTTTTTAAAATAAAAAAATTCAAAAGAATTTAAATTGCATGAAATCACCTGGTGGGTTTTACATAGAAAAACTAGTAATCAAAGCTGGATTGGCTTTGCATGAAAGTCAATCATCTCTTCATGACTGTACAATGCATGTGGTAAAAAAAATATTGTGAGAGTGTTTGAGAAAACAGCTTCATGAATTCTAACTTCAGATCTAGTGTTCCATTTATAGGTAATACGAAGAAACATTTTCCAATTGTCTGAATGTTTAATAACACAGGCAATGAAAAAAATTTGCATTTATTGTGTTTCATAATGGAGATGTGTTTCACCACATTGTAAGTGAAAACGTCCACCCAAAGGGTAAATAATTGGACTCTTTTGATGAGAACAAGTCAATGTTAAGATTTTCAGCCAAGAGTTTTGATTCTCACTGATGGATGACTACTGCTCAGATGGACATGCTTTCCCTGGTAGCTCCCTCAGCTGTGTTATGCCTGTTTATGAATGTTTCACTGTCAAACCAGGTTGGAATGGGGACAGCAGCACTCTTACCCAGGCCTTCTCCAGCCTACAGCTTTGTCACAATGGAAGAAAGTTTCCTGCTAGACTTCTCACACTTTCCAAGGAGAGTGAAACAATCCACTCCAAGCCCATTCCAGAGCCAAGCTGCCCTATCCACTCCCCTGCAGCTTCCAGCTTGACTGAAACAAACCCTGTTTTATCCTTGAAGTCTTTTGATTATCCTTTCCCTATGAAGCTTACATCATATTGGCTTCAAGAAATAGGTCGGGCATGGTAGTACACACCTGTTATCCCAGTGACTTGGGAGACTGAGGCAGGAGGATTACAAGTTTGAGGCCACTCTCAGCAACTTAGTGTCTCAAATTTAAAATTTTTTAGAAGGGACTGGGTACAATCCCTAAAGTAAATAACAAACAAACAAAAACAACACACACACACACACACACACACACACACAAACACAATGACAACAGAAAAACAGCAACAAAAATTGTTATCAAAACTCTAGGTGCAACATGACATCTTTTCATTAAACAGAAACATCCACAATTGTTCTGGGGCTGTCTACAATGTTCTTATCCAAGAGTGTCAGGAAATGAAGTGTCTGGGTTAGCCACATCTTTTTTATAGCTAGTTATCACTTGCATTATATACATCAGACCTATTTTCAAAAAGGCAGAATGTAGATAGACTTTGGTGGGGTTTTTTTCCCCCCTCTAGATCCATTCTCTGCCCCTCTTTTCTTGCTTTGTACACCAAGATATGAAATTCTGTGGGATAAATGGCATCGCTTAGACTCCCTGGACTCTGGCTTTCATTTGTGTACAACTCTCGGAAGTATGAACAGAAGACTCCAGGTCAGGAAAAAAAAAAAAAAAAGAAAAAGAAAAAAGCTGTGGTATTGACCTATCCCAGTGACCACTGGGCCACTGCCTTCCTCCCAGGATATTTTCTTCAAGATCACAGTAACTTGCTCCTTTGCTTCACAGGCTAAGGGGTGGTGACAGGTTCCTGCTCTTGCTGAGCCTTGGGTATTTCCCTATCTCTTGTTGGTGCCTTTAACACAGCCTGCTCCTCTCTACAGAGTCCCTGAATTAAACATTCTCTAGTTAATCCCTCAAGGATGACACCTGTGTCCTGCCAGAACCTTGACCAACCACCATTCTGTATTTAGTGATTTCTATGTGCTGTTCTATAAGTTGTGTAAATACAAAAGACAAACAAGGTATCTACCACAGCATGATCAAAACAGTCTGTCTTAAAGTTGAAATTTTAAAAAAGAAGATATAAATCTCAATCAAATTTAACGTATCAGCTATGTAAAAATTTCTTTTCAGGTACTATTTAGGAGCAAAGAAAGTGTCTGTCAATAGACAGACACTTACATGTCCAAATAGGGGCTGCTTTAACTGTATCTGTGGTGCTAAGTGCCTCAATTCTTTCCTCACTATAGAAAACAAAATTCCACACCTGTGGAAAAAAGGGAGGGCAGAGGTCTTCTGTGAAGTCCCCTCTCCCCTTGTGGAACCAGCAGTGTAAGTGATAGCTATGATGGTAGCATTGGGGTTACTTTCAGAGGCTCCATTATCTCAGCTGGAAAATTCTGGGTCAGTTATTTGCAAACCAAATGGAGTTCAATTAACGTATCAAGAGCAAAGGATCAAGACCTATATTTTGAGAATCCACATTAGCAAAAATCCTTCAGCTCCCAGATAGTCAAGTTCAACCTAAGAGCTCTTTAGAAAGGGAAACTGAAATTTTCCTGGAACGGTGTGTACAGTACAGGAATTAGCCCAAATGTGCTCCTCTGGTACTCTGTCTTTGTGCAAAGGTGGCTTGGTACCTAGTGAGTGCTCTCCTCTACTTCTCTCAAGGCGAACCAGAGACAGTTTTTAACTAGCTTACAGTTGCTACAGAAACCTTACTAATTTATACCCCACTGATTAAAAATGTATGATAATTAGTATGAATGCTGAAGTTTATTTATGAAGGAAATAGATTTTCTTAAAAATAACAAGGCTATGAAACTTTTTAAGCTCATTAAAATGAATCTTTTTGCACTCTATTGTATATGAAGATATAAATTATGCAGGGAGTCTTATTGAGAAAAACACAGTGGCTTGGCCATTCATGTAAATCTTCCCTCCCTTATAAGATCCTAGTAAAAAGACTGTAAAGTAGGTCTAAGCCCAAAAGAGGATGCAAGGTAAGAATTCAATATGTGTTGGGAGCACAGATAGCAATGGAGCCAGGAAACTGACTGCAGAATAGAGGAAGTTACAAACTAAAGGCACAGAAAGGATTTCAGCCAGGTGGGAGCCCTTGGGCTGTGCACAACCTGCAGAGGCTCAGAATCCCATGGGAGGGTCAGGGCTGAGGACAAGGGTCTGACTGCTGGTAGCTGGGTGTTCTCTCACTTTCCACTCCTCATCCACGACCTAGGAAAGAGCCTGGATCATTCTTTCCTAAGTGAGTGAATAGACACAGAGAAAACGTCTCTAACACTGACATTTGCAGTTGGAAGGTGCCTATTAATAAGGAAGGCTTGCCAAGCAACAACTCTACATGAATTCTCACCAGTGACAAGCCCCACCCACACACTTAGGTTTTAACAGGTTTCTTAGTCTCAGTCCAAATAAAAAACAGATTAGAAGGACTCACCAGACATTTGAGGGAAACCTTCAAGAGCAAAGGTGAGGATCCAAACAAACAGAATGGAGAAACAAAAAGCACAACCGAAAGCTAACTAATAGTCCCCCAAATGGACATAAAATGTGTCATCCTTAAAATAAGAACGAAATTCTATGGAAAAAGATCATATGGACAACTAAAATATTGTAGTTGAAATGTAGACAAAATATATTCATGAGAAGCATTGAAGAATAAAAACATGAGAGGGAAACTGGAGAAAGAAACAGACTTAAAACACCATTGAGAAAGGCCAACATCCTCCCAGCAAGAGATGACTGAGAAAACAGAGGGGACAACACCACATTAATGTGGGCAACTTTCCCAGACCTCAGTCATGAGGACCTAGATAGGTACAAAAAAGCTACAGAATAAACCATGAACACCACTGCTTTAAAAGACATAAATCCTATATTTCTAATTGGGTTTTAAACTATCTGCTTTTATTATTTTGATGACATTGAAATTTTTATTTAAAATAGCTTTTAAAAAGGGAGTGTCTGGCCTATTGTGTTAGGTCTGTTATGAGTGAGACCAGACCGTGTCTTCTTACCTGGTCTCCCTCACCGTACATGCTGAAAAATCATCTTACTATTTAGAACTTGCTTCCTATTTCATATTTCTGACTAATGCAACCCATCGTCCCTGAACTTTCCCGTCATGATCACTTTTAAGATAACTGTTGAAATGTAACTGTGTATTCTACTTCCTATATTTCTCAAATGCAGAATATGGAGACTGTAGGATGAAACATCAAGACCATCTGTCTTTTTATGCAATATGCCTCTTTTTATGCCTTTCTCCAGGAACAAAATATTTCATTTGGGTTTGTCTGTGAAGCAACTGTAGACAGTCAGATAGATAGATAGACAGACACACAGACTAACAAATCATGACTATAATGGTATTTTTGGTGGTAGAGGGCAGTCCATAATTTCAAATGGTTTTATTGTTTGTTTTTAGTTTAAAATGTGATTGTAACTGTTTAACTTATCTTTTGAAATTACAGTTGAATAAAAGGAGAACATTGACTTTTATTCCTGATATATTTAGCCAATTATAAGCCATGCCGCTGTCATGTTATAGGAAGCTCCAGGCCCATGGCATTGCTGGGACAGCCTGTGTGGCAGTTCTCATGGTTTGAAGTCACTTATCTGCAGCTCTCCCAAGTTGGACTTGCATGGTAACTCTATGGTCTGGGGGTCTCCTGGGTGGCTCTGCTCTCATGGCCCCTCTGGACCTTACCTCACTAGGGGCTTTCTGTGAAGCCTGGGTCCTGGGGCTCTCTTAGGAATCCTCTGATATCTAGGTGGTGACAGCATGGCCCACAGTTTGGGTACCATGTGCACCAGTAGAGATGGCACCATGCAGATGTCACCAAGGTTTACTACCTATGCCTTCCAGAGGGACATCCTGAGCCACACTTGGGATTCTTGAGTCAGTGGCCAATAAGTGCTCTACCACTAACATGAAGAGCAGGTGCTATAAACATTTCTGTTTCCAAGGCCTGGGCGTTCTGAGCCTGCGGTGGGTAAGGAAGCTGAAAAGATCTCTGAAATGCCTTTGGAGTCATTCTTCCGTTGACTTGACAAATAATAGCTTCTGGCCTCACCTACCCATACCTGTCTTCTTACCAAACATTCGCTTGGCCACACCCTTTGTGTTCTCTCTGAACACACTTTTTCATTCTTTACGACATGGCCGGTCTGAGCATTTTTCAAATGTTGAAATTCCCTTTCCCTTTTGATTGTAAAACTCCTCTTCACTTTGTTTCTTTCACCTTGAATTTTACTATACGCAGTCAAGAGAAGCCATGCTGTGCCCTCAGCACTTTTAGATATTACTGCGGTCAAATATCCTAGTTCATCCCTGAAAACACTCCTGCAAAACACTAGACCATCAACACAAGTCAGTCAAGGTCTTTACCACTTTATAACAAAGATGGCCCTTTCTCCATTGTCCGACACCATGTCATCTTGAGACCTCACCAGAAATGCTTTTATTGGTCATATTTCTACCAATATTCTCACCAGGGCCCTTTAGGTGATCTTTAAGAAGACTGAAGATATTTTTACAGCCCTTTTCTACTGAGCCTGTACCAGACTCACCCTTAAGTCTCCATTCACAGCTGTGTACCTGAAAATTCTTCCAGCCTCCACCTATTATGCAGTTCCAAAGCCACCTCCTTATTTTTACTTATTTGTTATAGAAACATGCCACTTTTCAGCACCAATTTTTGTCTTAGTTTGTCCAGGCCACTGTAATAAAATCTTAGGTTGGGCAATTTATAAACAACAGAAATTAATCTCCTGCAGTTCTAGAGGTTAGGAATTCTAGGATCATAGCACCAACAGATTTAGTGTCTAGTGGAGGGCCTGTTCTTCATAAATAGCATCTGCTACATGTCTTCACATGTTGGAAGGGCAAACAGGCTCCCTCGAGCCTCTTTTATAAAGGAACTAGTCCTATTCCTGAGGGACTGACTGTATGGCCTAACTAATACTACTGCATTGATAGTTAACTTTCAACATACAAATTTTGGGGGGGACACGAACATTCAGAATGTAACAGATAAGGAACCTGGGTATCAGAAATTGAATAATTTACCTAAAGTAAAAGAGTATAAGTGACGACACTGAGATTCAAACCCATGTTGTCTAACTTCAAATCTAAAGTTTTATTCACTGATCTTAGTGTGTTCATTGGTACCTCCATTTTAGATATTTAAAATGTGTCCATTACACCATTATATATTGATTCTGTGTTTTTATTCCAAAATGTAATGTCAATCATGACCTCTTAGCATTAGTTTTGATTATGAAGCCACCACTATGTCATTGGCTATCCAAGAATGAAAAAAAACTTATTTTGTTAATCTCTTCAAAGGAGAAACACTTTTCACAAACAGACTGGCTGAGAAGAAAAGACAGGTTTAAGCATCTCATGAATCTTCATTCTACATAAACTTAAGGAAAGAGATTTTCAATAATACTCGAAGCTTAATGAGTACAAGTTGAGAGCTGGATATTAGGTATGGATGGCCATAATGTACCCCAAATAATGGGAAAAAGGTTAAATTAGTAAAACAATTATTCTTTTGTTGGTAGTCACCTGAAGACTATGTGTAACTAATAAATTCAAGATCATCTAAATTTCTAAACAGGGTGATATGAGAGCAATTTCAGAAAGTCTGGACAGGAAAGTGATTAAATTTCATAAGCAAGAACCAACTCCACTGTACTGATCCCCATCAGGAGAAAAACCCCTCCTTGTAGAAGTGAAGGGGGTTAATTAGCCATGAAAGGACAGGGGAGAACCTCCTGGGGAAGCCCCAGGCTATTTATGTACAGCTCAAAGGAGAGGGAGTCTTGGCAAAGCAGAAATTTACATAATGGTCACCTTGACAAGGCTCCCCCATCCTGGAGGGGAGGGCCTCCAGCTTTCAGTCTAAAATAAACTTCTTTAGATCTATTAGCACCTGTTGTAGTGATTCTGCACTTACCAAATAACTTCTGTGACAGTTAAATTTCTCATGTAGTGAGACCATGGATCATTGTAAGTGGTTACGAGGTTAATGTGTGTCTACCTCTTAGAGATGGATCCACTCTCACGATGCCACTAAATCAAGTTGTAGATCTTCTCTGTTGCTGGATTGTGGTGACATCATGATGGCACTGTGGGAACATATCAGACCCCTTGGAATCGCTAAGTTTTTCCATTTGAAATGGGGACAATAACTTTTGTGAGTTTCTTTTTTGTGCACCACAAACAAGAGATGCAAACTTTTTTCCAAGAGTGGTTGTGTATGTCTCTCTATACTGAACCAAGAAAATCGATAGGAATTCTGTTGTGTAGTACACATGGTCATGACTGACGCCTTGTCAACTGCTCAGGTTGGTGTAGCTGCTCTCAATCTAGTAACAGACTTGGGTAATGGATTGTCTGGTTTCTTTAAGTTTCCTCCATCTATCAAGATAGAACTATGCTTTTTATTCTCTTATCTCAAGGCTATTTAGGGGAAAGTTATTTTTTATTCAAGAAATTGTTGAAGAGGTAAGAATGCCAAAAATAGACAATCATCTATAATTTATTAACAAAATATTTTTGAATGCCTACTTTGTACCAAGCAAAGTTCTAGAAAGCTGGGGCACTAAAACAAAAATATAAGGTACCTCAGAACTAGAGATACTCTGGAGCTAGGTAGGCATAAGAAAAAAATTGCAAGTCATGAAGAAGGGTGTGGTATAATGGATGGAGGTGTAGGGTATGCAGGCACAGTGGGACATTGATGTCCAAAAATACTGCCTGAGGCTTAAAGAGTGAGCAGGAAGTTGTCAGGAAGCAATTGTAGAAAGTTTCCAAGTTGTTTAAGGGTTGCTGGAGCATAAAAGATGAAGTAAGCAGAGCTGGACAGTTAGGGAAGATCCAAAACCTAATGGAGTTTTCATGCAATACTGAGGAGCTTAGATACTAGCACAGGTGATAAGAGGCCATTTGATCAAAAGAGTAAATTTCGAGTTTATCTCCTTCTCTGGGCTAGCAGGGTGTGAAGTAGACAGGGATGGAGAAGGAGAAATGGGAAACAAAGCAGCCAGTCGGAAACAGATCCAGCTACTCTGAGGATGTGGCCGGGACCAGGGCAGTGGCAATGAAGGCAAAGAGCTGTATATGAAAAGCAAGAGATGTATAAGAGGAAGAATTTTAAAAATGCTGTAATCATTGATACCTGGGAGCAGGGAAAGGTCCTTGTGCAGTCAGTGCCTGCAGAGTGACCTTTTTCACAGAAAGAGCAGCAATCTTGCCTGCTGTTCTATGGCTGTTTCTATTTGAGAAATTGAGCATTAGAGGTTTTAATGCAAACTATAAGCAGCTGTGTGTCACCAACTGAGAGGATTAGCCCTGAGACGCTGTAGCATTTGTCATAAATTCTCAGGTTTTAGCACCCAGGAGACCATTAACTCCTGGCTTACAGTTCAGGTGAGCTGTTCTGCCAGGTGCAGAAGTTGGAGGCAGTGGGAAAAATGATTCAGAAACTGGGCTTGGTGTCAGCCAGGCCTGGGTTGGAATTCCAGATCTGCTGTTGGCTTCAAGTCTCACTTCTCAGTGAAGTTTCGTTGCCAATAAAATGGAGATTAGAGGACGTAGGACCTAGGACAGCTATTTAAAGTACATAATTCTTGCTTAAATTCATGCATGTTGTAGAACCAAGATTTCACCATGGGCCAAGCTGACCACACAGTTTATACTCTGTTTTTCCTCTTGTTTCTCTTTTGTATTTAATATATGCACTGCTTACATTATTATTTTTTAAGAAATGCTATAATTTTAGTTCATATCTCTCCTTTGACCCAAGAGTTATTTTATGGAGAACCTTTAAAAGTCTAAGAAGAAAGACATTATGCATTCTGAGGTCTGATTTTGTTATTGATTTTCTAGTTTTATTCTATTATCATTAGAGGATGTTACTTGCATTATTTGTACATTATGGAACTTACTATATTTTCTTTGTGACCTTATGTGTGGAGAATTATGTGCATGCTCTATGTGGATTTGAAAAGAAAGTGCTTTCTCTGTTGTTATCAGGGCACAAATTTTGCGATGTATCCCAGTCTGCCTTGTGAATCACGTTGTTGGTGTCTCTTAGGTACTGTTTATCTTTTGTCCTCTGCTTTCCTGTGGTGGTATGTGCTAAATTATCTAATATGAGTGCATGTCTGTCTCCTTTTCTTGCACTTTCTGCTGTAAAGATTGCTGCTGTCTTATTTGGTATGCATTCCTAACTATTGAGTGTTCCTTGTGAATTCTGGCCTCAGCGTAAATCAGTCCTTCCTTGATTCACTTTGTGCTTTTGGGCCTACATTTTTACCGGGTCATTTGTCAAGATCAAAATCGAGGCCTTTTTGCTGCCATTGGTTGTTTGCATTCGCCTCGTTTGCTTTGTCCAGACCTTATAGCTCTCACTTTTCAATTCTCTTTGTGTTAGGAGTGTCTCTTGTATTCAGCATAGAGTTGTACTTCGCAGATTTTACATTTCTGACTAGTATGCTAGACTCTTACGAGTATATAATTAGAATTCCACAAAACGTTTGTTGCTTTTCTTCTTTTTCTCAACCAGGAGAAGTCTCACCAAGACACACAATCTTGCTAACAGCAGTTTTGGACCCATCTGTGCCTGATGTCTCCTCTGGAAGACTCTGGCTTAGCTGGGTCCTTGTTTGCATTCTGTCCTGCTTGTTCTGACAACCTGGTAGAGCAGACTCCCTTACCAACGTGGAAGGCCTGCAGATGTTCAACAAAGGTGGGTTTGAAGAGTCCAGGCACAAAGGTTTTAAAACCCATTGATACACAAAATGAAGTTTCTACTATTTGATTCAGGTCTGAGGTCTCCCAAAATATTCTTTAATATATAAATTGACTCACCTAGGAATAACATTATGACATATAAATCTCCTGCTAGAAGGAACCCTAGAAATCACTTAATCAGAATTTCTCCCCAATGTATTGATAGCTTTTGTGATACCCCAGTAAGTTTTCCATTCTCAGTTTGGACTTTCTGGAAATGGCTGGCTGATGCCTGATGCTGTCACCCATGCTATAGGTAGAGGTTTGAAGCCCAACCATTCAATACACTAGGTATATGATGTTACCAACTTATATAAGCACTCTTAGCCTCAATTAGCCACTGTAGGATGGGGATCATGATAGAAACTCAGAGGACTAAGCAGGGTTATAATGTCAACGACTGGGCAGGAAAAGTAAAGCACCAGGCAAGTAATTAATGGAATCCCCTAAGACTAGGTAACAGGGGTGATTAGGAGGGTTCATTCCCTTGTTCAAAGGAGAAACCTCTACTAATATCACTAGGTCTGTCAATTTTTCTTAAAAGCAGAAATCTGTCATTTTATGTGAATTTTCCTAGTTATTCAATAGGGCAACTAACTGAGATTTCTTCAGAACCATAGCTAGCCCATTGAAGAACAACCCATATCTGTGGTCTGGGTGGACCTGTAGGTGCCAATCTCTGGTCTATATGAATTAGCATAAAATCTAAACAAGACAGCACTCAACAGATAGGAATTCATCCCATCTGAGACCTCGGATGTCAGATTCTTGGGAGAAAAGACTTGTTTTGCTGGGTGGGTAAGAGTCCAGAGAAGAAGAAACTCAGGACAACCAACGCATGAACTGCAGGCTCACGAAACAGGCAGAGATCAAGTGGGAACAAAATGGAGAATAGGGTGGGAGTCCATGAACAAAGACTGCCAACTCCTTAGGTCTGTTCTGACTCCTCTCCTGCCTCTACTTGCTGGCTGCCTCACAGAACTGGAAAAGCCCTGAGCAGGCATGACTGACACAGGAGGGGCAGGTGAGCAGGGCAGGGCAATCCTATAGCTGGCTGGAGTCAGAGGGCCCTCCACTTCCTTGGAGTGAGTTCACTGGATGAGAACAAAAAAAGACCCTAAGCTGAGAGCCAAGAAGGCAATTTTCTCCCTTTCCCTATTCCCTTTGGCTTTTCCCCATCAGCAACTCTGAACCTAGCCAAATATTTCCTATTCGGGTGGGTTGCAGCTGTCCCACACATGTTATAAATAAGGACCAGTAGAGCCAGGCCTATTTTTAGCATTTTAATGAGCATGCAGAGGTCCTGGAGAGCCCCCACTTCCTGGCTCAGTTCCTGCTCTATCTCTTACTTTCCTCCAACATGTACATTTTTTTCTATTCAGATGACTTAAAGTAAGATTTTTTTGGAGGGGGGAGAAGCTACCCCAAACATTTACTTCCTCTTGGCAGGACTCTTTCCAGTTGCCATGGATTGGTGATGTATCTTATCCTGTAGTCACGCACGGACTTTGGAAACAGCACTCCAGGCGTGGTCTGACCCTGCTCCTTTTCCTCAGCTTCCCGGCTTCTCTCAGCTAACCCTCCCCTTAATGCTAAGTACTTCTACATGGATTTCCCCACTGAACCCTCACAACAGGTTTATGTTATAATTATTCCCATCCTACAGACGACAAAGCTGAGGTGTCAGTGACTTGAGAAGCATGCACAAAGTCTCATAAACTGTCAATGATAGAGCCAAGAAAGACAGGTGGGGTCCTGATCTCGATCCTTCCACTCTTTGCAGCGCTGGTGCTCAGTGTACACAATCTCCATGAAGGTAAGAGAAAGGCAGGCGGGTGGAAGAGGGGGAGGGGGCCTGGCTGGAGCCCACGCTCTCAGCGGGGCCCATTCCTGCTGTTCTCTGGGAACCACAGAGGGTTTTCCGATCAGGAGCACAGCCTGGCAAAAGTCCCGCTTCACCCTAGGGGCCAAGGAGCAGCTGAGATAGGGAGGAGAGTTTTGGCTCCCGTTACCTGTTCTCAGGGTCAGCCAAGGCCATGCTCCGAGTGACGTAGCACATTTTGAGGGGGATGCTTTTCCGGTCTCTATGGAAGGAGAAGGACTGCGACGACAGAGGGTCTGAGGAGCCGCCCCCTAACCTGGGGGACTCGGGCGGGGGCGTTTCCCAGCCGATCTCGGACACTGGCGATCCCTTCTTCACATAGGGCGTGGCTTCTCGCATGTACTTCACTGCAAGCAAAGACACAAGAGAGGCTCTAAGTACACCGGGCTGGGCTTCTGGAAAGTCCCCCTGTGTCTTTGAAAGACACGTGCATCAGACAAGCTCTTAATACTGAACCTCTTAAATTCTGAGCAAGATTCAGAAGTTCTGTTCCTCTGAACGTAATCATGCTACTATTTAAATTATGTACCAAGGTGGCCCTAGGAACTTGCTATGACTCTGTCCTGCAGTTTAGAATTACTTGTAGCCTTTTTTTCCCGCCCCCCCAACAGCAGCAACATTCATCTTTTCTGATTATAAGTCGCATTCTGGAAAAAGGCTGAAAACAAATGGGCAGAGAGTGAGAAAGCATAACTTAGGCTTAAAGATGTACTATTTAATAGAGATGGAAGAAATCTGGAAGCTGTGTTTACTGCCCCATATGCGAGTTTGCTGTCCAGAAGCAAGGGTAGGGCTTCGATTGAATAATGCTGACAACATATATACAAAGATATTCACAAGAAAGCCCATTTGTGGTAACAATTTGAGTAGCCAAAACATTGTTTGTCAGATCTGAAAACTAGAAAAATGTCAGCTTAAATAAATTGTAAGATATTTCATAGTTATTCAATAGTGATATGGATATAGATGTGTTGATGCAGAAGAACGTGATTATTAGTAGAAGCACAGAGAGCAGTCTATACACTATTATATCTTTGTGTATAAAATTGTAAATATATATGCTTGTATATCTAAATATTTTTGAATACATACACAAGAAAACATTAATACTATTCAGTAGTCTTAGGACTGGAAATAAGAGTCAAGATGATGAAGAAATAGGCTTTTACTATTCATTTACTACTCTTTTAGAAAATTCTCATGTTTAACTGTGTGTGTGTGTGTGTGTGTGTGTGTGTATGATTTTTATAAAATATTTTAAAGGCCAAAAATAATGTAAGAGGTGAATGGAATAGACCGAAATTTGGCCCTTTTCTATGTTTGCCTTGGTATTGTGGAAGCTATTTTCCTATTCTAAATTTGAGCATTTGGTCCTTGATGTTTTTTGAGTTGACAGGGTTACCAGAGTCTTGGAATGTGCAGTATGAATGTCTATATCCTTCTGTCACACACCCTGTTTCTCTGCTGCATGGGGGCATGTGACCAAGTCCCTCACAGGTATCTGTTATTACAAATGGCAATAGTTTGCAATAAGTGAAAACCAGGGGACATTTCCTCCAGATCTTCAATAAATCAGTTCACAAATTAGTGCTTCTACTGTGCAAGATAAGGATTCAGGTTGAGGGAGACTACAAAGAAAAATAATATGTACTTTCCCTGCTGGAGAGTGACAACACCCAGGGTGTCTATACTAGATGGTCTTGGTGTCTCATCTGGATCCCTCCACTGTATCCCAGCTTCCATGGTTTGGCAGGGAACAACTCATAGCTGCCCTTCTACTCTGGAGAACTACTTTTGCCTCAACAGAGGACAGCAAGACTGGAAGGCTACAGAGTTGTCAACCAGCCCCTAGATGGGAGTTTGGCTTCTAGGTAAGCCCACCTAAGAGCCAACATAAGATATGTACACAATCTGTGGCACAAACAGGATGAGCTAAGTTTTATACTGGGAATAGATTATGTACCTTGAAAGATACCATGAGAAATAAGTGAATCTAGGAGCTGGAAAAATGAATCAGGTTCACAATAGTTTTAATAAGCAGAGAAATATACCTAGATGCATGTAGTATGTATCTATATTGGGGAACTCAATCACAGATATCAAAAACAACCCTATTAATTCAAGGCAAAGGAGAAATCATTTCATACCAACACCAACACATATTTTAAAAGAAGATGTCAAAGTTTTGATGAAATGTAAGTGAAACTAAGAGGACCATACAGCTCCATGGTTGTTGCAAATGTGTTAGCACAGGTTACAGTCACAGAAGGAGAAAGACTATTATTAAACTAGGCATTTTAAGGAATATTTTTATTTCTGGGCACTATGTTTAAAGAGGAATACAGATGTACTTAAGAACAAAAGCAGAACATTTAGGGGAAAGACTCAGGCCATCTATGGAATAAATAGACCTCTTCAGAAGATATTAAAATTTTCATCTCTTTAACCATTTTCGTAGAAGCTAGAACACTGCTTATTTGTGCACTGCAGTGTTATACTTTTTGACATATAGGGAATTCAAACATCAGCTGAGATTGAAGATTTTCCTTTAGCTGCATTGTTATCCTGGCTGAAGTGTGGGACGAGTATTTCAGGAGCGAGAATCAGGAATGCTTCATGGAGTAAGAGGCATTTAAACTTGGCTTTAAAGGCTAGCAAGGACTTTAAGAAGTAGAGATAAGAATAACAGTTTTTTTCTTATATAATGTATTATGTAAGAAAAGTTGTGTCTCAATTTGGAAGGAGGATGATAAAGTAACATTTGTTGTGTCTACGTAATCACGTGCCAAGTACTGAATCGGTTGCCTTGAGTATCTTCCCATATTTAAGCTCCAAAATTACCACTTAAGGTTCCACTTTATATTTAATAAGGAAACTAAAGTCTAGAAATTATTGAGCATTCATATGCCCACAATTAATATAAGAATAAGAATACACTGTTATCCTTTTCAGACGGACCCTGCTAGAAAGAAGTACCTTATCTGGTTATTCTAATTCTGGTGAGCGCTGGCAGCTTTATGTAGTTTATCCCTTATGAGTTAGTATTGCTGTACATACCAGCACACCAATGCTCAGAAGTTTATCTCACATAGAGTTACATGGCCATTAAGTAGTGAAGGTTGAGTTTGATTTAGTAGAAATCATATTCTTTTTTTTTTGTCATTCAAAATCATCTTTTTTATTAAGAGGGGTGTTATTTTATAGACAATGGAGATCATATTCTTTCAAGAAATCTGTTTTTGCTACTTAGATGAAGGATGCAAAATGATAAGTTAAGAAGTTTGGACTTTATTCTATGGGCAGTTGTGATCCTCCAGAAATTTAGAGAGAACTTGAGGGAAGTGAGATTGGGTATGCTTAAAGGAAAAGATGTTGAAATGGATTCACCATTTCACTGTTTCCATGAAAGGTTAGTGCCAGAGACCAAGAAACACTCCAAAGCATTTATATAATGGGAGAGGAATCTCAGAAATGTGCGCTTTGATGCACTCTGGGCCATAAGCATGGGGAGTGTGGAGAGTTAGCATGGAAGCACATATTTACCAAGTAACCACTCCCTATGTGGTACAACACTAGAGATATTTGTAAAGGAGAGAAAACCTACAAATGCCTTGCAGAAAACATACATAGCTGGGAATAATACTTAATGTAGAGTATTTCTTTTAAGTCACCAACCAAGAATGAAGACAGAGAAAATAAATTAACCAGATAAGTATGATAATTTAAAGATTCATTAATTCAGTCAAAATTTATCAGTCACTTTTCATGGGCTGAGAACTGTGCTATTCATGAGCGATGGTAAGACAGGCACTGAAGCTTAGAAAAGGAGGAAGGAAAGTAAGTATATGATGCGAGTGTTCATATTAAATATTAAACCTGGTTGAAGGAGGTCCCAAACTCCACAAATCTACAGGGTTCGAACAAAATTAAATGTAAATTCTTTCTCAAGAACAGCAATTTCATCTTAGACTTCAAAGAATCTCTATGAATCATATTTGGTAACAATGAGCCAGGATAACATCAAAATGCTTCACGCAAGAAAACAGTTACCAGGAACAAGAGTTAGCACACAATAACTTGACAGCAGGAACTGTCTTATACATATTGCAAAGCTACAAGTATGTTTATAGAAACAAATAAGAGTTTGAAAGAATCTTCCAGAAGTTAATTTTTAAAATGACATAAGAGATTGGTAAAAGAATCAAACAGAATGTCTAGTAGTAATACTAGTAGTAATAACAACAACAACATTAGAATTAAAACTTCAATAGACAGTCATGTCAGAAGAAGGAATTAGTGAATTGTAGATAAGGAGAAATTATACAGAATGTAGTGAAAAGATAAAAATGGGAAATATAGAATAAAATTAAGAGATGTGAAGGATGAAGCGAGGTCTATTATATGTATAATTGGATCCCTAGAAGAATAGAGTAGAGAGAATGTTGAAAGTCTAAGAATTTTCCCAATGCAAAGGTATCAATTCACAAGTTCCAGAAACCTCATTTAGTTTTGCTGAAAAACACATTTGCATTTGATCATTAAGGCAGTTACAAAAAAATGTTTATCTCCCTTCCTACTCTTTGAGTAGGATTAACAGTGTAGGTTTCTTGGGATCCATGTTTCATCCGAGATCTTTAAATATCACCTCTACTTTTTATTAGTGTTGTTAGGAAATCTCAGCAAAATCCCTAAAGAGTCCTGTGATCTCTGGTAGAAAATAAGTTTTCAATTTTAAACAAATTAAGAAAGACAGGTTGAGAGGTGTTGGAACTTCTTTTCATATGTGTCCTGAATAAGTAACATCAATACTTCCTTGCTTAAAGACCCTTTAAGAGTACTGCTTCTATTTTATAAGGTATAGAAAAAATGACAATACTTAACTCAGTGTATAACAAAGCAAAAGAAAATCACCACTGGATTTGTCCAAGAACTCATGATTTCTTGTTCAGAATAAGCATTGAAATTGCCAGACTGTTCCTTGTTGCTGGAAGAGATTTTCATACTTTCAACAAGATTTGTCCATGAGCTATAAGCATAATTCAATGGTCCAGCAATTTGAGTGTTCTTCAATTCTTGACTAAAGTCTGAGGCTAAGTACCCTCAGGCAGAGAATGAGAACGGTGCAGCCACGTTTGGAGTGGCAAAGTCATGTTTCCTCCACAAGGAGAGTGTGAAAGCATTCCATGATTCTTCATGTGTTACATACTGAAATTGCTACTCATTATAACCATATTAATAATAAGTACAGTCCAATGTAGGCAAAGAAAGGTGTTGCTCAGACTGATTTGTCTGCAATAAATACCCCAAATCAGTGCTTTAAAAGCATAGAAGTGGGTTACTCATTTTCCAGAAGTCTAGAGTGAAAGAAAAGGGATATTAGGGCAGCTCTGCCTCCTGAAGTTGCACAGACTCAGGATTGTGCTCCCATAATTCTCTGCATTCCTAGTATACCACCTAGTGATCCAAGATAGCTGCTTGAGTTTCATCCACCATGACCACCATTATGGTCTGGACATGAGGTGTCTCCCAAAAGCTCATGTGTAAGAAAATGCAAGAAGGTTCAGAGGCAAAAAGATTAGATTATTAGATTTGTGAGCTAATAATTTGTAAGTTGCCCCCCAAACAAAATTGGTGAGAAGGGGAGACTATTACTGTGGAAGACAGTAGGGGATGATGCTCAGCTTTTGTCACCAGGATACATCCCTAACTCTTTCAGAGCTTAAGAAACTAGATTTTACAATACATAAATACAAGTAAATGTGCTAAGGTAATCAGTAAGAAACATAGTAACTATGTTCCATGTACTTCGCTAAGTGTTTCTTGTGTATTAACTCATTTGATTCCTACAAGAGCCTACAGTATAAGCATTATCATCTTCCCTATTTTACCAAAGACTGCAGTGAAGAGGGGTTAAGTCACATGCTCAAGGTTACAGTACTAGAAGATGGAAGAAACATGAAGTGAATCCAGGCAGACTGGCTACAGAGTCCTCAACTTTTAACCATGAAGTATTAGTAATTCTCACACTTTTAAAAAAATTAATATTTTTTGTGTGTGTTTAAGCCAATGGTTTTATGTGCTGGGAGAAAACATCCAATTAAGAGGCTGTTGCCTGTAACATAAGAGAGCTTGATTTTGTAAGCCTGAACTATTAAACTATGGCATTTCAATAAACGCCTTTTAAGACACCATAATATGTATTCATAATAGAGGGTTTAACCTGGCAGAACTGAACAGCTAGTGTCTGCATAATTACACCTCCATGTGCTTACAGACAGTAATTTCAGGCAAAGAGCTGTTGAAACCAATCAAGAAGCAGCCAGACCCAGTTCGGGGAGCCTAATAATCAGAACTAATTAATAAACCATGCCCTTTCTAGGCATCATGAATTAAAAACTGTGGTTGAGCAATTAAAATTCCAATCTCCAGTTGCAAAAAAATAGAAGAGGGAGGAGCTGTAAGAAGTGGTGGCCAAACCAATAATCCACCAAGTCACTTTCAATATGTTTGTAGTGTTTCACTTGAAGGACAGGCAGTTGCAGGGCTTTCAAAAGAACATTCAGCAAAGCCCAAGTTTGCTAAGGGCCCCAAGTGGCCACAATTAAATCTTTGTTGGGGCAGCCAGATGACATTTGAAAGGAAAAGCACACACAGGCTACTAATGAGGAAATGCTTTAGGCAAATCCAATCAACTCTCCTACCAAGCTGGTTTCCAAGGAGCCAGAAAATCTGTCTGATATGTTCAAGGTTTCTTCTTAAAAATAACAACAAAAAGGGATTCAGATTACAGGAAGGAAAAGAAATATTTTATTACTCCAAAGGATAAGAAAACAAAATGTGGATTTTCTAATGTGACTGAGGGGAGAGGGGATCCGCTGGAGGCAAGAGACCTGAGGATTCAGACCTTTGGTGAAATATTCAAGTCCAGGGCAGGTGGGCAATGGTGGGACTTTTCCTTAAGGTATTTTCCTAGGTCACCTTAGAGAGGAAAGATGCAGAGGGAGGTCATTTATATTTCAAAAAAAAAAAAAAACCTGGAAAATGATGAAGAGGCAGTATTAACTTTCTCAGAAACTATAGCTGATCTCTCAGAAGGCTGATGACGTGGTGAAAGAGCATTGGTCCTGGGGAACAGGGACCCAGGTTACAGTTCTGCTGCTAACTAGCTCTTCAGCCTCCCCAGATCTCATTTTCCTCACTTGTCAAGGGAGGGAAAACAGGTCTCCAGCCTTCCAATATCATGTGATTCCTTGGGGAGTTGCCTCTTCCAGAACCATTTTAAAACAGAGTATGTCTTACCTCATCTTGCTATTTGTGTCCTCACCAACAAATAACCCTGTTAAAATGTGTGCCAAATTCTAGACAAAGGCCCAGGGCAGATGTTTGACTTTACAAAACCCCACAGGCTCTTGATACATGAAAATAAACCCATGTGAAGATTACACACTCAACTTACCTTTTCTGTGGTTGGGCAGCATTGTCTAGAAGAATTGTTGTTGTTTTCATTCATTTCCAATATTTATTTCACTTGTATTCTGCCAGGTAAGTTTTTTAAGCTAGGCTTTTAAAAGGTATTTGAAGAATGGCCAAGTGTTTCTCAAAAGGTCATGATGACATTCAGGATGGGGGTGCTTAGTCTTAATATGTGGAGTCAGGAAAAGAATAGGGTGGATTTGACTTCATTAAGTAATCATTGACCTCCAAATAAAATGCCATTCCCAAATTATCCTATTTTAGATAATCCAGTCATTCAATGGGACATGCCTTGATTCTTCAACATAGCAAGATCATTGCCCCAGAGTAAGCCAGTATTCCCAGGGAAAACTCTCTATTGCACAGGTCACCCCATAGCCACCCAGAGCACACTGATTGATTATCCATCAATTCAGCAAACATTGGAAGAATTCTTCCATGAGAAGGGCTCTGAGTGGTGAGTTCTCACAGTGAGGGAGATGGACTGGCTCCTGCCTGCAGGTACTCACCTTCCAGTGTTCATGTGCATGCTGGGAAATGGGTGGAGAGAGACATTAAACAAACTGAAGATATAAGGGACTGTTCTTAAAGAGACACACACTGGAGGACTTAGTCTGTCCCAGTTCACACAGAGTCATTCACATCTGGTCCCTGCATAGAAGTTCTGGTTCCTATAGTTCACATGTAAGTATGGTTTCATCCTCTGAATGTGCCATGTTCTTTCCTGGCTCTATTCTTTGCAGTTTCCTCTGCATGGAAATCTTTCTGGAGAACTCCTCTCTGTATCCTCTAAGTCTCAGTTTAGACAAGACCTCCTTTTATGAAGTGCTCCTGACAGCTCCAGACACACCTCCTTCCAAATCCAACCATACTTTGTGGTGACCGTCACTGAAATCAACATCATCAATCCCATGAACATCATGATGATGGATTATTCCATGCCAGGCACTGTGCTAATTAATTTGCAAATGTTTGAAAGCTTACAATTACATGCAATTATTTGTTTGCATAAAGGTCTGTCTAGGGGGATCACATGTCCTCAAGGTTGAGCAACTACTTTACAATGGAAATTAAAACTCTAGACTCTGGAGCTAGACTACATGGTTTTACATTCCGGCTCTGTCATCTGCCAACTTTGTGAGCTTGGAAAAATTTCCTTAATGACCTGATGCCTCCATTTCTCTACTTGTAGAATGAGGATAAATAGTAGGGCTTATCTCAGAGAGTTCTTATGAGATTGAATAGTTCACACATACAAAGAGTGTTCAGTACATAGTAAGAACTCATGAGAGGTAGAAAAAATAAAAACTCAGCAATTGCCTGTTCACACCTGTATCACAGCAATTAGCACAAATGTCTGGCTATAAAACATGGCATTATTGAGCTGATGAATGACAAATAGGATCTTCAACATATAATTTCTCACATATTTGTTCTTTAGGAGGAAGAATCATAACTACTCTTTATTACAAAGAAAGCAGAAGCCAGAAATTATCAATTACTCTTCAAGGCTACAATCCAAGGAGTAACAGACTAGGGTCAGGAATCTGTACATTCTATCCTACAAAACAGCAAGGTTTTGCTGGAATGATTCAGATAGGAATATTTTGGGGCCACATAGGGTCTCTGTGACAGCTCCATTTTTCTATGGTGGCATAAAATGTGTTATAAATGATACGTAAATACATTGGTGTGGCTACATCCAAAGTATTCTTCATTTATAAAAACAGGCAGCCAGCCAGGTCAGATTTGACTCCAGGGCTGTAGTTAGCCAAATTTGGCTTTAGAACAAGAACAATAACTAGCAATTATTGATTACTTAATGATCCAGCGGGCCCTGCTCTAAACATGTGAAGTGTCCTAGTTCATTAAAGGCAGTTCTACGAGGCAGGAATATGATCGTGCCTAACTTATAGGCAAGGAAGGTGTGGCATGTTGATGGGAGTGACTTGCCCGTGGTCAGCAGTGTTGACCGGCAGCAGCTCTGAGATCTGAAGGGAGGTGGTCTAGCTCCAAAGCCCCTAATTGCTGTCTGTGTTCTTTCCTTGTGTTCTGCATGCCACCAATACACATGTGTTTGTCCAACCCCCCAAATTTTAAAACTCATGCTTTCAAAAAGGTCTGTTTTGTCTGCAGTATTTTATTTGCATAAAGAAAAAGACAATTCAGGCTAAAAGGAGGCTGGAACTAATTGAACCTTGCTCATTTTGCATCTAGTGTGACAGGGCTCCTAGTTCAAATTCCTTCAGAGCCTAAAGGTAGGAACGGATGAACCCAGTATCTGATGTGAAGAGTGGGTGTTGCTTTCACCACTTCCAGTTTCTAGATTGATTCTGGAGGATACCTAATGCCTTCAATGACAAAATTAAGATTATAATTGAAAATTTAGATTTTTAAATTTAGGCCCAGACTAAAAAGATGTACATAACAGTGATAAGACAGGAAGTTCTGTTGTTGTATATTCAGAAGAAAATTTACTGTTGCAGGTACAAGGAGAAGTACACTATAAATAGTTCGTGTGAAAGAAGTTTCTAAAGATTTCCATGACTATGGTTGCCAAAATAAAGTAAGAGGACATCAGACTCCACCAATTGAAGTACATCGTTCAGAAAAGGAAAGTACATTCCTTCCCTACCTTTTTGATCAGCCCATATTTGAAGCCTTAATAGATTAGACAGGATATAAATGAAGGTAAAAGGGTTACTGAGTTGTTGAAAGTTCAAGAAATAAAGAGGCTGTATCTTACATAGTAAACATTAAGGCACTGTGGTAAAGAGTATGGACACTGAAGTCTGATGCTGGGGTGAATTCCCAGTTTTTCTGTTTTTCAACTTTGTGTCCCTGAGCAAATTATTTATCCCACTTGTTAGTTCTTTCACCTCTCTCATAAAGTTGTAGGGAGATTAAGCGAACTAATATAAGTAAAGATTTACCAGTTCCCACTATTAGGCATTGTGTGACCTACAATAGGAAGTTTTATGAGACCTAAATAAATGAGGGATGGGCTAAACTCACTCTGCAGAGTAGAGTCATGATCAATGAACACAAGTTATTGAGGTAAGCTCTGGGTTTAATATAAGCAAAACCGCAATGAGGAGCTCCCCATTGCTGGTGATATTCAAGCAGGAATTTGCTGAGATATCTCCCCGACATGTCACGTAAAAGAATTCTACTTTGTGGAAGAGGAGATTGTTTCTCAAATCTCTTAAGCTGTCACGTGCTGAGATTTCTTCTGGAATGTGGTTAATCAAGATGTCTACTCCAAACGCTCCACTACAGCAAGGTCAGTGCTGGGTTGTATTGTCATGAAAAACCATGCTGTGTATTTCTTCGCTATCATGTGCTTGTGAGCTACATAGTAGATGTGAGATGACAGGGTAGTTTGGTAAGCTACCTGAGTCACCTTAAAGTGAGAAAAACAATGACCTCCTTAGGCCACTCAGTGCAGTAATTTAATATGTGAGTCTCATGGTTAGAAGATCTGGGTTTGAATCCTAAATCTTTGCTTACAAGCTAAGCTTCTTTGAACAAGATATGTAACCTCTCTGCATCTCTGCATCACTTGATAATAATAGTACCTTATGTCATGGGATATTATAGGGATTAAATTATTTAAAAATGTATACAAAGCTCTCAGGACAGTACCTAGAATATATATGGCACTCAAATTTAAATATTACTACCATGATATCAGTGCTGTTATGAGACTTCAATGAAAAATGCGTTGCAAAGATACCATTCTCTTTTCTAAATCGAGGACTATCAAAATTATAAATGCTTGAGAACACCATTTAATTTATTTATATTTTGCACATAAATTAAGCCCCAGTCTTCATTGTATGGACTAGATACTATAGGATAGCTTATCAGTTGGACATTGAAATTATTTCTTCTGAGGATTTTATGATTGTTTTATCAGTTTTTTCATTGCTGTGACCAAAAAAAATTAGAGGAGGAAAAGTTTATCTGGGGGTTCAAGGTCTCAGAGGTCTCAGTCCATAGACAGCTGGCTCCATTCTTCAGGGCTCAAGGTGAGCAGAACATCATGGCAAAAGAGTATGGCAGAGGGAAGCAGCTCACATGATCATCAAGAAACAGAGAAAGACTCCACTCACCAGGTACAAAATATATACCCCAAAGACATGTCCCCAATACCCCACCTCCTCCAGCCATACCCTACTTGCCTTCAGTTACCTCTCAGTTACTTTAATAGGGATTGACTCACTGATTGAGTTGAAGCTCTCATAACCCAAATATTTGACCTCCGAATGTTCTTGCATTGTTTCAGACATGTGTTTTTGGGGGACATCTAATATCTAAACCATAACAATTGTGCCAAGGAGAAAAAGCATACAAACCTCAAATCTGAGAACTGCTATAGAATATAATTCAATACATACAAAAAATAGTCCACAGTTTATTCCTCAGATATTAGTAAGTACCAAGAGATCATGGATTAATGACATCTCCAGACTTCATATTCAACAATTTGCCAAAGGGCCCCTCACCATCACAGGTAATCATGATCTATGTTCCTTGTAAAATATAGTAACTATTTTAAGAGCTATACCCCAACGTCTGAAGAAGAAGAGTGTGTAATAGGCTGTAGGGCTATCTGAATCCTCAACTCATAATACTGTCTTCACTCTTTCCTAGACTGAAGACCACATGCGAATGGGGCTTCATATCAGAAGGCAGAAGGCAGGAGGTGCCTCTCTGACTTCCCCCTTGCAGGTATCTCTGGACGATAAACTCTACTATTCCAGGAGTAGGTTGATAATAACATCCTGAAAATTAAACTTGGGGCTCAGTAAATTTGCAGTTACTCTTCAGTTGCAGAAGCCCAGAGTCACAAAGTTTTTCCAAAGGAAACTCCATTTAGCAAATAAAATATCACAATCAAGAGAAACTTGGGCAAGGTGTGAGTTTTGCTTTTTCACTTTAAACTGGAGACACTGCTCTTCCAAAGTAATCATGGTGGTGTCTGGTGGTAAGGTGGATGGTGAGGGAAAGATGGACATCAGGTTTCATCCAAATAGACAATGTTATAAATACCTGTTGTTTTTTATAGGATAAAGTTTTAATTCTTTCTTTTTGGAATTTATTACACTTATCTTTTTATTCGTTCAATTCTTACCATAGTAGATATACTTTTATGTACCCTGTATAATACTATATAATATTATATATGATAATATCATCTAATATTATTTATTATTACTATTATCATTATTATATAATATTATAAAAAAGAGACTTCCATGACCCAGGAAGGGAGAGTATAACAACTTCCCCCAGTAGATTCTACCTCTTCCCTAAATACATATGTACACACAAACATAACTTGCTCCTCAGTGCTAATACCAAAGGACTCACCAGAACTGACCTCACTGGGCATCTTCACTGGATGTTCTCCTAAATGTTAGATTTAACCTTGTCTTGGGCAATACTCTTTCAGAAGAGTAGTTTCTAAGAATTAGATCAGGATGACACAGGAGGGGCCCGAGAAACCCTCTTGGGTCTGATGGAAAGAACCAGGACAATAAGATCTCACAAGACTTAGCTCTAAACCTCCAGAGGTTTCACTTGACTCTGAATAGTCAAAATAGGAAAATTTTTTTTTAAGCGGGTAAAAAAGGGATGGTGGTGAACATTGATAAGTGGATGCAACCTCTTACAGTAAATCAACTATATGAAAAGTAACAATAAAAAATGTAGGCAAATTGGGATTCACAAAGTTTAAATGTCTTACGGCAAGTAAGTACCACTCCTGGAATTTGATTCACATCCTGTAAATCTAATTTCAAAGTCACTTTCACCATGACCACAGCTAGTTCAAGTAACATGGGGGCATGGGGTAGATTATTATGGTTGATAAGCAATAAGTTGCTGCTGATGCTGGGAACATCTATGCATGATGGGTGGGCAAATTAATAAACATATCCTCTAAAGATCACATTAGAATTTGGATTGTCAAAATATTGCCCATTTTTCATAAGAAGATCAAAGATTGTATAGGAAAGTCTGAAAAATAAACAAACTTTTGTCACATTTAATGAAATAAAGATGGAAAGAGAACATATTACAAATGAAAGAGAAAGTAACAAAAGAGATTAAAAATCAAAGAACACTTCTGACACTTCCATGATAATAAATTTGAAAACCTTGACAGAATGCACACATTTCTAAAAAACATAAACTTATCCAAAACTGATTTAAGTGGAAATAGAGAACATAATTAATCCTATAACTCCTACAGGGGTGAAAACACTGGTTAAAATTCTTCTCACACACACAAGAAAACACCAGAACCAAATTTAATAGTGCTTCTTACCATTTTTTCAAAGAAGAGTTCATTCAAATTTAGACCAAAAAAAGAGTCCTCCCAATTTACTTATGAAGCTCGTATCATTTAATTTGCAAAACCAGACAAGGAAAATATCAGGAAGAAAAACCACCAACCCATTTCATTGCTAAATATAAATACAAAGTGCCAACAAAATATCAACCAACCAAATCAAAAAATATACATAGAAGACAGCAGTATAGCATGACCAAGTTTGGAATATATGAAAAATGCAGAATTGGTAAAATTCTAAAATTTATAATAATTATTCAGTATATTACATGATAGAAGGATAAAGTATATGCTTACTTAAATAAATGAAGAAAATTCACTTTATAATTTATAATCTCTAGCAGGCAATTATATAAAAAACAAACAAAATCCCTAAGTAAACCTAAGATAGAAGGTAACTTCCTTAGCGTGATGGAGAGTATTCACTTGAGAATAAACAATCAACTGCAAACATTTAAAGGGAGAAATTCTGCAAGCATATCCTCAAAAACCAGGATGGAAGAAAGGATATCATTTATGATGGCTGTATGCAGCATTGCACTAGAGTCCCAGGTCAGGCAGAAAGCCAAGAGGCAGCCACTCAAGGTATGAGGATTAAAGGGTTAAAAAAATGAAGGAATGAATGTATGAATAAATAAATGAGAGTGGGGAAGGAAAGAGGGAAAGAAGAAAGGGAGAAAGAAAAGAAGGGGAGGGAGGCGAGGAAGGGGGGTGGAAGGGATGAATGTATGCAGGCTGGGAGGGAGGGAGAATTGATGGGATAAAGCATCTAGCACTCATTATATCTGAACTGTCATTACAGCTGCAGTCCTGATCTCCTTAGTGGTCATTAGCAAATCATTTAACCCACTAATATTGTTAAGCTTCCTTGTCAGTAAAATTAGGTGTTTTAACTAACTTAGGTAGATAGGAATACCATTAAAAAAAAAAAAAGCAGGTAATATGGGAAATACAGACTTGGGGATGACAGTAAACTATTTTATTTTGGAGATGGAGTCAGATTTTTGTTGCTGTGACAAATATAAAGAGAAACAACTTATAGAGGAAAGATTCATTTTGGCTCAGGGTTTCAGAGGTTCAATCCACAGTCTATTGGCACCATTGCTTTGGTTTTGAGTTGAGGCAGAACGGAATGGCAGAAGGGTATGGGAGAGAAAAGCTGCTTGGCTCACAGAAGTCAGAAAGCAGATCTATTTATCTATCTGTCTATCTACTTATCTATCCATCCATCCATCCATCCATCCATCCATCCATCCATCCATCCATAGAGAATAGTAGAGAGGGAGGGAGGTCAGGGACAAATATAGCCCCCACGGGCACACCTCTCACTCCCTTCTCCTGGGTCCCATCTCCTACACTTTCTACCACCTCCCAATAGTCCATTCAAATTATGACTCCCTGATAGGCTAGAGCCTTCATGATCCAGTCACTTCCAAAGGACGCAACTTCTGGACACTGCTATATTGGGACAAAGCTTTCAACACCTGAGCCTCTGGGGTACATTCCAGGTCTGAACTATGACAGGTGTGGACAGAGCACCTCTGAAGAGATAGAGGTCAACAGATGTAGAATTACGAATTTGAAGCTCTGGGAAGTGGTCAGAGTTATATTTTAGTCCCAGGGACAAGTGATGTAACTGAGCCATCTAAATGGTTACTTATTGAGTGCTAACTAAAAGTTTGGGGTATTACATAGATTATGTCTTTTACTTTTCACAACATCTTGTAAGATAGACCTCTTATTAGTCACTGTATACAGAAGAGGACACAGAAGTAAAAACACACATCCTCAAAGGCATGGTGTCCACTGCAGCCTCAGTGTGACTCCACAGCCTGACTTCTACCCAACTTCCTGCTCTCATCTGCCATTTGGACTCTGATCTGGCTTTTGAGGCATTCCAATCTTGGTGGTATTTTCTTGTATTCCAAGTTACCGATCATACCAACCCCTACCTTCTCTGCAGACAGCCCAGAGCCAACCAAAAGGGCAAAAGGTCAAGATCAAAGCTAGAAAGGGAAGTAGCTGTCGAACAGAACAGATGACTTCAGCCCTTCCTCCTTTTCCAAAACACCATCCATATTCTCTGTTCTAATCTTGGAGCTCAGAAGAAGAGGAGGTTGTGGGTGTCCGGAAGGGGGAGTTCAAACTAAACAACAGGAAACCCAGCGGGTTACTCCAGAACATTGATAGTTGAATGAAATAATACAGAATCAGGCCAGTCTGGCTGAGGCTCCTGACCACTCCAAAAATGGTTCCGTGGAACACTTCCGGGCATCCCTGAGCCTCAGTCTCTGCAAGTGTAAAATCATGTGCCACTCACTCAGATATTTGCCATAAATATTAAACTAGATAATAATTAATATTCAGAAATATCCTAAAAGGCAACTTGGCCTAGGTACCAAGATGAATCTCAAAACAATCATGAGAAAATATTTTAGGGCATATCTGCCTACACTTAGAGATGAATCTAAAGCAAATATTTTGTTGTCTTATGTAAGAAACAAACCATTGTCTGTAGCAAAACACTGGAACCCAGGAATTCATGGATAGAAAACAAAACTAGAGTTTTACAAAGCCCAGGACAAGTAGCCTGAAAAATATCCTAAATTAATTTTGTGATTCATGTTGCTACTTCTATATAAGTGCTAACACAGTGATATGGCTGATTCTAGGTATGAAACACAGCAGTTTCTCTTTTCTGGCCAGGGGTGGGTGGATACTGGGGATTAAACGCAGGGGCATTTAACCACTGAGTCACATCCTCAGCTTTTTTTTTTGTTTTGTATTTTATTTAGAAACAGGGTCCGGTTGAGTTGCTTAGGGTCTCACTGAGTTGCTGAGCTGGCTTTAAACTTGCAATCCTCCTACCCCAGTCTCCTGAGCCTCTGGCATTATAAGTGTGTGCCACCACTCTTGCCAAACTCAGGCTGAAGGAAGACTTGAACTGTCACAATGTCTGTAATATAGTCAATAAAATATTATTTTTCAAAACCATTTTTATTAAAAACCTTTATATACTTTCCAAATGTTATTGCCCTAAGATAAGATATACCCACATCCTCAAGGCCCCACTGCCTCCTCAGAACAGAGCTTAAAGGCTGCCAAACAGGAGATTTGGCTGTGAATGACACACTGGACACTCTTATCATCCACTGTCTCACACAAACCTATCATGTAACAGTAGCTGTGGATGCACTTGGGCATCTGGTACCAAAGAGTTCAAAGTAGTTCCTCTTGGAAAAGTTTAAGTCCTTTACTTTCTACGCAGGTCCAAACTTTTCACTCCCTTTTTCTACTTTGTTCAACAGATAATGCTTATCTAAATATACTACTTTGTTGAACAAGCCTAGAAGTCATGCAGGATTTGTGACCCAAGCAGGCTGCAGAGGACTCTGATACATAATCACAAATTTATAGTCTAATATGCTATCTGTAATAACAGAGGGAGAAAATGAAAAACAAACGTTTTCATCAAAGCAATTTATTCTGTTCATCATATATCAAAAAAGACACTCCCCCACGTTTTTTTAATCCTTGGGTAATACTCAAATACTTTTAAAATGAAATCTCTGCCTTAAGAAAATCCACCCACATTATACTACACATATTCTAATTACTTCCAAGAAATAGTTCCTTCCAGGTCTGCAATCATTTCCAAACATTAAGACATACTTCAGTGAATCATACTTGAGGTTCATGGAATTGTAGCTTTATAAGTGAATTGTGCTTGTAATGAATTTTCTTACAAGAACTTAGAAATACAAGACTTTACTCAGACAGTGAAGGATGTGCATATAATCCTGAATGTGCACATAATCCTAAAATTTTTAACAATTCTGGGTGCCAAACAGGAGGTCAGGGATAGAAACACTAGAACTATTAAATATTGGTTTTCGCATACATTTCTTAATATGATGATAAATTATGTAGTCACTTAGAAAAGTGTAGTAGCAGCAAAGAGTTCACACTATGAGACACTGCAATGACTCAGTAAACATGTTAATACCACAGGGACGGGCATTCCTCCTTTGACCCCAACTACGAGTAATAGTAGCAGCAAACATCCTTCGGAAGTTCATAGGTGTCAAGACATGTAATGAATGAACATATTTATACCCCACTGTGATTTATTTTGCATACAAAGAAGCTAAATCTCAGGCTGGGTGACTTGCCTGACATCATCTGCATAGTTAGTTGTGGAATGGGGATTTGAACCCAGGGCCTTCACCATTAACCACCACACCTGCTGTGGATCTGAGACACTGGTCCTCTCTCCTTTTCTTTTTCCAGTACTTACTCATGCAGTTTCAGAAACTCATCTTCCTTCCCAGGAAGAAAAGCATCGGAAAATGAATGACCTTCATAGAGCAGTAATATACATACGGTCATTCTCGGAAATTGTTTCAGAGAGGAAAATCCTGTACTCAAAAGTGAGGGTAAACTAAGTAATTTTCTTTTAGCTGCAGGAGGATGAACAATGCATTTAATGTTTCTAAAGAATAATGGCTTCCTCATCTATCCATAACGCCACAGGTGTCATATGTTTTAAATTTGGATAAGTGAGTGAATGCTCAGATCTTCAGTACATCTTTAAGTCAGCTTGAAGGAAATACATATTGACATAGAAAATTTCTATCAGTAGAACATTAGCCTCCCTGACCAAAAGCTATTCCTCTCATGCTTCTTTTCAGTCATCATCCTGTTCCTAGAAAAACCACTCACCTGCTTCAGATCTGATTTGCTTAGCCTAGAATTTTCTATGAATGGAAGTATACAACATAAACTTTTTTTGTGTTTGTCCAACTTCTTTGACTCAATATAATATTTCTGAGATTCATCCATGTTTAACATGTAATAATAGTTCATTTCCAATAATAAACAACTCGATGTTATTAAGGATTAAAAGAGAAAATTTATATTAGTACCTGTAAAGAGTTCCATGAAAAATGGATATCATTATTATATAAAAGAGGAAATTCAGGAACTAGAATCAAAAGAGGAACTGTCTACAAAGGTCTTAGTTCAGCTCATATTTGGAGAAAGGTTTAGCTTACTAGAGTCTCTTACACCATATTATTTATAATTAAGGTCATCCTATAACCAGAATTATGAATTTTTTTTATTAAACTGAGTCAAAATTAGTCTGCCTGATTAAAAAACAAACTTGTTTTGCACTGCAGAGATACCAAGGGTACCTTCCATGTGTACTTCTGAAACATTTTCCTTTACTCACCTTGGAGACAGAGCCCCACCCATGTCAGATTATATTTGAGAGGACAGTGTGAGAAAAGTCATCCATAATGCTGTCTCCAGCCAGAACCAGACTCCTGCCATCAGTGCTTGTAAACTGTGTAATTCAGTTTTTCCAAGAAAACAGGAACATGGCCCTCAAAAATATGACACCAATATTGAATCTCACAGAGGATGAGCTTGCCACAATAAATATATCCACACTCCAGAAGGAGACAGAATCATGGAGGTACCTGAGTCCTTTCTATCTGGCAAAGGCATTCTTCATTAAAAACATGGTGCTCAAATCTAGATAGGAAGCAAGCACCATTTTCCCAGGCTATTTCCAAGAATTACTGGAAGAAGGTGAAATGTAAATATAAATTCTGATCCCTCAAGTGAAAAGCTTAGAAACCTTCCTGAGATGAACTAACAGGTGAGCTTTGGAAATGACCTCTTGCCCAGGTGGCAACTTGAGCAAGAACAATGCCCTTCGAGGAATTGTTGTGAGGTAATAAACATATTAAAATAACATGGTGGAAGGTTTCAAGTCACATTCAGAGTGTGGTATAGAAGAAAACCTCAAAGTTTTCGCCAGCCTGTGGGTGTAAGTTCCCATCCTGCTTCCTGCAGAAACAACATCTGTTCTTACATTCAGTACAAGTCACCTCTGATATTTATTGCATTTGCTGAATGCCAAAAGGATCTGAAATGTTAAACCTCTTGATCTGTCAGCAGTCCTGGATTTCTGTGAAAAGATGAGCTTCATAATAGCACAAATTGGAGAAATTTCATGTATCCAAAAGACATAAATCCCCATCACAGTTGAATTCTCTTTCAATACACAACTGAAGAAGTTTTAAAATATATATCCAACCTTTAACTTTCTCTTCTTTTTTTTTTTTTTTCTTTCTTCTCTTTTCATTTTCTCTACATGCACTGCTCCATTTCATTTAATAAGGTGCATCCAAGGTCATTTAGTCTCACTTTAACCCATTCACTTCTCCAAAAACAAATTTAGCCTAAATACATGAAAGTCAAAGCATGTGCTTACTTGGTCTCATTAAACTCACAATATCCTTGTGGGAGAAGTAGGAAATTTGGTTCATTATCCTAACTGTTAATGAAGGATAAATTGCCTATATTTAAGTGGGGTTTACATTTTATTTTTATCCAATGCTCATCTTTCTTGGTTTTTATAAAAAAAAAAAAAAAAAAAAAAAACAAGACTGCGAGTTAGTCAACAGAGCCCGGAGAGCAAAAGAAAATTAGTTTTCTTCACATGAGTTCTGCATGACAGGGAGAAAAGTGGTTAGAAAAAGAGAAAAAGACAGACTGGGATTTCACGATTTAAATGTGTCTCTTTTCAAGGAGTGATAAACAACAGAGGGTAACACAATTAAATTTCTATGCAAGATTTCATGTGATGTCAAGCACTCTGAGACATAGTTTCTTGGCACAGAGCAAAGAGCCAATTGCCAGGGGCTGAAATGAAGGGTAACAGAGGTGGCATTCTTCTCCTTGCTTTCTCCCTCTCCTTGTTTCATATTTATTAAGCACTCCCTTTATTTGTGATATTGCCCTACCTACCCAGCAGCGGAGGAAATGTGTTGAGAAAGTAATCAGAGCTGGGGTTAATCAAAAAGTCAAATCTCTAACTCATTAAGGAACCAGGAATTCTGGAGGGAGCAAGGAAGAGAAGCAGCTGATATTCAATCTGCACTGGTCCCCTTTACTTTGGGAATTCCTTCTGATTTCATCCAGGTGCAATTCCTCAGTCAGTCCCAGGAGTGCCCAGGCATCCTTTCTCAGTGAGTCATAATAATGGTTTACATCATCATCTCTCCCACCAGGCTCTGAACTTCTTCATGCAAGAAACTCAGGTCTTTCCTCTCTGTTGTGTTAGGGCTGAGTTCACAGATGATACCCAATAAATATATGAGTAATGTACAAATGAACAAATGAATGAAAGTAGGAATAAATTTTCCACCTCAAGTCTATCTACCACAGACTAACTCTCTGAGGATGAAGAATATATACTGTGAATTATTATTATTATTATTGATTATTGACAATTTTCACTTGGAATATACTTCTGAGTGTTCTTACACATTAGTAACCTTAAAATTTTATTGCTTTTTATACTATTCACATATTATGATGTTATTTCCTTTATACATTCACGCAGAATAAAACTGGTCCCTTAGCCAACATTCTAGGTAAAATATTTTATTTTCGTGAAGGTCAATACCTGCAGTTTATCACAGGTTCCAGCCGCTGACTTTGCAAATGCACATCTTCCCACACTTCGGGAGGATGCTGTAGCTTTGGACATAGGACTCTGTTTTTGGAGAGTTAATATTCAGGTAAGGAGAACTTGTAACAATCAGAAATGCCCACAGCTACCAGCAGTGAGTTTTCTCTCATCAGAGGATTCCTGTGGAGGCTAGAAATCTGCCAGGCAGCACCTTATAGAGGAACTAAGCCTGACACTGGTATTCAGTTTAGATGTCCTTGACCTTATCTTTAACATCAAATTCTAAAATATCATCATTTATGGTGGCAAATAGAAAATTTTTCTAGTATTATTAAGTGGCTTGGGGACACTAAATAATTCATGTAAGGGCAAAGGCCAGGAAGGGCAGAGTCTGGATTTCTCTGAACATTAATTTCACTGCTGATTTCCTCACAGCAATTTTCATGGATTTTAATATTCTAGCTGTTAGTCAGCTTTCCACCACTATAACAAAATACCTGAGATAATTAACTTTTAATGAGGAAAGGTCTATGTGGCTCACAGTTTTGGAGGCTCTAGTCTATGAGCAGCTGACCCCATTGCTTTGGGCCTGTGGTGAAGCAGCATATCAAGGTGAAAATGCATGGAGGTGTAAAGCTGCTCTCCTCATGACCAGAAGGTGAAAAGGAAGAGGAAGAGGCTAGAGTCACACTATCTGTTTGCGGGGTATGTCCACAATGAAATGGGAACTTTGCACTGGGCCCCATCTTTTAAAGGTCCCACCATCTCCCAATAGTTCCACTTTGGTTATCAAGCCTTTAGCACACGGACCTTTGTGGGACACTCGGGACACTCATCTAAACCATAGCAACAGCCAAAGGAGCCAATCCTCTGCAGAAATCCCGAGATTCTCCAGAAGCGGCCTTTTGCGGATAGCATAAGACCCTTTAACTTGCACTGGCTCGTGGCTCTTCAGGCATTCTTACAGATCCCTTTTCCCCCTAAGAATGGTGGTTCAGTCTTCCTATGCAAGCTAATCATAGGCCTGAAGGAAGCCACCCAGAACAACATTAGGCAAAGCGATTAGAATGCTACCATTCTGATCCTCAGGCTACTAAGGACCACACTGATAATGGAAATGCAGTTTAATGTTCCTTTCAGTTCTGCCTAGAAGATATGAAATATCACCTGCTATCACAGGGACTGCGATGCAGCCCATTGAACCCCAGTCAAACGGGCCCACTCTACATTAAGGCTGTTCTCCTGCTGTACAAGTTGAGAGCTAAAACAGGGAGCCCCAACAGAGAGGTCGCCAAAACCAAAGGAATGCTCAGCCAACTCCAATGGCCCAGGAAATGGATGCAAATTCCTGCTCACTAGTTGCTTTTTCGTTCCAGCTTTGCTACATCGTACTCAATGATTTCAGTTTTACCAGGGGAAATTCTCTGTTAGCAAATAATGCTGAGCCTCCAGAACACCCAGGTTGCCTTTCTTCCGCATGAGGAAGTTTCTGGCCTTGCAGTAGAAGTCAGGCAGGAGGCTCCTCAGCAGACCCTGCTGCTGGACTGTCCCCTCCCCCTGCACAGATGGTAAATGGCCAGGAATGCAGGGTGGAAGGGAGCCAGGGTCAAGAGGGACTTTCCATTGCGATGCTCAGACACTGACACAGGGCCAGAGGCTGCCTTTCCACTCTCCACACCTTTAAAGGGAGGTTTTGCAGGGCATCTTTAGAGCGAACAAAAAATGAGAGGGAAACAGAGCTCTCTTTCCTCAAGTGGCTCAAAGAGAGAGATTTCAGTAGTGCCAAGGTCAGGTTTGAGGCAGAAGGGAAGATGTGTTGGCTGCTTTCTGTCGGTCAGCCTGAGTAGTCCTGTCCTCTGAGCCAGGAAACAGAGCCATTGCCCACTCCACTCTTTGAGAGTTCTGTTCTGGGTCACATCCCTGTTCACAGGATGGGAAGTACGATAGCCAAGGGGATGTGCCAGTTAGAGCCTGTGTTCCTCTTCAGGACCCTACAATCACCTATGGGCCCCAAGCCTCAGTCCAGGGCACGTGAGTACCATTCTTCCCTGTCTGTCCTCCTGAGGGTCATTGTGTCACAGCATGCCAACCTCTAGGCTCCAGCAGGCAAAGGGACACGGTTTAGTGGGACATGGTCAGGGTTGGTGTGGGCTTGGAATAGCTACACATGGGAGCACAAAATATGTGCAGTGCCTGAGGGGCTGGGGGGGGAAGAGGAGAGGGGACAGGCCTCTGGCCAGGGTTCCTTCTCCCCTGGCCTCCCACCAGCTTTCCTTCCATTCGAAAGCAGAACTCTGGATGCTCAATACCATGCAGCAAATGAGGGGCTCAATGTATTTTACCTAACGTTTCTAAGTGTGATTGACAACATGAACATATTAGACGTAAAACATATGGACCTCCATTTGTTCTAATGTCCCAAGCTCTGAAAATATTAGGAGTGGGCTCTTCTGGCCACACCCCTCCCCACTAAGTGCTTCTGGGACAGGAAGGGCTAGAAGGACTAACGGTGGTATGGGCAGTGGGAGGAGATGGTGCTGGGGGCTCAGGAGGGGGGTCTCTGCAGCTACTAGAATCAATTTAGAGGTTAAGAGGAATTAAAACCACCAGGAAAAAATCAAAATAGAGCACTTTCTCTAACTGTGGCTCCCTGTGATCTCCAAATGTCACAAGCACTAGGGCAAAAGAGTGACAAAGCCACACAAGGAAGCAAGGGAGAATATTCTCCTGTGCCTTGAACTTGTGATTCCAGAATGACTTTGACACGGTGACTAGGAAAAGGCACTGAAGGTCGGATGAGGGTCTGCTTCAGGTCTGTCCAGGTGGCCGGTCTGGCTGATTTCCTAGCATCTATCATCATACCATGTGCTTCTCCTCAAAGGCGGGACACATTCAGTTGAAGAAGGCGGCCTCATTGAACTCACTATTATTTGGCTTACCCCAAAAGCAGATCCCAAGACCTGGAGTTGGGTGCAGATGGTTTATTTGGGAGGCGATGCCAGGAAGCACAAGCCAGGGTGAGGGAAAGAGGCAGGGCAGGGAGAAGAACCAACATGGGGTTCTGTGTCTCCCGTGCTCACACATGCTAAGGTTATTTATTCATCAGATTTCACCTTTGCTCCCATTATTACTCAGACCATGGGATGTACCTGACCTTTTGTTCTCTTTCATGTAAAAAACCAATGACATAGGTGGTAGCCTAGGCTCAGAAAGCGAAAAGCTTTTGCCTTCTTCTTTGAAAACAACTTTGACTGTCTACCTATTTCACTGAAAACATTATAGCTACTACATACTTAGAACTTAGCTTCTACCCTCTCTTAGATATCTGTGCTACTATCAAACCTTCTGGAGATATATGATGTCATAAGTAACATAGACAAAGGCAGAGGTCATTATCTACATTAAATTACCTCCTGGGTGCTGTCTGGACAGCCCCAGCTATGTTGGGACCATGGGGAAAATTTCCATATGCACTAGGGATAGCCTAATACCTTTCTCTGGAACCCAAACTGCAAAGCTGTCCACCCCCATCAGCTCCCACTTGGTGTGAGGGTCCAGCATTCTCCCTGGCTCTCACATCAACACAGCATGACATGGACCAGAAAGATAGATATAAGCCCTCTCAGCATGACACATGGCCAGTGAGCATCAAGTCTGACTCTCTGACCTTGTGATCCCATTCTTCCAAATGGATCTTTGCCTCTTTCTCAGATCTGCCTACCATTTCCTGTTTCTATCTGCTACGAGTGAATCCAACTCACCAAACAACAATTGAACAGCCAATTACTGACTCAAGTGGGTAGGTCAAATGACTGGCTTTTCCTTTCTGCCTGACCCACTGCAAGCAACGCCATCCTATCCCATGTTATAAGAAGATATATTAGAAATCCACATAAGTGCTATGAAAGGCACTGACTGGTATCTTTTATAAACCAAAACTTTGAAAATATGCCAAATTTCTTCTCAGCAGAGGTGACTTAGGGGAAGTCATTACTGCTTTGGCAGCATGATGAGACAAAAATGAGGCTGCCTGATCATGGTTATCACAAGGCCAAGTCAGGAGTGGGTAGGAGAATATAGACTATTTATTGGCGTGAGAGTGAGGGTTCCCTTCCCCCTCCACAGACACCTCAATCTATCATCAAGTATTTTCCAAAAGCCTCCCAGAGACTATGCTGAGCTTAGGCACCAGCTTAAGAGTCTTAAGTCAGGCATGAGGAAGAATTTTCTGACCGTAATTAGGGATTTAAGTACTTAGGTGTATTCCTGAGATAATCTTGGGTAGCCTCCCTGTTTTGCAGTTCTTAGAAATGCTTTAACATTTTGGGGGGAAGCTATATCACTGATTCCCTTGCAAGTTCCAAAAAACCCTAGAATGTCATGGAACCCTAGATTTCTGAGAAGTGTGATTTAAGGGATTATACAAATATTTGGTTAGGATTTCATTTTTTAATTAAAATTTGCTCTTGAGTATTAAAAATGGTAATAAAAAGTCGTGCCCATATATTTAAAGGTATCTTACATAAAGCTTTGACACAGTGGAGCGCTAAGGGTTGGGCTGCTGTTCCAAGTTTAATTCATTTTTACACGGACCTTGAAATTAAGCTTCTCTTATGGCACACATTTAGCCAATTGCAATGGCATCTGTTAAATAATAATGACCACTTACAAATACTCACCTGGGCAGACCACGATCCTCCCACTTCCACTTAGACAGTCCAAAGAAGATGCCAAAGCTCCCATAAAACTTCAACTGTCACCCCTATTGCCCAATTAAAACTTGTTGTCTAATCAAAACAGCCTTATTACACTACTTGGCTGGCTTTTTACTGAATGTGATAAAGCCATACTTATGAAATAAATTCATGTGAATATAACAGTGCCATTTTTATTTTTATCTATTTATTGATTTTTGATATAGATGCCTTTGGGGAAAAGGATATTGTTGAAAAGAACTTTGAGACCACTAGTTTAGATAAAGATAGGTGGTGACTTCAAAATTCCTTTCCTATCTGACTATTTTATCCCTATACTTGTTTCAACTGTATCAGAGAAATGGGATCTTTACATGCAAGAATATTCATGGGGTTATAGTTTTGCTAAGTAAATGAAATAGACTCATAAGTATTATATATAGCTTTTTATTTTAAACATATTATATGCAGTCATCCTTTATATCTATGGGGGATTAATGGTCTCAGGAACTATTTCTGCAGATGCCAAAGTCCCTTTTATAAGTCAGTGCATATCTGCACATAACCTATCCATGTTCTTCAGTATACTCTGAGCCATGTCTAGGTTGCTCATGATACAAGGTAAGGAGTTATTACTGTATTGCTTAGGGAATAATGACAAGAAGAAAGTCCAAACATTTTCAGTACGTAAACAATTTAAAAAAAAATACTTTTAGTCTATGGTTTGTTGAATCACTGGTTGCAGAACCCACAGATGTGGAAGGTCAGCTGTATGTATGTAGATGTATACATATACACCCATATACAGAGCTCACAAGTTATGTGCCCTGGCTTAGAAGTTCCAATTCTCTCCCTTGAAGCTCCATATCTCTGGACATACCTGACCTGTCTCGACAACCAATTTTTCTCATGTACAAAATGGATGTAATAATACCTACCCAGCAAGATAGTTATAAAGAAAATCACACATGCTTAGGGTCTGCTATAATTTGGATCTTGACTGTCCCCTAAAGGTCCATCTGATCAAGGTTTGGTCCCCAGAGTGGTAATATAAGGAGATAGTGGCACCTTTGAGAAGTGAGACCTCTGTCTGTAGATCATGGCGCATACTCTTAAAGGGGGTTATGGGATCATGGCTTCCTTCTCGCTTTCTTTTGCTTCCTGGTCATGAGGTGAGTTGTCCTGCTCCACCACGTGCTATCACCATGATGTGTGGCCACATCACAGGCCCAAAGCAATGGGGCCAACTGATCATGAAGTGGAACCTCCCAAAATGTGAGTGAAAATAAACTTTTCTCTTTAAAAGTTGATTATCTCAGGCATTTTGTTATAGTAATGAAAAGCAGATTAACAGCCCTAGTACCATGCCTAGCACATATTAAGTGCCCAGTCAATGGCAGTTATGATTATCATTAGGAAATGGATCCTGCCACAGTGTACCTCCAGTCTAGAAGACTTGTGAACAGATAAATAAGTTATAACTCAACTATCAGTCTGAGAGAAGCATGGATGGACTCAATAGAGGTGTGTTGGATAGAATTAGCGATAGGAGGTCTGAAACTGTGTTCATTCTCCATGAAGAAAAGCAATTACTTCAGGATCTGTTAAGGTCTTTTGGGTCCTTGAAGTTAGAAAGAAAGTTCACAGAAGACAACAGAGATAAAGGCTTTGGAGATTCATCAACATTTTGGCTGTAGGTTCAACTTTGGTATCTTGCAAAGGAGCCCCCTACTTAAGAGAACCCTAAATAACATGTGGGCAGGTAGTATGGACAGTCAGAGTTCTTGTGTACCCTGATAATGCTGGGGCTTTGAAATAAGTGACAGCTGTGTGCCCAGGCCTCTCTGCTTTAATTAACTCCTTTCCATGCCTTCTCTGCTGTAGAACAGAGTTCTTGGGTCACCTGCCAGGCAGGGTTATGCATCTCACGCAACTCTTAGAATAAAGTTCCCTCCACACACGCACATGGAGCTGAGCTCAGCCCACGCCACATTCCAGCTTTCAAACTCTCAAAGCTATTTTTAGGTGAGATTCCCTTCTAGGGAACATGGAGCGGGGAAGAGATTTGAGTAACACGAAGGAAGGGAAGCACCAGTGTTTAAAGAGACAGTTGCAAATTAGGTCTCAATTTCTAAACCAAGGTGAGATTTCAAACTTTGGAAATCACCTGGGGTTGCTGTAGTTTCAACGAAATGGAAAACAGATAAGAAAGGCAAGGCTCCCAGAGAAGATATTAACTAGGGAGGGAGATATTAACTAGGTTGGCAGAGTCACAAGCTGGAGTGGCTACGTAGCAGGCAGATGGAGGTGGGGATGAGAAGAAGAGCAGGGAGTCAGTGAGGGGCCACTGAAGCCTGTGGTGGAGAAGCTCAAGGCAGAGTGGGGCCCAGGGAGAGGCGAGAAAGGAGAGAAAGGGCAGAGAGTAGGGGCATGTCCAATATGGGGGGCTCCGTGCCGTGGCCTGCTTCCACCACTGGCACCTTGACTTTGCCTACAACTGTGATGGACAGCTCTTTCAGACACTGAGTTTTTCATCTTCAAACTTCTCTGCATCTCGGCCTCAGAACTTCTGCAAAGCTGCAGAACTCACTCAGCCAGGCATGAGGAATTCATGGGAGGCGGGGAAGGGACAGGCAGAGAGAGATGGAGCAGAGGTGAGGGGAGGAGATAGTGGCTAACACTCCAGCCTTCAAACTAATTATTCCAGGGCAAGCTGAACAATTCCTTCAAGGGTCCCCAGTGAGATTCAACCCCAGTCATGCAAAGTGGCAACCAGCCCATATTACCTGCTTTATGGACTCCCCTTCTTCCCTGTATCAATCTGTCTGTCCCTCATTCCACTTTTCGAGATTACCTTCTAAATAAACTATCTGCATCTTTGTCCTCATCTCAGGCAGACTCCTAAAAGAGGATTGAAGGAAATAAGTTGGTGGCAGCAGAGGCCACAGCAGAGAAAGAAAAGCTGTCCTGCCAGTGGAAAGGTTCCACACTACACAGTTTTCATTGTGTACCACGGGCTGGAAGGAACATAAGACACTGTCATCTTACCTTAAGGTGGTCACTCTATGATCCCAGGCAACAGTCTTTATTAAAAGTTGCCATGTGAACACTTCTCAATATTAGTGAGAGAATTCATGAAGTTAATAATTGTCATTAACACTATGACAAATTGGGCCACAAGAAAGTTATCCCAGTTGACTTGTTATAAGCCAATCTGTTCAATCTCCATATATTCAAACTCCTGCTTCCCTCTCTTCCCACTTCAATAAGGGCTTCTCTCTTCACCATGTATTTTCAGAAACTAAAGTTTCCTGGCTTATTTGTGCCATACAAGCAAAATTATTTTGCTCAGCCTTTTTATTGTTTATTTTTCAGTTTTACAGACTGCATTTTGATTCATTGTACACAAATGGGATACAACTTTTCGTTTTTATGGTTGTACATGATGGAGATTCACACCATTTGTGTAATCATACATGTACATAGGGTAATGACGTCTGTTTCATTCCACCCAGTCTTTTTTAATTATTCTGTATTTATTCAGTTTCAGAAAAGCTAGTTTTGAACCCCTACATTTATAAGAAATGACCAGTTATTATTTAAAAACCTGAATGTGATTTTTAGCTCTTGCATTGTCTCTGAGATATCCTCAGAGGTTTTGGGTATAATATTTTTTTTTTTTTTTTGATGAGGATTCACTTTTTAAAAGACAATAACCATCTATTTCTGCAGCAAAGCTATTTTCTTAATAAAACTGCCCTCTGTGGATCACACTCATCTTTTGGCATCAAAATCAAATATGTAATTCCCACAATTATTCCAATAACTAAGTAAATTTATGAATGAATTTCAGACAAAATATAAGATTAAGGTAGATATTTTGAAATAGACCTCTGTTTAAAGAACTGTTCCAAGGCAGCTCACGCTTTGGCAGGAAGAAAAGAGTTCTATCAAATAAGAACTCTTCAGAAGACTGTATATTGCAGAACATTTCCACTGGCACATAAGAACGGAAACATAAATTTTAAAAGGGAAAATCTGAGCTATTATCTTTACTATTTCTGCTAGTGCTCTGGAGTGAAGAAAGCTATTAAAGATCTACATGGTAGGAGCGCACATAGCTGGTCGTAATCAACACAGAACTTCCAAGAGGGTCCCGAAGAGGCGCATCCAGGCAATGTGGAATAGTGTTGGTAATTAAACAGTCATAAAGCTCTGAAACTGGAATGTTGACAAGATAGCATCCGGGCATTACTGGCGTTAATGGTCTAATAGTCAATCTGCAGCACTCATCTTCAGCTTAAATAATGTTTGCCAGAATTCTCAGTCGACACTTTCCTCTCTTTCTATTTGAATTACACTGAAGGAACCGTTGGAAACCTGCTGTGATTCCAAGATGGAAAGATGGAGGTTCTTCTGGATAAGAGGCGTGTAAGAGTTCAGAGAATGTCCCTCAATAAAAACGTCTCCGTTGGCCAACACAGTAAAGAATAATATGGGATCTCTGACATGTAGGGTCAAAGTCAGCCTCAGCTTGCTATCTGCAGTTACAATTAATTAAAACCCTGAAAAGAAAACTGCATAAAGTTTTAGGGATATATGCCAGAGTGAGGCTGAGGTAGCAACAGGTTCATTTCCACAGTGTCTGCAGAGAATAAAGTTATCTGATTCAGACAGGAGCCAGGTGAGAAGCGTTAGGAGCAGGCACACTGTCAGGCAGACTGGGTCCATTTATCGGAGGGGTGAATAAGAGCAAGTTATTTTACTTTTCTTCTCAGTTTCCCATTTTTAAATAATACCAGCTACCCTGATGTGAGTGTTAAATGTGATCATGTGTGTTTTCTGTGAGAATTCTGTTTACTGATGGCTGGTCTATTAAACGGTTAACAGTTCTGTGTGAGTTTGAGTCCAAGCCCTGTGATCTTTTGCCCTACCATTCAGCTCCCAGCTGCAGTACAGAGGAACTAGTGGAGATTGTAGGTCTGGCTTGCAGGGCAGATCTTTCTGCGATCTACTGTGAGGTGGGATGATTGGGCAGATATGTTTCCTACCACACCCTCCCTCTTGTCAGTGTCTTTGTGAATTAATTTGTTACAATATTTATTAACTGATCCCAAAGTGTTGGGTGCTTTTTTTATTTTTTGGAAAATCTCATTTACTTTGGAAGGTATGGAATTGTTTACATGTATTATGTTAGTAGAAAAGGAAAAGAACATCTAGAATATCTCCAAATATTCTGAAAGAGACTGATAATTGTGATTGGTTCTGGGTGAGGAACGAGAGTAAGGGCTTGGTTGAGACTTGGGGTACTTGCAAAATTATGTAGCCCATGCATGTATTAATTATTCAAGTTAATTTTTAGAATATTTCCATGTGTAGCTACACTTAAAATCACTATCAATTATGATTAATAACTCTATGCTGTGCCTACATGAATCTATGCTACAAGGTTCTTTTAGAACCCAAAAAGTGAAGTCCTTTTGCTTTCAGAGTAGGCTGAAGGAGCAGGACAGTGATCATGCCCAATTTATCACCAACCTCACAGAACAGCAGTACTAACTGAAAAATATGCCTAAGTGAAAATTGGTACCCAATTTTTGAATGCTTTTTTTTGTGGGGGGGAGGGGGTTTCTGGGCATGAAACCCAGGGGCACACTACCACTGAGCTATACCCCTTACCTTTTTATTTTCTTTTTGAAATAAGGTCTTGTTAAATTGCCAGCCTGGCCTTGAACTTGTGATCCTCCTGACCCCGCCTCCCGAGGTACCCAGATTACAGGTATGCACTACCACACCCTACTTCCACTAACATATTTTTAAAAAGAGAGTGTGGGTCAATGTCTCAGGACTATGACTGTGACATCAAGTCAAAGTGCAAACGTGGATACTGCAAAATAAATCTCAACATAAAACATGCATTGTCAATACTATCAACAACCTCACAGTGACATTTTATATGTAAACTCTCTATCTATAAATCTAAGTATCTGTTCAAGATCTACCTACTATGTCCCAGGGACAGTAATAAAATGAATCATGAATATTAGAGTGGTGACCTTAAAATGACCTCAGTGTAGTTTGACAACAAACTGTTCTCTAAATGGAAACATTACCCCTACTTAAGTATCTTCCATATATTTAACATGTTACATTAGGATCACTGGGAAGAACTGGCATCTCAGTTCCATCATAAGTTGGGAAACCCCGAGCAAGTTACTTATTATCTTTGTACTTTGATTTCATCTTCTGTGAAGCAGGAATAATAACACTTATCCTTCATGGCGATTCAAATATTTTAAATAGTATATTGGGGGGCAGGGAGCTTAGCACACAGTGTCTGCCATGGGTGGCTTAGTAAATAATAGCTAAGAAGAAAAAGTCCAGGTATTTTCAGCTAAATGAATCAATTACAGTTTATAAATCCAAGTCAAATTATACCCTGACTATTTTAGCTTGCTCACGGGGGAAAAGAAAAAAGAATGCTTAGTTCTCTTTTCCCTTTCACAAGTTGAAGAAACTGCATAACCACGTTACCCAGAAACCCCAGGTGTTCCATAGAAAGAGTCAAGAACTCCTTATTTTCAGACCCAGAGGGTGTAAAAGATGGCCAATAGCACAGCATTAGAAGTAGGATGAACAGGATCAATATTCTCTCTGTGGGTCAGTTTGTGACGCCTGGACGGGCCAGGTTTGGAAGAGACAAGTCCTGCCATGTCTGGTCCTGCTCACTTAACATTTAATTAGAAAAGGTGGGCTCTAATGACCTGCATCATAGACTGTCAGGCAGTGAAGGGTCTTGGGATCACACAGACCTGAGGCTCACTTCATGGAACAGGGACAGGAAACTGGGAACCACTGAGAGGAGACGGACCCCGAGCCACTCAGAGCATGGTGAGGACCAGACCTGCAGAAGGAGAAGCCAAACCTGCATCTGCCTGGAATGGAACCTCTCCTCTCTGTCATCAGCATCCCAGCTGCTGTTAGATGCCAGGGGCCTAATTCTAGGTTATGAGGATGACTTGTTGAATTTTTAACTTCCTCTAAAATGAACTTCAATTGAAAACATTCAACACTCCCTAGTGCTGTATAATTTCCGTAGAGGGGTCTAGTACAGAGATTTTATGTCCTGAAAATGGGAGACTCTATAAGCAGTGAGCAGTGTTTCAAAACTGGAGCTTCCTTTGACAGACCTAGGAGGCAATTTGGCTCCTTTCGAGATGCTTATCTCTCCATGAGGGTATGAAAATTAAAAGTTGGGAAGCTCAGAACCTTGGTAGAGAGTTTTATTACTGACACTTTTAATAGGGCACGGCGGCTGTGTTCTTTTCTTCAAAGTGCTGATACGACTCGTGGGTAAATCGGATTCTTTTTTCAATGCTCCTTTGGTTATCAAATGCCTCCTGTACCGGCGAGTTAACTGTACTTTCTGCAACCTTGAGCCACCAAGAGGAAGGCAGCATTACAGTTCATGATGAGAAAAAAAAAAAAAAAAAGTATCTGAAATGACACTTGCTGTGTCTAGCCTGGCACACTCTTGAAAAGGCTCACTCTGTGGATGTGGGTTCAGGGTTCTTGAGCATGAAAGGTTTTTCTTCTGTTTTTCAGATCATTATACCATTGACTTCAGTTCAGAGCTGACGGTTTCCTTTTTGGATACAAAGGCATATCCTAGGAATAGGTAACATGCAGAACCTATCTTGGAGACTCTTACGGTTAGCCCCATAGAAAGGGCATGTTGATATGAGTCAACTCTGCCTTAAGGAGTCTCTACTTTTATAGCACATCGGTTGCAAGGATCAAACTCAAGTAAAGCTTGTTCACTGGAACTATAACTGTTAGGAAGAATCTAAAATGCCAGGGCCTGTGACAAACATCACCAGGGTGCTGCAGGGGGCTAATTTTACCTAACAGGTCCTGATTGAGAGCTCACAAAGTATGAGGTAGATAAATGGCCTCCCACAGAAACACACTCACAAAATAGTTCAAAAAATAAATTATAATGATTTATTTCAGAATCATCATGTGGCCTGTGGCTTTCCTCTTCTAAGGAATCATTCTGCATGGATCAGAATGTCTCTCTGTGTTAAGAACCTGGCTGTGTTTGCAACTGAGAACTCTTAAAGCATGCTTGCCTGGTTCATGAGCACACGATAAGCATCCCTCTGACTTTCCTCCACGAAGCACTGGTTTTGTGCTCAGCACATTCTCTGTGGGGTGGCAGGACCCAGGCTCGGTGATTCAGGATCTTTAAGCAGTAGGTCTTTCTAAACGTCCATCTACCCAAGCAAGTAATATTTCTCTTTTCAGCTGTCTTTCAAAACCATGCTGCCTGGGATTTCTAAACTGTTGGGTACCTTCTGAAAGAAGGAATGGAGCAAGGGTCTGACTTCCTAAGTAGTTACAAATAATTAGCTCTAACCTAACAAAATAACCACGCCCTTTCCATTCCCTCCCACCTTTAAGCCGTCAAGATTCTCATTGACAAGACATCCATAGGATACAAGAGTTCAGTGATATAAAGTCATGACATGCAGCACTTAGCACTGGTAAGGACAACTTCTTAAACTCCAAGATCCAGTCATCGCTGTGGAGAAGCAGGCATTGCCTCAGGAGGAGCAAGCTGGCGTGATGACTGCATGGCGGTGACTAGTTTAACATCTTGTTTTTCCACTGTAGTGCAAGCTGTGGCAGGAGTGTATAGTATCTGCCTATTGAAGGCTGTATTTCCAGTGTTGTAAAGTTCTCTTAGTAGTACTAGCAACCTCAAGACTTACTGTGAGCAATTAAAGATCAATGAGTGTAACGAACTCAGCACAACAATGAGAATATAAAAGATATTCAAGAAATATTTTTTGTTGAATGCAAATAGTAAAGGAGCATGAAGTAGGAGGGAAGTTTATAACCTAAGTTCAAGTCTGTTTCCAATTCTATTCATATAATGGCCATGAAAGCTAGAATTTATTGAGTACTTGCTATGCACCAGGTTTTATATCACTTTATCTAATGCCTGTGACATAAGAGGTAGTTACTCTTACAATCACCACTTATTGATGAAGAACCAGAGACCAATGGGAAAGTGTTCCTGGATTATCAAACAAATAGGTGGTGATTCTAGGGTTCAAACTAGATTTACCCCACAGACAAGGGATGACCTTGTGCTCCATGCATATGGGTTGTTGGAACTTCCAACAAAAGATCATGATTGAACCATTGGGACCACACAGCCAGCACTAGACTGAACAATGATTGCCTTTTGCTCTCTGGAAAGTCTTGCAGAGATAAGACTCCCCCAGCATAGAAATTACTGAGAGTTTCCTGATGATTAAGGATGACTGGATATAGCCTGACGGGGAAGCTTTGGAGTTGAACAGATCCCAATTGTTGTTCAATCCAGCCTCTAACAGCTTGTAAAGTTCTAAGAGGGAAAGTATACAAAATAGAAAGAGTGAGTCAGAAAAAGCAAGACTGAATATTTAGAGGCATATAAGAAAGAGAACTCAAGTCTGTCCATTTTGTGCCTTAAAAAATGAGTTGTTACTCTAGTGGAAAAGTCAAGCCCCAGTCAGCAGATGTGGCCATGTGACAACCTGACAAATGCTGTAATTTCTCCACAAACCCCAGAGTCAGCTTGGAAGTCTGCACACTTTTGCAGGAGCATAGGAATGGGGCTTGGTGAACAAGACAAGAGGCCTCCCTGAGGTGACCCCAGGGTCAGGAGGCAGAAGAATGGAGGCCAACTGCAAGACCCAAAGAGTAGAAAACCAAGGAAGCAAGGCATGAAGATTTAATGACTGAGAAGGTGTTACAGGCTGAATTGTGTCCCCCTAAAATTTGTATATTGAAGCTCTAACTTCCAGAACTTCAGAATGTGACTGTTTTGCAAATAGGATCTTTAAAAGAGATTAAGTTAAAATAAGACGGCTAGTGTGGGCCCTAATCTAAGTGTTTCATGTCCTTGTGATCAAAGAATATTAGGACATGGAGAGAGAGAGAGAGAGAGAGAGAGAGAGAGAGAGAGAGAGAGAGAGAGAGAGAGAGAGACATACAGACAGACAGATGTATCAAGGATGCATGTGCACAGAGAAAGACCACATGAACACATATGGGGAAGGCAGCCACATGCAAGCCAAGGTGAGAGGCCTCAGGAGAAACAAACCTACTGACACCTTGATCTTGGACTTCCATTCTCCAGAAACACAAGGAAATACATTTCTGTTGTTTAAGTCATTCAGTCCATGGTATTTTGTTATGGCAGCTCTAGTAAACTAATACACAAGTCATTCTGGGATTCTCCCAGGAGGGAAGAAGTGGCAGGAGGCAGGAAGAGCCAGGTTGAAGCAGCTGCAAAGGCGGTTTGCATTATTCCCTAGGCACTGTTCCTGTTCACCATACTCTTCTGAATGTATCCCCTGGACTGGTAATTGGAGATATAATAGCTAAGGCCCAGGGCAAAAGTTGATGGATTTTTTGAAGAGATCTTAGATGATCACATGACTTTGCCACAGGGCAATGTTAGAGAAGATAACTGAAACTATAGTAGGAGTCATACCAGAAAACTGAGAGCCAGGGAACAAGAACCCCGCTTCCTCTGAATTCCATTGGGAGCTGTTTTTCCTTGATACTAAAATCTTCTGTTGCAGGAAATAACATTTTCATGAAGATTTTTTGGGAGGTCAAGAAGCAAAGTAGATACAAAAAACTTTCACAAAAGCCTTCAAGTGAACCAGCTTGAATTCTATTTCAGAGGGCCTTTCCCTCACCCTGGTTTCCCCAGGGATTGCCCACCACCTATTAATATGCAAAAGCAGGACTAAAACCTGAAAATCTTTTAGAAGCTGGAATTTGGAGTCAAATTCAATACATCTTATTCCCACAAGCCCTTTTGATTGCATAGCCATACCTATGCACAAGCAATTTTACATAATATCCTAACCACACTGGGGGTAGATATTCATTATTTCTAACCTGTGTCTTAACCCATCAACCTTTAAAAATCTCTTTCTCCCTTTCTCTCTCTCAACAGTTTATAGTAAGGAATTTAATTTTTATATCAAGTATTTTGTTTATCAACAAGTGAGCACAGTGGAGTTATAGTCTGAGTGCTAGATCTATCTTCAACTCGTCCTGTGACCTTGAATATATTACATACTCTGTGAATTTGTTTCTTTATCCATAAAATACAGGAATTAGAAATGAGTTTTCTGTATGTCAGGGGGCTGTGCTAGGTTCTTCACAGATGTCATCTCATTTAATCCTCTCAATCTTGTGAGGCAGGTATGCATTATTACCTTCATTTTCCTCAAAATACTGGAGATGCCTGCTTCACAGAGTGAATGCTCTAAATAAATGATACAACAGCTGAAAAAATACTGTGAAGCATCAAAGAACTGTGAAGCATCAAAGAACTGACAGTTAGTTGTACATTTGTTTTCAGTTTAAACAAACCTCATGATGTGTGTAGAGTATGTCCCTTCTACTGGCACTTTCTAAGAAAGGAAGGAAAAGCAATTTGCATCCAATTCTGACATTGTATCCTATAAACTGGCAAATTTTTTGAGGAAAGAAATGAAAACCAAAATAAATTCAGGCAGAGCTAAGCACTAGCACTATGTGGAGACATGGAAGATAGCAATGTTCTGATGTCACCTGGGGAAAAGCAGCTACTGACTGCCGTGGCTGAGGGCAGACCAGGGGCAGCATGTCAGAGGCTCTTTGTGAAGGTCGCTTCTGCCTGCTCCCTACCTTTCCCTGCCAGGTAGTCCTCATTTCCTCCTTGTCCCCCACACAGAACTTTCCTCAACATTCCCAAGGGTAACCCCACTTTTCATCCTGTCCAGATCTCCTAAGAAGGTACCACCTAAGCAGCTCACCCAATCCAGCTGGGAGTCAACAGACACCATGGAGTTACTGTGCTTCCTGGAAACTATAGAACTGCAGGTCAGAGAACAAATCGACCAGGTGGGCCAACTGCTAGGGTTTGTACATTTGTGTCCCCTGCAAACTTACACGTTGAAATCCTAACTTCCAAGATGATAGGAGGTGATGAGGTCATGGAGTCTAACCCTTATGAACGGGATTAATGCTTGAGAGAGATCCTTGTCCCTTCTGCTAGGAAAGGACACAGCAAAAAGGCACCAGCTGTGAACCAGAAATAAGCCTTCATACTTGGACCTCCCAGCCTACAGAACTGTGTGAAATAAATCCCTGTAGTTTATAAGCCAGTCAGTTTTTGGTAGTTTTGTTATAGCAGCCCAAGTGGACTAAAATGCAACTTCTCATGGATCATAGTAATTAATATCAGGAATAATACCCCCTAGAATTTCAAAAGTACTTATTGGGTGAACTAGTAGTTTCATGTAGAGTCTACTGCAAGGTGATCCACAACACTGTCACACAGATAGGGTACAGACTGTTATCTTCATTATTTAGATAGGGAAAGCAAATCATATTTTTTTAGATGTGAAAAGGAAGTCTTTGAGGCTGAGTGACTGACTTCCCTCCTTTCTTCTCTTCACCCAGCCCTTCTTTCTTCCACTCCTTCTTAATGTAACAGAAATGTTCCTGCCTATAAATCCCAATCATTAGCTCTACCTCCATGCTCTCAAACTGTTATTGGACTCCATCAGCCAATGGCCTCAAAAACAGTACAATAAAGATGAGAAGACAATGTACTCAAAAGTTCAACACAAATTGCAAGGTTCAATACAAATATAGGCAAGCCTCAGACAAGTATTTCACCATCAAGGTTATTGTTTGTAAGCAAAAATGACATGGTATTTATTTATTTAGTTAGTTAGTTCACCAAACCCATGGCACTCTCAAGAATTCCAGAACCTATTCTGATCTGTTCCAATAAAAAGTTGCAAAAGACTTGGCTCATCAACCACTTCTGCAATTGAGGAATACACTACACTGCAAAGCAAATCACTGGTTATAAAAATTGTTCCTGCATTTGGCAGCTGAGGTGGAGAGACATGGACATAGCAATGAAAAATGGAAACCAATGTTTACAGGGTAGCAAATCTGCCCTGTGAAACTATGTTCAGACAGTGTTTATGGAAAAACTCTTCTAATGTCTAAAGAAAAGAGAACCTGGAGGGAACTTCAGGCATCATATAAAGGTTTTTTGAAAGTAATCTCCTTTTTTTCTATACCCAATGTACCTATGCCCTCTTATCAATCAGCAAACCTTGCTCCTAGTAGTGAATGCAGAATCTGGTTAGTTATTAGTACACAGTAGGATTGTGAAATTGAGAGGAAATTACTTGACCCTATCTATGGAACTAAGCTGACCTTGTAAGAAGGGAGGACTCCCAACAATGAAGGTTGTTTTGGATAAAGGCATTCAGTTCAACTCAAACACAAAGGAGTGCTTTTTTCTAAAAAGGGAATTTCCCAGGAAGCCTGAGTTTTCCTGCATAAGCATTTATGCAGAGCACAAGGAGAGAGCGGTGATTCTGGGGTCCTAAAGAACTAAAATCACCTTTCAAGCAGGAGTTAGAATGGATTTTACTTGATGTTGGATAGGAAACATTTGGACAGAGTGGAAGAAAAAAAATAAGAAGAGGAGAACAGGTCAGAAAAGTTCAGGGTCCCCAGCATTTGGATGGGGAAATTAAACACATTCAAAGGACTGTCATAACAAAAAGAGCAATGTGGGTTCCACACCCTCTTGACATTTACCTCAACTGCTAAGTATTAAATATTTACAAAGCACTTGGACTTGTAAAGTGCTTTCTAATTCTTTAAATTTTTGCCTTCTGCCCAGATGGGGAAATCTTGTTATTACTCTATTTTATTGGTGAGGAAGTGAAGGATCATAAATGCTATGTGACTAATTCAAATTGCCAATTAATGGAAGAGTTGGAGCTGGCATGAATGAAAACGATATGCTTATGCATGACCCCATATTCTTAGAGTAACCAATTCATTAATCAATCAAGGGCGCCCTAAAAGAAATTTCAACAGGAAAGCATTTGCCTATTTCCTTTCTGAGACTTGCTTTGTCACAAGCAGGACACTTGAATTCCTTAATTTTAGGCAAATGAGAAAAAGCTGGAAGGGAAGGAAGTGATGCTTCAGTTAGATAAATGACTGAAGATAAGGTAACGTTCATAGCACCTCGTACTGGTCACCTCTTCTGCTTCTGAGCCATGAAGTTGTCATGGTCATAAACTTGGCACATGAAGTATTTTACATGTCACACAAAATAAAGAATCCAGGTGGTCCCTCCTTCACCTCCACATCTTCTATAGCATGAGGGAATGAACCATCAATGACTTCCTTTAGTTGAATTTGAAAATAAAACAAAAAACTCATAATAATTAATACTTATGGAACGTTTGTCATGTGGCAGACTCATTTTCAATATTTTAAGTACTCTTAAAATTGTCAAAGCAGCAACATGAAGAGGGTTTTGATTATTACTGCCATTTTACAGATGTAAAAATTAAGGCCTGGAAAGCAGGGCCTCAGTTAGACCACAGCTATTCAGTGGCAGATCAAGGATTTGACCTTGTAACATCACCTCAGCCTTCTGCTCACATCCAGGATGCCTCTTCTTGGTGTTCGTCTCCATCCCCACTTTTTATGGCTCTTTTCCTTGCATGATTATACTCCACATGCAGGTCCATACTCCACATGCATGTCCATGTCTACCAACTCATGGTGGTAAGTGGGCTCTGAATTTATTACCTTGTATTAAAAACATATTAAGACATAAAAAATTTATGTCTTGTGCAATGATACTTGGATCAAAATGGTCAGGGGTATAATATCTTCCCCTCTCCTAATTTAAAAGGAATATCCAACTTGAGCATCTTCCCCACTCTTTTGTATCAGTGGTCAGCAAACTACAGTCAATCTGGCTGGGCAAATCTGCCTGTTGACCTGTGTTTTTATGACCTGCATGCTGGTAGTTTTTACATTCTTAAAGGCTGCCAAAAAGAATAAGAGAAGAAGAGGAGGAGTCAAATAAGAATTAAAAAGGGGAGGAAGAGGGAGAGGAGGAGGAAGAGTATACCATAAAAATGCACATGACCTACAAACATGAAATTCCATTCTCCCAAAATACTGCAGGGTCAGCATTGAGGTAGGGTGTGTGTGAGGGGTGCAAAGGCTCCCACATAAATACCGTCTCTTATAAACCAAGTGGAGGAAATAAGGGTTTAACTCCAGTGTCAGTTACAAACCTCAAGTCCACAGGGGCTGGGCAGGTAGAATATAACTGTGAGTGAGCTGGATGAAAATCAGTGGGAAAGGGTGCCAGGGCCTGTGGACACCAGGGAAGCAAAGTCATTCAAATCAAAAGCAGAAATCAAGTCCTCGGAGGGTCAAGCAAAGCACGAGCTACCAATTTATGGCCACTGGTTTAAGTGCAAATATCCTGAGATAGAAACCTGTTCCTTTTAAAAACAGTTTTCTGTCTTCCCTGAGCATTATATTCTAGTGATTGGAAAAGCAATAAAAAGGATTTTTCTGAAAGGTCAGGAAAAATGTACCAAATCGGGATTATTGAGTATGGAATAAGTTATTGAGGGAGGTGACCGGCTCACCTGACCAGAAGATGTCACCAATTGAATGAATGTGTCACATTCACCCCAGGCAATTTGTTTTCCCATGGAAGGTAGAGGGGTTGATTGACAGACGGCTCCAACTTCCCTCCCCTGACTGTGACCTGTGACGCTCAGAGACTGAGAGCTTCCTGCTGTAGCAGGGGGTAGAAGTTCTCCAACTTTCAGACATGTGCTAATCACTTCAAACCACATGGGTAGTGTTCCATTAAGCTATTCCTTTCTAGAACTCATTAATACCAGAGACTGGAATAATGGATTTGCCTCTTGGACTAGTAAATTTCCTTTCTTTTCCTGGAAATTATCAAATGGATAGGCAGTTTTTAGATAGGGAACTCTACACGAACATCAGAGGAGGCATCAAACACAGCATGGATTTCTGAAAATCAAGTCAAAGCTCTCTGCAGAGGGAGGGAGGAGGACAGAGTCACTCTCATCATATACCTCGAAGTTAGAGGTGGGAACAGGTCAAACACACAGTGATCCTTGAGGGTCAGCCCTAAGTCAAATCTCAAGTCATATTTAAAAAAAAATATTGGAAAGAGAGAAGGTACAGATGTTTCCAAGTGAGCAAAAGAAAAACATTCAAAAGAAATGTAAAGAGAGGTGGGGTGGGAGTAGACTACAGGAAGCTCTCTTGAGGCTCTGAGGAAGTCACCAAAGGGACGGCCACTTCCCTGAGAGCAAACTCAAAACAATACATTTGGTGAGATGATGACTGCAGAGAAAGGATGCTGAAGCTTCTTCACATCCACGGAAGAGCTCAGGGAAGCGTCCCAAACAAGCCACCCAAGGAGGGCGAAAGTTCAGTATAGCAAGTCATCTGTTTTATGCCTTCCATCCCCTGACGTTGACTTCATACTTATTGTAGGCTCTACCCACAAAGAAGAGTGTTTTAAAGCAAAATGACAAAAACACTTTTCATTTTTGTTTTATAAAGAATAGATACTTATCCAGGTCATGGAGACCCTTAAGCATGTGCACAACCAAGTTGCTGAATTAGTTTTGCTGCACAAGAATAATGGTCCACCTTGTGCATGTGGTGAGGGTTGGCATTTGGTTCTAAAATATAAGGCAAAACTCCTGAAGGACCAAAATTATTGCTGGGAAAATTCTCAGTGTTTTTCATGGCTTGGTATATGCAAATCCCTAATTTCTTTAGCACATCCAAGTCCTGAGAAGAGCAGAACTTCTAAAGGAAAGGTCAAAAGAAAATTCTTCTAGCAGATATGTGGACAATAGAGCCAGTTTTCCTGTAGGTTACTTTTAATACCCTGTTTGTACTTGTGGGATATGTGAAGTCTAGAACATTCCTACTTGTCTGCTGAGTTTCTGGTCATGAATATAACCCTGATACAAATTAAAAGTTTTGCTTTTCTCTTAAGCGTAATAAAGCAGGTATGCAGTTGGCATCTTCCTCTCACAGTCTGGGTTCCAAGACAGTGTCTACTACAGAAGCAGAGATTCTTTATGATAGTCTTTCTGCTACATTGTTCCACAAGGAAACCTCTGATTAGTAGGGACAAAGTATGTGAGGGCAATCCCAATGAAGCTTGGATGTCAAAGGACACAGAACTTAAAGACTGGCTGGCTGTGTTTCATTATCATCTGGAGTCTGGAAATGGCATGTAAGACTGAAGTAATTACAAAAACACGATCAACACCCTTTTCCTGGCTTCTTGATTGGAGTTCCTGATGCCTGGCCAACATCTTCCTTATTAAGTAATATCTGTATTGCAGACAGGAGTAATCAGACCATATTGATGGAAAGTTGAGAGAGGGGTCACACGAAGGCCTGTGTTTAAAGGGCTCTGTCAGCCAAGGTAGTTGGAAATCTAATGGAGTTTGATTTGTGACAAAAATAGAAGTAGTAATTCTCTCTTTTGATAAGATTAGAACCCCTTAAACCATGAATAAAACATTAAATAAGCAGCAGATAGTCTAAGGACTTTGGTGTTTTTAGAGGTGTGGGGTTTTGATCAGTGACAATATTACAATATTAGCAGGTAGAACAGGAACAGCCTAAATCTTTTCTTAAACTTGTATGTTGCAGACTGAAGTATAGTGTACACAACTGTCATGCCCTAGGGCCCAGTAAAAAGAATCATGTCTTTCAAGAAATTTATAATTTTTGTCCAGGAATCCCTCATACAAGAAGCTAAAGGGATGGGGGAAATTCTTTTTTTTTTTTTTTTTTTTTTTTTGCTCCTATTTTTTTGCATTTCTCCTTAGGAACAGCAGCTGATTTAGTTAAGCCTTGCAGAAGGTGCAGATATTTCACCTATCCTAAATATTAACTAGTTCCTTTCACTTCTCTCTAAAAGCCATCAGGTCCACTTAAGCAAATGAAGATCAATGTTAACAATGCAATTCCCTGTGATAGAAAAATGTATAAGGATTTCTTAAGTTACACAAAAAGATGACTGTGAGTGGTCATTTGTCTTAGCCCCTCTACCAACCCTGGAAGTTGACTTGTTTGTAGAAGATAGATCATTCTTACTCCCTCAGAACACAAATAGACACTCTCCAGTTACTCTTAGTATGTCTGATGTGGCATAAATTCAACTCCAATTTTATCAGCAAATATCACATATTGCTAAAAGTGTAGAGGAACTCAGTGGGCACAATATTCTCTTCTATTTAAATATCTTGTTTTATTTTTTTAAGTGTTGATAGTTTTTCTCCAGAAAAAGGAAAGCTTGCATAAATTCCACATGTAGAATACTTTACGGAATACAGCGGACTCCTAAAACCAAAACACAAGCAAGCAGCACCTGCAAAGCATGTATGTACATACTGTCCTTTCCTCCTATGTCCAAAGGTCCCGCTATCGTGGTCATGTTCTAAAAAAACAGAGTTTAAATAATGCAAGACTATTTTTCATTAAGTAATTTGGCAGATTTTTATACACTGATATTCCAAGCTGATGATGTCCTCTTTATTATCCAAGTAAAATGGTTGGCTCTTCTCCATTACAACTCTCTCTGCTCTTCCTGATATCCTGAAAGACTGTTCTTCATGGGTTCCAAAATCCATCCTCAACTACCCTCTAAACTCCTTTTGATTCAACCATTAGAATCAAAGGCAGGAGAAAAAATGTGGACAGAAAGAGGCCAGAGTAAGTAATTTAATAGTCCACCCACCTAGATGTCCTTTCTGGTCTCTGTCATACAGTGTACAGGGTTAACAGGAGTCACACTTCTGAGGTGCTGGGATTTACTAGACCCTGATGACATAGTTCCATCCCCACCAAAATTTGCTTCCCATGCCTAGGGGTGCTGATGGCTGCCCACTATTGCTGGGTCCCCTACCATCTTGATTGGTTCCCTTAACCAGGTTCAAGTCTCTGCTCCTGATTCCATACATTTCCTACCAGATCCTTGCCTGATAAATAGCCTCCAAATGAAGAAAAGTCCAGGACTCTCCTAGGACAGCTGAAGATTTGGGGAGAGAAATAGAGTTTCATTCTCCTATCATGATGTGTTCCAGTTTCCTCCCCTGGCTTGATTCCCACACACTTCAATCACCATGGTAATTTCTGATGGTCCTCTTTTTTTCAACTGCTCCCCCCTTAGAATGGTACCTTTCTCCCTTGTTCCTCCAAAGCACAGTGCCATTTTGCTTGCTGCCAAGCACTGGACATCTCCTCTTATACCAAATCTTCCCCCTTTAACTACCACTTCTACTTCCAAGAGTTACTTCATGCAGGATACTATTGCTCTGTTTCTGTTTCAATCTTATCCTTAAGTACTACACCCAAATGTCTAACTCAGGAGTTGACAAACTGTACTTCAGTCCCCCCAGTCCTCTAGTGTAAGTAAATAGTTTTATTGCAACACATGCCCGCCTGTTATCTACCACTATTGCATGCCACTGCAGAGTTGAGCTGCTGCAACAGAGACATTAGGGCATACAAAGCCTAAAATATTTATTATCTGGCTCAGTATAGAAAATTTTTTCCACTCCCCCCACTTTAGCCTTTCACAACTATGGAAAACCAGGTGGATATCCTTCTAGATGAAAGTTACAATCTTTCCTTAAGAAGAATTGATCATGATATCAAGATGACAGTATTGTCAACTTCTCAAATAATGATTTCTTTTTAGTGCTCAGTATCAAAAACACCCAATATTAGTAAAGCACAGAGAAATGTTATTTCCTGTATTCAGAGTGTAGACTGAAATTATTTTTCAGGGTACAGTTTAATCATTTTGAAAATATGCAGAGCTTTTATTCCATTAATGCCATTTTTATTCACTTATCCTAGGAAAATGAGTACCCACTGGGCAAAAATTTAGTTACAAAGATGTCATCATGAATAGTTTGCAATCGGTAAGTAGAAAGCAATGTATGAAACCAATAACTGATGTAGATCTATTCAAGGACTCCTCTGAAGCAGTGAATTCTTTTCTCCCTTGAGAAAGATGTCTGTGGTGTATTTTCAAGTAAAAAAAAAAAAAAAAAAAAAAAGCAAATAAGAATGCAGGATGTCTAGCACAGTCCTATTTTTATTAAGTAAAAACATGTAGGAATACCTATACACACGCATGAACACATACAAACTAACTAATCCAGAACAATGTACTGAATTTTAAAAGTGGCTGTTTCTGGGTAGAGATAAAAATTGTTTTTCCTCTTTCTTCCTCTATTCTTTCCTCAGAGGAAACACATTTTATAGATCACTAACCATTTTGTGTTTGATGAGCTCTTGATTAGACTTGCTTACCAGAGTTTTAACTGCTTGTGCCTGCCTGGGAATCACTGTGTGCGTCCTCAACCCAGACATTTTGGTCCCCTTTCCCTCTAAAACTGGGCATCCTCTCAGATAAACCACAGTCAACTACTCAAAAAAGCTCTTTCGTACCAACAGCAGACATCCTGTCCACTCTCCTGATGGCCAAGACTCTGCATCCTCTCTATTAGATCAGGAAGTTGCTTGTTTGGAGGTGTGTTTTTCCCCCTCTTTTAAAACCTGCTCTAAAAATATCTCTGTCCACATAAATAGAGATGACGGAATACAAAAAATTTGGTCCTCATCCTTCCGAGGTCTGGGAATTGGGGTCTGGAAATTCAATACAAAGGATCTGTTTTTCTGAAGCAGCTGGCACACGTGGAGATTGTAAAGACCAGAGGGAGGAGATGGTGATGTGGTCTGCTGCCTGGGACAGCCAGATTCCTGGAAGAGACCTCTGACTCCACAGGACCACTGTGGAGACACGCAGACAATGGGAAATACATCAGATCTAGTTTACTGTGCTTTCCCAAAGCACAATAAAAAATGGAAATTTCTTCCAGGGGTAATGTGGTTAATACTTCAAAGCCTAGTAAAAGATGAGCATGGCCCGACATATCCCTGTTACATTGTGTAGGGTAGCATTCTGTCTTCATAAAGCATGCTGTGGTGGAAACAGCCTGGACTTTGGAGTCAGGGAGATTCAGGCATTGATGTCTTAGCCATACGACTTTACCCTGCTGGACACTGGGGAAGTCATTTGCACCTGTCTGAGCCTAAATTTCCTCTTACCAAAAAAAAAAAAAAAAAAAAAAAAAAAGAAATAATACTACCAATCTTAACATGATTTTTATAATTGCTAGCAACTATTTGTGTTACAGGTAGTATGGTCCCTAGCACCTAATGTGGAAAATAATGAAAGTTACCTACTAATAAGATAAATTATTAAAAATTATTATTTCTAAAAGTGATTATCATGATAATCTTTTAGTTTGCCTGATTTTTCAAACACCGAAGCAGAGGAAGACCTAAGAAATATTTAGAGGGCAGTCTTCAAGGATTAGTTAGGAAGTCTGGGCCATTTTGTATTTCTAGCTAGTTCTTCCAGCAACCTGTTTTCCCCAACTTTTTAAATTATCTGTTTGGGCAAACCTTCCACAACTACTGGCTGAAGGACAGAGTAAAGAGAAAGGAAAGAGAATATGTTCAATACATTCGTAGAACCCAGATGGGATCAAGCCTAGGTCTTAAATTATTCCTTTTATTATATGCTAGCAGTTGATCAAACTAGTAACTGAGACGCCAACTCATTTTTAAGAAGTCTACTTGAATGTATTGATTTTTCATGTCTAGGAGTTGGATCAATACACTCTACATAAACCACGACAGTGCCTTTATGTATCTACATAGTGCATTTTATTCTATTTCTCTGGTAGTAGTATCTTATGATTAGTTGCCCATATGCTGGGAAGGGGCCCTGTCTTGTGGTTGCCTTTTGAGTTTTCCGGTTATTACGAAGGTCTTAAGAACAAATGTTGATAAAGGTTTGCAAAGAAGAAAACTGAAACAGACTTAGAGGAAGTTAGAAGCCAAATATCTTTCTTGTCTTCATATTTTTACCCAAAGTCTGGGTGTGGCTCTGCAACTTTAACCCTGGCATTGGCCTAAAATTTCAGTAGTCTACACTGGCCAGAAAACTTGTCTGCTACCTGCTCATCTGTGTACTTACCTAACTCCTCATGAATCTAGACTCTGCTTCTCCTTTGGGTAAACACACTGTTCAAATATTTAAATCGATTATTTCATAGTTCTTTCCAACTTTCAAAGTTTTCACTTTTTAAACCTCTAGAAATCATGGGATATATTCAAAGTTTCTACTTTCAATTTTTTTCAGTCATATAGCATGGCTATTTTAATTATTAAGAAGTATTTATAAAAGCTCAGTTGTGCCTACAAGGCCAGCACTCCCACCAAAGACAAATGGCTCCATTATTAAGGATGATCATTCTTCCTTCTTTCTCTCCTTCCTCCCTCTCTCCCTCCCTTTTCCTCTCCTTCCTTCCTGTTCATCCTTTCTGGCCTCCACCATTTATTTACTCATCCATATACACTCCACAAAGGCAAAGACTACCTCCTAAAAAATCCTAAGCTCACCATGAGTTTCCAATGTATATTAGTTGAATAAATATATAAGGTGCCTTTAATCATACAGCCAATCCCAGTTATTACTCTTCAGTGATGATATGGCAGACATTTTACTTTACACTAGCAATTAGACCATTATGTTCTATGGAGAAGACACTTGAGAATGTTGTGAGGACATATTTTGGGAGACCTAACCTTGCCTAAGAGGACCCAGAAGTAGCAGAGCCAGGCCAAGGCAAGGCCCTCTGAGTTTGTAGCAATCAAGCTGGACCTGAAAGGTGAGCAAGGCTTGCCATGGACAGCACGCAGGAAGGGCCAAGGTGAGAAGAAACACCAGGAAGTGAGAGAGCTTGGGAGAAATTCAGTGAGGGAGAGACTGAAAAGATGAGGATGAGAAGAAGTAGAGATGAAGAATATTTAGACGGTGAATTGGCAGGACTTGATATAGGCAAAAAAGTTAAGGATGGGCTCAAGTTTCTGGCCTTGGTAACTGAACAGCTTTATGTTTTAATCATCTTTAGAACGGTCAGTCATTGCATTAGTGTCTTTGGGGAGAGGGCGTTGCAGAGAGAAAAGAGACTGAATGTGTACCAACTCCTTAGCTTGCCAATAAGAGTCCCCCTGAGCTGGCCTTTCTCTTCCAAGCCTCCTTCAACTTTCCACTTCCAGCAAAGATTCTGGTTCTGTTAACTGTTCATGTTTTGCTTACCTTTCCTTTTTTAATACCTTTGCATGACATGTCCATCTGCCCCTTGCCACCTAATTAACATCTCAACTTTTAACAATACTCGAGAGTTATTTCGTTTCTGACACCTCTCAAAATAGAACTGACACTTCCCTTCTTCACCCCCCCTGCACTCTCCTGCAGCATTTTCAAGCTCAAATGCTCAGAGAAGCCAGCAGACATGCAATAGAGGGCGGCTCCCGTAGGAGTGAACTTGTCTGCATTGCTGGGAGGTGGAAGCTGGGCTAAGTGGAGACCAACTGCTCTACATGGCTTTAGCCTCAGCAAATTGTTACAATGGGATTTAAGGAGCTATTCAAAAGAACCTCAAGATCTAAGGGGTGTGTGTGTGTGTGTGTGTGTGTTTGTGTATCCTCCCAATTTTTCAATATTGGTTCAAAAGAACAATAATTTTTTAATCTCATTATAAATATGCCGGTCGGTAACCTCTGCTCTATAGAGTTCATCTTCACTGTGCTGAGTGGTACTCTGTATCTCCTAATCATCTTTATTGTGTTTGTCTCATGTGTCTTCAGGGGCACTTCTTGAAGGCAAGCACTGTGGTCTATTCATTGCACACTGTGCCCTACAGCAGCATCCTTAAACCTTTGGGGTCCCTGGACCCGGAGCCCAATGTTAGGCACATTGCCTGACTGCAACAAATACCTTGAGCTGATACATATACACAATCAGCACTCAAAAGAGCTTTATTAAATGGACACAACATGAATTAACTTGCTGGGATCCTAACTGTCCCAATACCAAACTGCTTGACAGGAATACCTACATTAGTGATTTATTTGTTGAACTGATTTCTCTAGATGTCACCTCACTTAGATAACATACAACGTTTATCATTTATTCATCAAAATCAAATTTGTTTCTTCATGTTCACTCTCTGCCAAATTGCTGTCCTTAGATTCAGGTCACTGTGTTCTGACTTGTAATAATATAGCTAATACAGTACCTAAAATGCTCTCTGACTCTTGGAAGAAAGATGCTGTAGAAAAGGGAATTGATTATAAAATAATGGAACACATTGGGGTGTATCTGGCCTTCTGTTTAAATGGAATTGACTCAGTAAGGGTCACGGATGCTCATTTGTTCAGGGAAGAAGGATGCTGAGTGATAAGGAGAAGAAGAAGGGACACTGCCATCTGTCATGAAATGTCAGGAAGACGGATTTCAATTTTCCAAGCAGTACCAAGCATATGTATAAGTAAGGGAATTCTGATTTAAGGATGGGAAATTCTCCTGGTGGATTTCAAAGACCCCCACTTCCTGGCAATGCCCCTGCCCCTATGTATGACAATTCAGATGTTGAAAACTCACAGAATCAGCATGCTGCTTAAATATTGTGACACGGTTTTCTAAGGAGAGGAATCCAATATCCATGCTTAAAGGATTCTTCCTTATAAGTCACCCTTATTGCTCACTGTCAGCTCTAGGAAGCAAGGTGGTGGGACAGTCACAGAATGGAGAAGTTGTGATGGGGGAGATGAAGAAGTGAGATAGTTTATAAGCAAAAGGCTGAATGAGAGCACTAAGTTATCTCAGGGAAGAAGTAGGGGAGTGAGTTTCCATCTTTTCTGATGGACGATGGGATTGTGTGGCCCACGTTAAGATGACATCCAGAAAAATCTATGTAAGGAGATAAATCTCAAATGAAGACATTTCTGACATACCAACTGGAAAGAGGAGATCCGTTCAGACAGGAGGGTTTTATGTCTCTGAAATCACTTCTACCTGATCGCTTCCATTTCTTTTTATTACTGCACACCCAGACATTCTTATCACTTAAATCTTTAAAGTTACATCTTATATGTAAGAAGCCTGTCCCCATGATCCTGCCTGCACCTGCCATGGTGACAATATTGTTATTGGCATTGGAAGAAAATGTCTGGTCTTACATCTGGCTCCTAATTTTTCTTTACTCTGATGCATTTGGCTCATCATTGAAGCTTCCTTCCAGAGAACTCTTTTATTTAATTAAGAAAAAAAACCTCCCCAGCCAGAAGCTCCATCAATTACTAGTTATTGCACCCTGAGCCATCCACTTAACCTCTAAACTTCTATTGCTTTTCCTGTAAAATGGGGACAATAATAGCACAAGGATTATAAGAGGAAAATCATGAAGGGACTGAGCATGGAGTCTGCACAAAATGGGTGTCCAGTAATGTCAGGCATTACCATCAGGTAGGTTTCTAAGCCGTTCTCATTTGTCCACCTTGTTCTAGTTTAAAGCAGGTAGCCACACACGGTGCACCTCAGCCCACAGCTCAGCATGTCCCTTAAAACACTGCAGGCAGTACTGGCAATGGTACCAGTCGTGGGTGATAATCTTATCCTTTTTTTTGTCCATAAACCTCCCCCAAACAATGATATGTCTCATTAAAAATGACATACACAGTGAGAAAAAAGAAGAACATAAAATTGAAAGAGATAATTAACAGAAGCCATGCTTAATAGAAGGGCAAGTTTACATGGTTCATTAGATTAGAAGGTAATAAAAATTCCAGTTTGATCTCAGGTTAGGTAACTTGGTTAGGTTAAAGCTTCCAAAAACACTGGAGCTAGCACAACATGTGTGTGTGTGTGTGTGTGTGGGTGTGTGTGTATGTGTCTCTGTGTGTATAAAATGTAAATACATATATGTAATTCAGAGAACAATTATTAGTTCATCACAATATTTTAAAAATCACAGTCTTAGCATATGAATGTTAATTTCCTCTTCAGTAGAATAGAAATGGCTTCCCTGACTATCCTCTTAAGATTTATTATTATGGAAAAGAAATAAAATAATATGTGCCCCTTTTCAAAAATCTTTTCTAGGGTCACTAAATCTGATGACACAAGGGTATTTCAGAGGTTCTGCATGAACAGTCAGTAGTGGTGTGAGAACAGAATGCTCTTGTCAATCCTAGAAGAACCACACAGACCTCCTTTCTGAAATGCATCTCTTATACACTGAAGGAAAAATGGCCAGTGTATCAGACCAGCCCAGCACAAACTAGGTTCTTCTAAGCATCACATATTCAAGATTGTTGGGAACATGGCAGGTATAATTAAACCACTTTAAAAAGCCCTCTTCCTTTACACTGTCTTAAGTCCCCCAGTCATCCCCATCTCCCCAACCCAGAAAGAACCCCATCCCTTCACTCCACCCACTGAATCCTGTCCAGTGTTCCGTCCCACGCTTTCTCCAGGTAGTCCATTCCTACTTCTTTCTGAAGACCTGCCCATTTCTCAATAGCACCACCAAGTAGCCCCAAGTTTTCTAGTGAGCCAGTGTGCATACTCCTGCCACTCAACTAAACGGGAAGTTCCCTGAAGGCAGGGGGAGGGCTTCCAACTGACCTTGCAAGGCCCACTGTCCCCATGCATGACTGCATTCAGTGTAGCTGTGCGGAGCAAGCGAGGCAAGGGACAGCTGCAGGTAGGGTCAGACAAGCATTGGGGTGAGTAGAGGGGGTGCTGGGGACAGCAGGACAAAGGTCACACTGAGTGCTAGGAAGCAAAAGCTGTTGTAGTACAGGGACTTCAGCAATGAAACGAGGCACACATTAAATGTTTTCAACCAGCGAGATGACACATGTGTCACTTTGTGCAATAGCTATGCACCTGGAAATTGTGGTACATAATTAATTTTTATAAGTCAAAGTGAAAAATCAAAACAAGGGAGAATGAGTTGTATGAAAGGAAACCTATGATTAATCCTGCAAAAGTAAATATATTCATCCTGATTTGACTCAGGAACCTAAATTTGGAAACATGATGCTTACCTAAAGCAGGGACATCTGAAACTGAAATTTGTAAATTAATGGCATAAATGAAAGAAGTCTCCCAAAGTCTCCTCCTTCTGCCTGTTAACAGTAATTTACTTCCCGTTTGGAACTATAAATAAATCAATGGCTTGAGGCTGCATGGCACAGATGAAAGACTGAAAAAGCATCTGATTGCTGGTACTTATGGAACTGTAGAGAGGAGTAGTTGAGAAATTGAGTCTCAGATTGAGATTCTTTTTCTTTCTGAGTCTATTTATTCTTAAAGTGGGAATAATAATTATCTGAAATCCATGGGGTGATTGGGAAGATTAAATGGCACCATGTGCAGGAAGTATATATGTAAAAACATATAGAAGACAAGTGAAAGCTTAATACAAGCTGCTGCTCCTATCCTTAGGAAAACAGTGGAATCAAGCTAGTGTGGAGACCTGTTCTTCAATCTATCATCTGTGGCTGGGGGAAGACAACCTCAAAGCAAAGGAAGCAGAAAGGAACACGAGTGTGGGAATTCAACTGCTATTTTCCTTTCCTGATATTAGGCCAGAAACTTGCATCATTTAATACATTATGGACTGTGGAGTTGTAAATGAGGAGGAAAAATATGATAAGCAAACTTGTGAGTCAGCAGGAACATTTTTGAAAAGACACAATTTTGATTCACATGTGGCAAAAGCTGACCTAATAAAAGATGGTCTAGCAAAAACCAAGTGACTTTCAGATCTGAGGCAAGGAGTTGGGTTCCCTTTTCACCCAGCCTGGTTGCAGGGGTCAGTGGCCTTGAGCCCACTCGATAATGTCACGTGGACCAACATTGATCCTGTGCTGCACTGAGGGGTGGGGAAGAGAAAGACTGAGACACAAAGACAGAGATCCATCCAGAGAATGATTAAAAATAAAAAGAGGAAATAATTATGCCTTAGGGCACTTATGTTCTGGGTGTGGTTTGAACTAAATAATGACATAATGAGGCAGAACTAACAGAACAAACAAAATGACAAGTGGTGAGTGGCAAGTGAGAGATTTTAAGAGAAATTGCTTGAAGAGTTCAGAGCAGGACAGTGCACCATGGGCTTTCATCTCTGTTGGGCTCAAACCGGGTCTGGAAGCCATGACCCAGGGGTCATGTTATGTGAAGTACACTTGGGATCAGTAGGAAAAGGCATATTTAATGAAAAATCAAAAAAGGAAATTTTCTTACTCATAAGACAGTAAACTTCCCATGTTAAAACTCTTTGTCATTAGATAATAATAATAACAACAGTGACAACAGTAGCAGGGCCGGTGGAGGTGGTGGTGACACCAGGTGTCGTGCCAGATCACTATCTTGTTTATCGTTCAAGGTAAAAAAGATAACAGCAGGTAACACACACTCAGCATTTACAATATCCGGGTTCTGTTGTCAATAGCTTTATGTGTGTAACTTCACTTAATACTCAAATCCACCCTAGAAGGTTGGTCAATGTTTACTTTCATGTTACAGATGAAGACTCTTAAGTCTTCAGAATGGTCAGTAACCCAACCATAGTCATACAGGTGGTAGGCGGTTAAGCTGAAATTCTAGCCCAGGCCAATCCAGCTCCAAGGCTCATGTTCCCGAGAACAATGTTGTGTTGCTTCTACGGATCATTATCTTGCAGAGATGTTATAAAAGAGATACCTAAATTGGGAGTTATTGTAGATAAAATGGCCTTCCCTTTCTTTTTCCTCCAAATTATTAAGGAGATCCTATGAACCATGAGTACATCTCAGAAAGCCAAGATGTACATTTCTACTACCCACGTAATTTTCTGTTTCCTTACTTTGCTTTGATCTCCAGGACAATATTTAATGCACTTGGCATTGAAGTACTTATGTGTGTATGTGTCTGTGTCTTACACTAGCTTGAGAACTCCATTAGACTAGGATTTTGGTCTTATTTACCTCTGTGTTCCCAATGCCTAAAATCCCACTTTTGCAAATAGATGGGACAGATGTGAATGAATGAACAGATGTCTAAGACAGAGAAGATGGCTAGGATTCAGTTTGGAGCAGTTCATGTACTTGGGCAATGATGTGAGCACATGTTCAGAGGTGCTGATCCACACAGCAGGCTTTAGGTCTGGTCTGGATGGATAGAAGGTGACTATAATACAGAAAGGGTTAATTCTGGAAAAGTGGGCTAGAGTCAATACCTGAGAGCCCAAAGGCCAAGCGTTTAGCCAGAGTAAGAACATGAAAGTGTCTTTCTTGAGTGGATTATGTGAGTTGGGTTGGCACTCTTAGTACAGCCCCCAGAGTAGAACTATCTCTACCTTTGGGGCCTTTGATAGCTAATCCGGATGGAATTCACATTCCGCCCAATTCTCTGACTTGGCATAATGGGGCTTTTATTTTTCCCCAAGACAACTGACTAAAAACCTGAGTGGAAAACAAGAGCAGAGCACTGCTGCATTCACAGCGGCCTGAGCACTGAGATTGAAATCTGAGGCCTGCGGGAAAGTAAAGTGAAGTCCCAAGGTCCAATGTTTGCCATACGTGGTCTAGCCTCCTCTTCAGGCCACCTTTCTCAGGACAGAAACAACCTGGCCATTTTTTTTCTATGGGCACAGGATGAAGTATAAGGTCTCTTACCACATGCTGCTCTCCTGTGGGATGCCAGAAATTGAGAAAAAAATAATAAAACAGTAACCACGGCCACTGTTTTATCTTATGTCTACTATATGCAGACCTCTGGCTCAGAACTGTGTAACTAGCCCTCAGTCCTTACAACAACAAGGCAAGAGGCTCAGTCAATTTCTCAAGGTCACACTTTCACTCAGTGGAATCAAAACAGATCTATCAGGTTCCCAAACCTGTTTTCAACTGAAAGGACTGCATTCCTAAATGACAGTGGGTGACAGGTCCCTGGCTAGACGTCTGGCCCACTGAGCAATGAGTAAGGGAGCTCATGAGTAAGGCAAGGTGATCAGGAGGCTAAAGAAAGGAGGACGCAGGAAGAAACCTAAGAGGGTCCCGTTAGAGCTAAAAGCCAGAGCAAAAGGTTACTTAGGGACAGGAGGCCAAGGTCAGGAGACACCCCCGAGTGGTCGGACATGGCAGCTCTACATAAATATGAAAAGTTCACAAAAAGAGAACTGATTCATGTGCTTCCAAAAAAGCAGAACTAGCAGGTACAAGCATTCACTTTTAAATTATGGTCACGCTCCTGATCACCCACGAAGTCCCTAACATTAGAGATACCTAGTTTTGTGGGCCTGACAGGCCTCCCTTCCTCTGTGAAGAACTGTGCACTACTCCAACTCCAGCATTCTAGCAGGACTGTTCTTCCTTCCTGGTCACCTTGACTGTGACCACAGTGGTACAGACATTGGGTGAAAGAGAAGCTGATCAGACTGCTCCCTTCAGGGAACATGGGAAACAGGAAGGACAAATCCCAAACCGTTTCTAATTGTAAAGTAGGGAAGTAGGGGGATGTACACTTGGGAAACTACTGTGTTCTTCACCAAGTGGAGAAGCCCCCCTGAAAGTATGAAGAACAGAGAAAATCAGACAGGGCATGGGGAGAGATGTAAAGGAGGGAAAGGAGGAATGATTTTCAAGGTTCAAACTTTGTTTCCACCTATTCCTGAAATTTTTCCTTCCCAAGTTTTGTCAGTAGAACTAATACACACTTTTCACTTAAATGCATTTCAGCTAGATCCTGTCACTTGCCACCCCAAGATCCCTCCCTGACTAATGCATTAGTCAATCCCTGTGGACATGGACTGAGGTGAGTTCCCCACCTTGGGAAATATATTCCAGAAGGGCTTGGAAGATGATAATAAGACACAGGTTTGATTAAGTTGCTCCTTACTTTGAGTTGGAGGTCCTCGTCAAGTCTAAATTCTGTGAGAACTGCAAGACATCCAGAACATGCCCCTGATCCGTGCCTCAAGTACCTCCGCATGGGTCCTTCGCTTCATTATTTCTCCACCTCCATTAGCACATCATGTAATCTGTTGAGGGCACACGTGTAGGACCTCCTGGGTGTATTTCACAATCGTTCTGATAACGAACACAGGAAGGCAACAGAGGAATACACCTTTGTTTTCAAGCCGAAGCATGACCTGGTATACAATCAGGGATGCAGTTTGGGGACATTGCCAGAAAGACTCAAAGCCACTACTCTATTGTGACCTAGGCTAACCTTAAAATCATGGTCTTATAAAGGGTCCAAGAGCGGTCATCTCACTTTTCTAAGGTTGCTGGTCCTCAGCAATGTTTTGTTTATTGAATAAGGAAATCCAGCTTCTCTATCTTCTTGTCATCTATATCCATCCTATTACATAATCCCAGCACAGACTCTCCTTAGCATCAACCCATTTTAGAAGGGAAGTGAAATTTCTGACATCTTATGGCTGTTTTACATAATGAGACCGGAAAGTGTACGTATATGTTGTAGCCAAGACTTCTGAAGTTCTTACTCTCAATGGAGTTCATACCAGACACGTGTTACAGGATTTGCAAAAGCAAAATAGTTTGTGGTGTAGCTTCTTTTTTATATGAAGTCTGAAGCAGTCTTCAGAGGGCAGAACAGGTGAGTTACTAGCACCAACAGAGTTAAATGACCAACTCCAAAATATTCAAGCATTTGTACCATTTCATATAGGGAATATTCCATGGTCATTACTTCTTAGGATTCGGTTGATGGCTTGCTTTGAATACTTTTCTCAAAAATGACACCGTTTCTTTCTCAAACTAGAATATTTTTTGTTCACTTAAGAATTGAAAATCACAATGAACACACCGTAAGCATGTTTGGAACTGGCAACCATACATAGTTGTTATACTAGGAGCAGCCATAGGAGACTCTGGGAGTCCATAACTGGTGGACAGATTGGAGCCAAATCAGAAAGTTCAGCACACCAGTGTTCTCCTGCCCTTGGCACTTCTGAGAAGGTCCAGTCCTTGGCCCATCCATCCAATACTTCCTGTTCTAAAAATAAGTCGAGCTACAATGACCCTAGGTCAAGACTAACACCAAAATCTCATTCTGAATCAATCCAGTAAATGTTTATTTGGCCTTTCAGTATTGCTCATAAGCCTGTAAGCTCCTCAAGGGCAGGCCATGCCTTTACTCATCTCTAGATGTGAAGATCTTCACCAGCACTTGACAGGTGCTCAGTAATCTTGATTCTCAGCAAAGAGTAAAAGAGATTCAAACTCATCCAGGTCCTGTGTCCAGAGTGTACTGGACCAGAGGCCAGCAAACTTGGTCCTGTCAAGGGCCAAATGGAAAATATCTTAATGGTTGCTGGCTCTACAAATACTCAACTGTCACAGACTACATAAATGAATAAGAGTGGCCTAGTTCTAGTGGAATTTATTAAAGGATACTGAAATTTGAATTGAACACAATTTTTATTTTGCAAAAATCATTACTTTACTTTTTGAAAACATTTAATAATGCAGAAAAATAAAAATAAAAAATCTTGAGTTCCCAGGCTATATAAAAGCAGGTGGTAGACTAAGATTTCTGGTTCCATATATAAAGAGCTTAGAAGTTATCACTCCTGCCCTCACATCAAGGATGAGGCTAAAAAACTGAAAAGCAATAGCTCTGGTCAGGTCCATCAGACCAGTGAGGACACAGAGCAAATCACCACTGCCAGAAATGGAGAGATGAGTAGATGCAGAGACTGGATCTTGGGGTGGTGGTGGTGGTGGTGGTGGTGGTGGTGGTGGTGGTGTGTGTATGTGCATGCATGCACAAGTGTGCAAAAATCCCTCTGGAAGCCTCTGGGTAGGAATACCCACAGGTAATTGACTAGCTGCTGGAGATTGAGCCTAACTTAACTTGAGAGATTAAAAATTTTTGGAGGCCCAGCCTTGAGGAGGCACTCACATTTTGTGAGTTTTACCTGCCTGAGCTAAACCAAGTTCTTACTGTGAAGATGAACAAACAAAATAACCCCCTCATACTTCCAGCAGGGTCAGGGGGCAAGTAACCATTTTAAGACAGATTCAAACTCTTCTCTTCTCCTTAACCTTCCCTCAGGGAAACTACTTTGCCAGAGTCTAAACTACTGAGATTTTATCAGAACCTAACTGCTTTAGAGAAAGAATTCATCCCCCTTTACTCTTCCTGTCTCATTTAGGGGGTGTGAAAAGAAATATGAAAACACTTGTGATCAGTTTTATGTCATCAAATATATTAATATTTCAATTTTTCTGCATAAAAATGCTATAAATGATATCAAAAGACACATGGGTAACATTTGCAACTAATGGAAGCTAATTTCCTTAAACCACAAAGCACATCACAAAAGTTAATCAACCCAACAGAAAAAATGTTTAATGGAAATGAACAAGGAAAGAAATTCAAAATTCTTTAATCTGTAACAAGAGAGACTCACTAAAGACTGAAAGCTCATCACAGGATTGTTGAGTGCTTCTTCTCCACCACCCACCCTCTACTGTACCACCACATCAGGAGGATTCCAGTCCCATGTAGCATTTCTACTGAAAAGAACAGCAAAAATCAGATTCTATTTATAAAAGAGTCTCTAAGGAAACACAAGACAACAGGGAAGACAAAACAAGGACATCAGAGGAAATTTCAGCCTCTGACACCTACAGCAATAGCAATAAATACAGCATAACTCACAGGCAGATAAAAAGAAGAGGTGGTGGATTGGAATTGGCCCACGGTCCTTGATAACCTGGCCCTGTACTGAACTCTGAGCGGGTTCCACCACCCCTGCAGCACCAGGTATCCACATCGGTCTCTCCAGAAGCAAACAGGAAGCTCTGTCTCATGAGACAATCAACCTAAACCCTGTCCAGAAGGAATGATGAATGGCCTCTGACATACCCAACCCAATTCTCTTACATTTATTCATTTTAAATTATTTTCTTAGAGCACATGATGTTTAAAAAGAAAAAAGAAAAAACAAACAAACAAACAAAAAACTTTGAACACATCCTACTACCCAGATAAATACACCAGGTACTTTTAATTGGAGAGATCTCCTGGAGACCCTGTCCACATACACACAGTGGCAAGCCTAAAGTGAACGCCAGCTGGAGTCTGCTCTCTCTGTCATCACTTCCCAGACATCTTCCCCAGGGCTTACAACTTTGTGATTTCAAATTTGAATAGGTGTAGGCGCTTGATGGAACAACCAGAGACCTTAAACACAAGTGTTTCTTTTTATCAAAATAGTAACTCAGACCATGAACCACATCGAGGCTAGCTTCCAGCTATCCATGTACTTTAGTTCATGGATTGCTAGTTCTTAATAAAAATAAAACCACTGGAAGAAAGCCAATGGGATTCTTTACCAAAAGTGTCTCTGGTACATTGTCAAGAGTAACCCGATTTCCTTAGTTTCTCCCTTTTCCACTGTCAGTGGGACAATATCTATGTTTAGAAGCCACCACCATTTGGGACTCCAAAGAACAAAATTTGATTACTCATTGTGCCCTGGTTTACTTTAAAGATTGATAACAGTGGATTTCAAGAGGCACATAAAAGAGCACTAATAGCACCAGCTGGCACGAGGCATGAGGCACACCAGCATTTTTATGAATGTCCCCCCTGTCACTACAGTTCTATTCACTAACAAAAGCCCTGCTGTTCTCAACTAACTGCAGGCCCAGCAAATTGCACTTAACTAGGGTGGCGGTTCTGCAGAGCAGGCAGTGTTTACCAGGATGAGTCCAGCCAGGAAACCATTCCCTTTATCCCTCATCAGGATGAACAGAGGGACTGTGACCATGAAAGGCCACACATTAGGAGCCGTTCCTGATGCCGTCACCTTGTCAGCTGCTTGAAAGAAGGGGTCGTTTGCGTTTGGAGGGTAGGGGAAAGCTTCTCCTGGGTTTTCTAACCCTGCTGCTATTCATTCACAGGCTCTTTGCCAACACAAGGTACACAGTCATATGTTCCATTTATTTCTGGTTTGGATTCCCATGTACCATACTTTTAGCTTTACTGAACTAATGGTGATCCTAATATTTTGTCTCTATACTTCTGCACAACCTAAGGCTGTGGTCTTTGGGAACAGGTACCTTGTTTATGCCCCAGATTCAGAAAAGTATTTAGAACACAGTGGGCATTCATTCTTGATGAGTCAAAACTAGGCAATGGAAGTTTATCTAGATGGGATAATAAGAATTGCTAACATTTATTGAGTGCTTAATCCATTTTGGGGGGAGTGGTACTGGGGATTGAACCCGGGGGCACTTAACCATTGAGCTACATCCCCTGGCTATTTTCATATATATAAGTTTTGATCTTGAGACAGAGTCTCACTAAGTTGCTTAGGACCTCACTAAGTTTCTGAGGTTGGCTTCGAACTTTCGATCCTCCTGCCTCAGCCTCCTGAGCTGCTGGGATTATAGGTGTGCAACACCATGCTCAGTTTAATCCTTTATTTAAAAAAAAATTCAACTACCTAAAGCATTTAAACTTTGAAAAAATGCCTAACAACAATCTCATGTAACAGGTAGTGTTAATATTCCCATCTTAAAGACAAGAAACTGAGGTTCAGAGGTACAGAGTCAGGTGCACTGCTGGGGCTGAGCCAGCACCTCTGCCTCTCACCTCTACATTGAATTATCTCAAAAACGTCTTTTTCTAGCACCAGATGTAATTTCCCTTGATATTTAGATATTATGAGTCCCTCAATCTCATTATTACATGTGGTTATTTCCCAGGAACTAGGAGTAGAATGCACAGTCCTTCTTAAAAAGCAAGAAGAGGGCTGCAGAAATCAAGAATACAGGCTTCCTGGAACATGCAGACAGATGACAGTCTACTAAGCCACCAGGAAAACTGAAGTAAGGGCCTAGGCCACCACTGGGCTCATTGCTCAACTGTTTCCTCTTCCAGGAGGAGCTGAGGCTGCCTGGTGTCCTCAGAACTCAAAGCTTTGTTGGCTACTGTCCTACCCTTTGGAGAAGTAGAACTGACTTCGTCCTCTTTTGACACTCACCTGGTGGGTATCCGGAGGTAGCTGCCTGGATGTCTGTTTTACACCCCCCCAAAGGACGGCATGACTAGCCCAATTTATTTGTTTTTTATTTTTTAAATATCTTTACTGGCTTTATTTTCAATTCTTAGAATCAGGCAACACTTCATTTCATAAAATAGTGTTCCAAGGGGTTGAGCAGAAGTTGGTTTTATATGTATATCAAAAAAGGCTGAAGAAAGCAGAAACACAAGAACAAAGAGCAAATTGGTCATTTTAGTTTCTTTCCTTGTAAAGAGGATTATTGCCTCTTTCAGGAACATCTACTTCTGTTAATGGATATTAAGGTCTCCACCGATCTAACATCCTTGGACGGTGTTTTAGTCCTCTTTATTTCTAGAATATTTTGCACTCTGCCTAACACAAAAAAGACTGTGTTTTACTTAAGTGAACTTCGCATATGCATCCAATGTTTTGCACACCCTTCCCTTCCTTTCCAACACAATCCTACTCAAGCTTGAATTCCTCTTGTGAAGCTTCCTTGGGCTTCTCTACATAGTTATGAGCTCTGACTCCTGTATCTGCCACCCCTAATGTTAACAAATTACCTATTAATAGTTTATTTATACAACTAATTGCTATAAATGTTAACCCTTCATCTTTTCTTGCTAATGACAATCTGACCCTTGCTTCTGGGCTCTGTCCAAACTCACCTCCTCCATTTAATAGTTCCCTGGTACCCAGAGAATTGATTTTAACTCTCAGCATATATTTATATCTACTTAGCACTTGTTTTACTGGATTCTTTCATTACCATCTCGGGGTTCTTTTCCTCCCCGACTGACAGTAAACTACTAAGAGCTTGGGATGGCGTTCCTACTCACCTCTGACTCCAGCATTTGACTCTATGCTTGGAGCCCCAGAATACCTCCAAGCAGTGCCAGCAAAGACAGACATCCCTGTTGGTAGGACCACCTGTCCAGAGATGGGTTTCACTGGCCGGAACTCAATGACTTCCTGCAGCTTTCTTGAACCCAGGGGCAGGAAATAAGTGTTGACAGATACCAGTAGAGCCCACCGGGCGCTTTACCCACCCAGTTCTTCTGTCCCAGCCACCATCAGACCTCGCTGGACGTCCCAATTTCTTTTTAGCACATTAAATTTGTTGGCTATTCTAAAATAATATGCCTCCAATAAAATAAAGTTACAGATAGATCACAATGTAAACAAATAGTGCAACTATAAAATGTTAGAAGAAAAGTGACCTATTAGAATAGCCTGAAGTGAAGCAGGCCTTTCTATATATGACATAATGCCAGAAGGTCATTTTTAAAAGATTAATAAATTTGAATACATAAAAATTTGGAGCTAGAGTCAGGTTCATGCCTAAAATCTCAGTGGCTTGGAAAGCTGAGGCAGGAGGATCACAAGTTTAAAGCCAGCCTCAGCAACTTAGCGAGGCCCTGAGCACATTAGCCAGATCCCATCTCACGAGGAAACATAAAAAGGGGCTGGAGAAGTAGTTCAGTAGTGAAGCACCCCTGGGTTAGATCCCCTAGCACCCCAAAATAAAGACTACCTTCAAAGGCAATGCCTGAAGATACTAACCAATAAAATACTGGATAGAGCAATGATTGGCTAGCACTTTCTATTCCCTGGGCAATAAATGCGAATCACTGCATATGGCTTTTAATCTACTTTGCAACACCTACGGTTTTAAGAGAAGGATTTACATCTGTCTGCTATCCTGTGCATTGCTGGTTGCTTCCTTGCTGTTTCTCTTCTGTCATGTTCTGTTTTTCTTTTCCCTGTGTGCATGGTTTATATTTTACACACATCCAGAAGTCAGCATCCTACTTTTATTATACAAATGGTTACCATAAAGCTCTTCCACAAACCCACACACAGAAAATCTTATTTATCCCATCAAAACAAACAAATTCAAAAGTGTGCGATTATGTTTCAGTAGATGGTAAGAAATTTAGTGCACAGCCTTCTCTTGCCCCCTCCGTGCTCCATAATCCATCCTTTAAGCTTATTTGGGTGCCCAAGCCACGTCATTGCCAAGCGTGTGTGTTTTTTTAATTCTCTTTTAAGGATCTTTTTTGTCCTTTGTGTTCAACTTTGTTTCCATAGTTACCACAATTATTACTGGCAGCTCCTGTGCTGGCCCTTAGTATTTTTATTCACCTGACCTTAAAGTTCAAGCAAAGCTGAGGGATGATTCTTTCGGGATTCCTGCACTGAGGAGGAAGCCAAAATAAAGGGTTTCTAAAATCCCATCCCACTCCAACGTACTTTATTATTGCACACAGTGTATCCAGAGTGTTCATATACCACAAACATATACCATATGTGTGTATTTTACCCATACCCAGAGCTCACATTCTAGATGTACTGCTGGGCTAGCTTATTTACTCTTTAGACCTTGAAAATATTAATAATAACACTCAAAGCAGTAGAAGATCCTAGGAGTATAGTTGTTTAGAACTCAGACTCTATAGCCAGACAATCTGGGTTCAAATCTGGCCTCTGACACTGTGTGACCTTGGGCAAATCACTTAGCCTTTCTGTGCTTTAGCCTCCTCATCTGGAAAATAGGAATAATAGTTTCTCAGAGGACTGTTCTCAGCCTGAAATTCAAGAAAACACATAAAAGCCCTCGTGAGAACACCTCATCCCCAAACCCTTTCTATGGGAAGCTTGTATTTTGCTGTGTTGTTTTTTTATTCAGCATTGTGTTTGTATCAATGTACTAGTTAGTAGCTGCCATTTTTACTGCTTTCCAATTCTAAGTCCCTCTTATTCTGGATAAATTATAAATGATGATTCTGACGGATGAAAGGAGACATGCTGCTTCCCTACTTTTTTCCAGAGTCCTGCAGGGATCACAGAGAAGATGGCCACAGCCCCACCAGGCATGGGCACCTCTTGGTGGCCCAGGATATTTAACTGCAGCTGTGTTCAATGCATTTGTTGATCTGCCCAGAGCCAGGCAATTGTTTTGATGTTCTAAATGCACTCCTGGAAATAAAGGCAAATGTTCCTGTCTGGGAAACTCGTCTCAGAAAACAGCAGCACAGCCAGGAAAACTCCACCTGGAACAGAGACTATTACACCCCTGCACCGTCTCACCACAGTCTCCCAGGCAACCTAGTGTCCTTGCACAGCTGAAGTTCAGTGGATCGTCACCCTAAAGCCGGGGGTGGTCAGCACACGGCAGCCCACACTCTCAGGGCCTCACTCAGGAACACTGGAGGGCAGCAGGCATCCACTGAGTACTACCGTGTGCACAGCGCCACATCTTGGGCACAAGGATACAAGGATAACTCTGTTCCTCCTCCATACTCTGACAACGTCATTTCCATCAGAGCACGTTTCAGTGAGGTGCAAAACCCTGCAAACTCATGAACAAGGTAATAAGACCATAAGGGACCTGAAGAAGCCTGATCTGTCAGGAAGTGCGTATTCCCATCAGCCGACATTTCCAGCTACTTCAACACGTGACTCTGAGGTCATCGCTCTCCTGACACTTTCTCCAACACGTGAATCCTGCATTGCCAGGTGGCCTTCCCTCCCAACACATGCTGATCCTGGTGGCAGGACTGACACGAAGAGCTAAGAGAAGCAGCCCCCTTCACTCTGCAGAAACCGAGGTGGGTTGGATCCTTCCCTTGGCTTCGTTTGCCTCATTCCGCACCATCTACGTCTATCCTGTCACGGTGATGTGAACCAGGCTTCATCACAGAGCACTTCAGTGACTGATTTCAAGTGCTTAACTGAAAAGCAGACCTAACAACGATCTAGCCTTTCATATTAAAAGTGAAATTTAAATCCTGCGTGAAAAGATGCGTCTCTTACAATGCAGACCTTTGACCCTGGAGTCATCTACTTTAAATGAACCATGCTTATTTTCTCGTGCAGTTTATTTATGGTACCAGTGTTTACCTTTTTCTTTTTTGTCATTGGGTCTTGGAACATGACCAGTGTTCCAGGTAAATGTTTTATTATCAAGTGTCAATTCAGCTCTGGATTCACCAACATTTTAATTAGGTGGGGAAGGGAATGGGAAAGACAGATAGGGGTGCAGTGTAATGTGGTCTTGGAATCCTAATGGGAAGACTCGTTTCTGTACCTATTTCTGGATAGTCAGTTTTTAACCACCCACTGGGAGGGAGAGAGAAGTTACTATCTGAGGAGCTCAGTTAGACTTGGGGGTGCAAGGATACTGGGTTTGTGTCTGGACTAGAATGAAACCAATAGCCCAGGATCTCCAGGGAGGAAAGCTGCCGTGTCCCAGAGGGAGGTGAACAAGGTTTTGGGAAACAAACAAAACACAGGGACCCAGTCAATAATTAGAATCTTAGAATCCAGGAAATGAGATAAAAGATGAGAATTTATGAAGTTCAAGGAAATTCTGGGGGTAGTACTCTTTCTCAGTCTCTGCTATTTCTGTCATATGAAGAATGGAGAAATAATCATTCTTCAGGAAATGTTCTAGTTTCATATAAAAATAAAGAAAAGAACAGATTCCGGGTACATGCATAAATATTTTCTTTTTCTTAAGTTACATATAATTATATCACGAATGTTTAAAATCCTGCTAAGAAAACAAAAGCAGTTAAGATCACACAGATGCAAGTCCAGTCAGCTCACATTTCTTTCTGGTGGTCAATTAGTTTGGAAAGGAGCTTCCATAGTCTTTCTAGGGAAGAATCATTTTCAACTCGAGGGTGTAACCTGAAAGCAATGGAAAAACATGCTTAAGATGAACCAAAACCCAGTCTTATCTTCTATGAAACTGAACCTCAAATACAGAACTTAAATTCACACCAAGCTCTACGAGCATAGTTACATCAGAATTTAGTCCTACTTACTGCAATCTTCCAAGAATACTGACTGCTTTGAGTTCTGTTGGGCAACAACTTTTCAAACTGTGTTTTACCTCCATCCTGTCCAGGACCCTCTGGGTAGCCTCTCAGATTATCTAGGAGTATTTTCTTCTTTCTTTCTCTTTTATGTATGTATTTATTTTATTTTTATTTTTGGCAGTGCTGGAGATTAAACCCAGGGCCGTGCACATACTAGGCAAGCACTTTACCTCTGAGTTTCATCTCCAGCTCTTTTGTGATCATTTTATTTTTGATACAGGGTCTCCCTGATTTGTTCAGGATGGACTTGAACTTGTAATCCTTCTCCTCAGCCTGTAGAGTAGCTGGGGATGAGAGGTCTGCATCACAGCACCTGACTAGGGACATTTTTTAACAAAGGAGGGGGACAAATTTCTTCAGCACCTAATACCACTGGGGTCAATAAAACTGAAATGAAGGTAAAGGACATTCCAGATTGTGTGGGCCCACCATAAGAAGGAAAAAAAGGGGACAGGTCTTCAACTGATGGACTCTGGGGTCTAGTGCAGGAATGAAAGTTCTCTCATCTTAAGCAGGGGTCCATGACACTCAGTTAAGGCTGAAGGGACCCCAGGAGAAAACAGGAAGAGAGAGAAAGGGGGCAGAGGAAAAGAGGCCACCACCAGAGGCAACCTGGTCAGGAGACCATTCATACCCACAGGTATGCCACTCTTGGTAGCACCAAGATCACTCACAGACCAAGAGAAGAAAGCAGTCCCTGTCACTGACACATCCACAATCCCACGGCAGTTACTCATGTGAAATAATAATGGTTTTTTAGAAAACCATTAACAACTGGGACTGAGATCCAAGCGTAGAATAGGGAAAGCTTCTCCTTCAAGAAGTCTATGTTCAAATGGATCTTAAGGGCTGATTGGCATGGATGTGAGACTAGAGCGGCATCCTTAAGGAAGCCCAGATCATGCTGTTAACCAAAGTCCAGAACTAAACTTCAGACTGCTCCAGCCTTTATCCACCTGGAGGAACAACTTCTGAATGCATACACAATTTCATGGGACAGAGTAAGGCACTGTCTGGTCCCTTTAGATATCCTCAAGTCCACAGGGAAGGAACACTGAAACCAAGCAATGGCAATAGAGCAGGGCCCTGTGGGAGAAACAAGCATCCATTGTGTGAACATGTTGTATCGAGCACAGGGAACTGGTCCCTCGGACTGCGTATTCCCAGCACCTCTGAAGTAGGTACTGTTATCATAGACAGGACACAGAAGGGAGAATCATTCACTCCTATAAGTACACCTTCTCTGGAATCAAGGCCATAGTCTTTTAACTACCATGCAATCTGCTGTGTGCCATTTGCTATAAGAAAGAAACTAATTGGAGACTTGGTGTGACTTAAATTCCCTCATAATTCTATGAAGTTGGCACTGAGGCAAGTAAGTGAGATTCGTTCCTGAGATCTGTTTGGTCTGTGAATCCCACATTTCCCAAATCAGGAGGAAGCAAAGAATCACCTGAGACCTCAGAAGTCCTAAGAAATGTGGAGTAAGTTGGGATGAATCCAAAAGAAAGGGAGAAATGTGACCAGTCATAAAAGAAGGGAACAGAATATTCTGGGCATGTGAATACTGGAGCAAAGATGTAAAGGCATTCGTCAGGATCCCTGGGCTTAGGTACGTGGTCAGACTTCCAGGGTGGCCAAAGTGTGGACATAACAAGACTGTCCTGAAAGCCACAGTCAGGGTGTGAAGGACCAAGTGACTCTTCCATGGTTAAGTGTGAAGGTCCTGGTCCGGAGTCTGAGAATGCTCAAAGCTGTTTAAGAAGGAAAATCGCTAGGTCAGATTTGCATTTTAGACAGATCTCCCTGGCAGCTGTGTGGCAGATGGAATAGATTCGTTTAGGTGGCAGAATCGAAAGAACACAGTGAATGAGAGAAAAGAGTGTAGGATGAATCCAAGGTGTCTAACTTTGAAACCTAGTGGCAGATTACAGAAACTGAAGAGAAAGAGCAGGTTTCTGGGGTCAAAGACTAAGTTCAGTGTTGGTATGTTGAGTTTCACCAGCCTCTGGTGCATTGGGTGGGACTTTCCATGAGGCAGCTTGAAGGTGACTCTGGAACTCTGGAAGAGTTACGGAGTGGAACTTGTGTCATGTCGCACTTGCTGAAAACTCAAAGAAATAATAACAAGACAGCGCAGATAAATAATCGTTCTGGCCTACTCTGCCTCTGAGAAAAGAGCCTGTTGTTTAGTGTGGCTCTTTTTCACTCCCATTCTTCTTCATGTAGTTGGGATTTAGTGAGGAAAAAAAGAAACAAAACTGGGTGCAGGTCCTTAATCCCAGTGATACTCATTCTGCCACCGGTTAGAACCAAATCCGGGCCATCCTGGCTGTGGGGCCAATGCCCGCCTTGAGTTCACTGTTGTGGGGAAGCCCGGCTCTGGCCCCAGGCAGAAGTCAAGATCAAAGCTCACAATGCAAATACTGTTCTGATTAAAACCCAAGTTTCTGCTTTTGATGTGGACCAACCTCTATTGTTGGTAGGAACAATGCAGGAGCTGGGCAGAAAAGACACTGCGGTAATTCAGAAGCCAGGGTGCACTTAATACAGACAAAGAGAGAAAGAGAAGAGAGACTGAGAACGTAAAAAACACGGAAAGGATGAAGAGGAAAACCAGGAAGAAAGGGTGAGAGGGAGGAGGAGGGACCTGAAATCAACCTGCCAAGATGCGTGGGACCAAGCACCAGTGTCATTCTCTCCGGGGTCCCGTGCTACGGAGGAAGGAGCAGGGCACAGCTGAAGGGGACCCTCATTCTCTTCTCATGGTGCCATCAGTGGCCCGTGGGGCTTTAGGATGCCTCTCAGTTCTGCAGGCCCTTCCCTTAAGGGTAAGTAAGCACTGGAAGCCCTCTGCAGTCCCGGGCAGCTGCCTAACATTTGTATTCCAGGCTGCTCCCAGGAGGTGTTCTCTGATCCTGGACTACCACTTCCTTTGTTTCTCCGGAGAAGGATGACTCATCTTCTACTGGGTCATGAGACTCAGGGAGGGTGTTTGAGCCATTTCTACAAAGTCACAGCAGTGGGCAGGCAGAGGCCCAGGCCACTTCCACTATTGCAACTCCTGACATGTTGTGAAATTAAGAAACGCCAAAGGAGGCTCACCAAAACCCTCCTCTATCTTCGAATGGTTACATTTCACAAATGATGACCTTTATTTACAACCAAAATAAAACTTCATTTGGGAACAATTTCAGGAGGCTCAACTAAAGGCCCAGTGCTAAATGGCCCACCTGCTCCTTCCTTATAAGCCCGGTCATTTCAGTACGCCTAGGAGCTTAGCACATCCCTGACACATGGTGGATAATGGAAAAGTACTTACTAAATGAATAAATGTACACATGGATGAATAAACGGTCTCCATGTCCTTGGGCTCTGCATAATTCATTAGGAAAATAATAAGGTGGCAATATGTTCTCTGGGAAACATGCACATTAAAGTCAGGCCCTCAAGCTGAGCAAATCCCCAGAAATAACCCCTTCTCACCAGATCTAAAGGACAACAATAAGGCTCATAACTGAAGTAGGAATAACACCCCAGTTATAGACATAAGCATCAGATACCAATCTTCAAATGGGATACACTGCTACTATTCAGGTTTTGAATAATGAAAGACAGAATTTTCTGGAAGCCTGAGACTGGGTCCTTTGAAAGAGCAACTACCATGGTTTTATCTGCTTCATACATGTTTCTGAGGGGATTAGGAGGAAATCATTGGGCAAATAGGGGACTCAATAATTGGATAAGCATGTGAAATTTGGGAAAATACCAAAAGCATGTATCATGGTGTTGACCATAGCCATATCTGTTCCCCATTCAATTGAACAAGTGCCTGCTGTTGCCCTCAAAAAAGTTTTATTTTACAGCTAATGTCTCCTGCTAAATTTACCACAATGATGACTTCTCACTGATGATTACAGAGAGGAGATCTACATTGGAGTTATAGCAAAAAGAGAAAGAAAAAAAATCAGCTGCTGAATATTGGTTTCAGACACCTCAAAATGGTCGAGTCCCTTCTTTGGATTTTTTGTAGATGAGTCCCGAAGGCCTGTGCAAGTTTGTGCTTCATTTTCGGTCCTTGGAAGGAGGAAAACACAACTTGACATCTACATTCCTTACAGAATTCACAAAGAGGATTAATGAGTTAATAAGCTTTAAGTACTTTGCAAGCCACAGGTGACTGGCAAACATTATTAGGACCACATTTTTTCTACCAAAGTGGTTCAAGATTTGAACAGAAGGCAAAAATCCCAGGAGAAATGCCTGATTCTAATACAGGAAACTAGAAGCCTATTCTCAGGTAATAAGATGCCTGTTAAGGCGCCCTACATTGTCCAGTCACTGGTGGCAGGGACAGATTTAGACAATATGAAGGCAACAGTATCCCCCAAAGCACCATTGAAAGTAGTTGAAATAATAAGCAATTTCAATTAACAGTGGTATCTGCAGCAGCAGCAGAAATGCTCTGGTTGAGTTCAAGTTCCTCTGAAGTAATTCTCTCAAGTCTAAAACTTATGTACCTGTTCTGTAAACTACAGCTCTGCTCTCGTCCCATCATTAACTTCAGCCACATCCAGACTCCATGTGCGTACAAATGTGACCCCAGTCGAACTGAAATAATTTATTTGATATAACTCAGGTGGGTTCTGAGGTTCCTATTAGAGGAGAAAATAGAGTTATTAGGTTCATTTTAGGCTTAGCTATGTCACCTTCCTGTCCCTTGGGACATTCATGACTCTATTTACACTCAAAATAAAAATCATGTGAAATGGTAGGCAGCTAAAACTTTTCTGAAAGATGTCTCCTACCCCACAAAATGATTTTGTACTTACTTTGCAACCCAGGATGCCTCAAACTCTAAAACAAACAGTAACCAAAAAAGGGAAAAAAAACTTCAGAATTTTTAAAAAGGCAATGACCCCTAAATCAGGAGTCCTGACTCCCAATTTCATGCATGTTCTAAACTTTTTGCATTTTTCATTTTCAGAACAAAAGGATTCATCAAACAGGTTGGGCAGAGTAGATTTTAGGATTAGAGAATGGAGGAGGGGAAAACATTTGTGGTTGTTACAGAATTGCAGAGAAACACAGTGAGTCTCTAAATGAGTGGTGGTGGCAACTCAATCCTGAACTGATTTCCTGTGCCTTGAGTTAGCTGTGGAGTCCCGATTGCCATCGAGAGTCCCTATCTCTGTGAATACCCAACACACACACATAAACAACCACGATGGGCACCAACTGCCACACCATAACATGAATGAAATGCCCCAGAACCACGGATGGAGAAGAAATTGATTGAGACTGGCATGCTCAGGAAAACCTTAATGACAACAACATATTGATTCTATTTCCAAAGCAGGGAGATAGCTTTCCTGGCAGCACGAGACATGTGTATGTTGGGCAGCTCAAAGCCTGTTGAGATATTCACTCATTCATCCACTCAAACATTTATTCATCCTTCATTTATTCACCAGGCCTCTATGCATGCCACGCTCCACGTGGACCCTGGATATATCATATGAGGAACGCCCAGTGGGGACAGTTTGAAAAGCGGGGAGTGTCAGTTCTGGTTGTGTCCTGATAGTCACAAGGGATCTAATCAAGGATTTTCAAGCAGATGAATAACATAATAATGACTTCATTAAGTAAGATAGTTCTGGACATATATAGAAATTTTAAATGTAGAATTAAACAAGCCGATGACTGAGAACCAACTGTGAGGAACTTCTGATGGTCTAGAAACGGAGTGATACTATCTGGCTGGGACCTGGGCAGCAGGCATGGGGAGATACATAGAGTTGAAACCTGTGGTAAAAGGAAAAGGACTCTCGGAAGAGGCCACAGGCAGAGGCAGAGCCCATTTTTCTGGCTTAGTGAGCAGATAGAGCGTGAGTGTGTTACCCAACTGGAGTCATTGGGAGAAGGGAAGCGTGTCAAGTTTGAGAAATTTTGGGGTCATGCCTGCGGGACCATCTAGTAGGCATGTCTGAAGTTCCGGATGGAAGCAAGGGCTGAAGAAAGAGATTTAGAATTGTCTGCAAGCAAGCTGGAACTCTGGAAACAGAAGAGACTTTATCAAAACCCTATTAAAGACATATGGGGGATGATGGCAGAGTGAAGCAAGACCTGTCCCGAGCAGGATGACCAGGAAAGAGAGCTCTGACAAGCCAACAAGGCAGGAGGAAGTTTCCAGAAAGAGCATGGGTAAGCAGCAAATGTACCCAACACAGAACCCCCTCTACATTTTTTTTCTAACCCTACCACTAAATTCGCTTGTAGACATATCCTATTCGCTTGTAGACATATCCTTTAATGAGTCTGTTTTAGCTAGGTCTTAAACACTTATCTGTGAAACTCAGTTAATATCAGAGTTTTCAGGGCTGGGGATATAGCTCAGTTGGTGTAGTGCTTGCCTCACATGCACAAAGCCCTGGGTTCTAATCCCCAGCACCACAAAGAAAAAAAAAAAAATCAGAGTTTTCTCTCTTTTGTATCTTTGGTGATATTTCCTCTCAAGACCAAGAGCTGAACCTGAGCAGGGGACAAAGCAGAGGACTTGAATGGGGCTTGAAGGAACAAAGTGGCCAACAGGAGGACTTTTGTAAAATATATTTTCTTGCTGTCCTGGACAGTAAAGAGGTTTTTCCAAGTGATAAGTCAAAGTCATTTATGTAATAGCCCTTCCAAAATAATGGGAATTACAGAAGGCTGTGTTTCCAAGAAGCAGTAACAGTTGCTTCAACTCTTTTTTTTTTTCTCATCTCATCTCTTTGAGTAATCAAAAGGACATTTCTAGAAAGGGAAAGCTGAAACACCACATCAAACCAATTCCACAAATCCACATCAGTTGACGTCTTCATAGTAGTTTAGTTAGTGACTAGTTAAGATCAAAGAAGCAGGGACCACCTTCCCTGTTATCATCTCTTAATAAGTAGACTTTTTAAAGTGATAAGCTATCAGATATTTTTCTCTTTTTATGAAAGTAACATGTGATATATTAAGTTCAGCTTTTGCTTTACTTTCATTAAAATAAGTATGGTCAGACAAAAAAAATACGAGTGAAAACACAAAAACTCAGGCTTACTTTGAGCTTGAGTCATTAACCAAACTCCTGTCAATCCTGCGTTGTGTTCCTTGGAACCCATCTAACCCTGGTTTCCCTTTGACTGAAGCCACAGTTCTTTGCTTGAATTAGATCCACAGTGAGCCAGACTCTGAAGGAGGCCTGCTGACCTTAGGAACGTGTGCTGAATCAGTGCTTCTTTGCTTTAAAAGTAGCAAGTGGTGGCGAGTGAGGAGATAATGTCTAGAGCTGATCAAGGAAATGTAGCATAAGCACATTATTAAGTTAGGGTGGTAACCACGGAAAGAGCTAAATATGGAAACTGTTGAACGTGGTTTCCTTTGCGAAGTGCACTGGGGTTGAGGAAGGTGGGGATGGCTGACTTTAGAAACTGTGTTTTGCACGATAAGATTTCTGTATCTTTCCTTTGTTTTTTTAAACGAAGGACATTTTTTACTTGGATAATATAAAGTGCTAAAAAATACTGTGAAATGTTATTATTGCATGTATGCTTACTTTGCCTTATGTAATATTGATTTTTGAATTTAGACCTATAGAGTCACACACACAAAAAATAGACTATCTTTTATTCTACAGATTAAAAGATTAAGAGAGAAGTTAAGGGAGCTACCCAAGGCCAGGGAAACAAAAGGCCAAAGCAAGAATCCAACCTCAGTCTGTGCTTTGCCTATATCCTTCTACCTGCCTCTGTGAACTTTGCAAAACACAGAATGGACACCTTCTTCCTAAGGGATGTTCAGTCAGCTCTCTGGGTCCTTCTGAAATAGCATTATCACAGTTTATCCTCACTAGACATTAAAAAAGAGAAGATCAAGGAAAGTTCCAGGAGCTGGATCTGGAGTTGGAATTCGCAAAATGGAAGTCCGCTTCCCGATGGAGAGTGGCTCTAGCCTCCTGCGTGACTGTACCACTAACACAACTACTTAGGCAGGTGTATCTGTCTGCTAAGACTGTCAAATCCAGCATCACCAACTGGGTGGCTCAAACAGCAGAAATTTAATCTTTCATTGTTTTGGAGACCAGAAGTGCAAAATGAAGGTGTCAACAGGGTTGGTTCCCTTGAAGGGGCTGTGAAGGAATGTCCCTGGCTTCTGCATGGCTCACTTCTAAGTGGACATCTTCTCCCTGTGTCTTTTCACAAGGTCTTTCTTCCATGCATTTCCGCAAGTTCAAATCCTACCCCTTTTCTATTCAGAGTTTTCTGATGTACTTTATTACCTAATATTTTGCTCTTTTCTTCACTCTAGAATGATGTCATCTTAACTAATGACATCTGCAATGATTCTATTTCCAAATAAGATCATCTTTTGAGGGGATGGGGGTTAGGATTTCATTATAGCAACTTCGGGGGAAACACAATTCAACTTATAACACTTTGGAGAGGACCAAATACTCAGGCCTTCCCTCTAATATATATAGCATTTACAGGAAATTTTCTTCTTCTGGGAATGCATCCCATTAAAGTTAAGATCAATTGGAAAGTAAGATTTATTAGTTAAAAATTTACTTCACATTTGCTTATTTTGAAATCCTCTCTTAAAGTGGAGAATGTTAACTACAGCTTTATCCTCTTTAAATGAATATACACTCTAAGATGCTTTAGGATCAAAGAAAGTAATATTTTCAATTGTGAATAAGTATGTAGGTACGTAAGCCTATATATCTATAATATTGTTGTATACATGCATGCACATGTTATGTTATGCTATAAACATAACAAATGCTATATGACAGAGTCCCCATCCAAAAATGTAAATTCACTCACCTAATACATACTAAAATATCCTCATGGGGACATGTCACATTTTAAGAGGTCTTGTCAATTATAACTGTACAGCTGAGTGAAGTCTGAGCACCTCAAAGTGAGAAAACACACATAAAACTTTAAAATCCAATTTACTTTTTCATTCGACTATGATATTTACCTTTTGCTTTTCACTCAGAAAGAAAAACAAGGATAACAGGTTCCCTTTGATTTCCAGTCAACTCTCCCTGTGTGCAGGTCTTAACAGCAAGGGCACCAGTTTTCACAGGAAGTTTAAAAAGGGAAGGATATCCTCTTATCAGGTCTGATTAATTGTTCTATAATTGCAATTCTATATTAATTTAAAAAGATTTTGCAAGTATGTTTACCCGTCTTGGTTTGACTATTTTAGGTTAACTTTGAACACTAGTTCTGCCAGCAAACTAATGAAGAGTAGCAAATATTTTTTGAAATAAATTATCTAAACTATATGAAGCAGATAGTTTTCCAAGTATGCCTACTCAGCACTTTGTTGTTCTGATTCACTGACTCATTTCATTCACACACCTTTCATGGAGTCATGCAATAATCATAGGCAAATCCCAACCTAAAAGGGGTTGTTTTACTTGAATTTATACAGCTTGGAAATAGGATACATTTTTTAAATTAAAGTAATAATACACATGTGGACTCATTCAGTACATATTTAATCATAATGAGATAGTGAGAAAAATTATGACACTACCCATAACCAAAACACACATGTTCCTTATGTAAAAAATAAAGATAAAAATAAAAATGAACTTTTCCCTTCTCTTTACTTTTTTGTTAAAACATATTATCTCCTCCCTTGACTTGCCCTGACAGAGGCCTGGCTTTCCTCTCAAAATACCACTTCATATTCCTCTTTAAGTCATTCCAATTCTGCCCCCCCACTTCTTCAACCTCTTCAATTTCAAGGGCAAAGGAGAACAATCATCAACTCTTTGCTCCTGACTGCCCCTTCCAGACACTTGATTCCCATCACTCTCTTAAAGAACTCTGTTCTGCAAGCTACTCCAAGGAATGGCAAGTCTTGCCCAAGAACCCCTTCTACAGTGTGTGCCCAGGATGCTGACTGAGTGGGCATCTGGCTGACTTCCCAAGTTCAGTTCTCTATAGAAAGAAGAGATGCCTGACTCCAGCCATACCACTTAGATCCCCTCTCTCTCTGGAATTTAGAATTAGAATATCCTTGATGTAGAATGTGTATAAAATGGTGTGAAAATAGCAGAGAAAGAAGAAATACATGCATTTGTATTCTCATTCATTCATTGATTGTTCTCCTAAGATAAACTTCCAGTTGCTGGCCAGGTACTGTGGCAAGTCCTACATGGCACAATGCTTTCAGAAGGTAAGTAGGACTGTCTAACTGAAGAAGCAGCATACACATGTGAAGATGGAAAAGCAGGTTCAGGCTAAAGTCATAGCAGGTCCTGATGGCGGATCAAAGGTTTGGTTTTATCTTTCAGTTAAAATGAAAAGGTAGCCAGCTTTATAGAACTGATTCATATCAATTGTTCCCTACTTTTCCATCACTTTCCTTTGAAGACTCATGATTTGAATGTAACCAGCATGGACTGAAATGTCATTCCAATCCACCAGTTTTGTTACTAGGATTGAACTGTCTGTTACACCACCATTCTCCCTGATTCTAACAGGAGGTAGGCTAAGGGAAGAATACAGAATTTGGCCTCTCTGTAGGTCTGTTTTTCCAAGGGCATTTAAAGTGCCTCAAGGACTGGCACTGGCACTTTGTCAATATTTCTATCTCTGGTTTTCTGTACACAGGAGATGCTAAGTCCACGTACGCAGAACGGGAAATATTCATTGTGTGCTCAGAGATGCAAGTGGGGTTGAAAGTGATTTTAAAGAACACACACTCAGGATATCTGAAGCAATACCTTGCTGGGCATGGAAAGTGAGTCTGGAAAATGTGCTTTCTTTGGCATAAGGAGAAGGTGGGAGAACAAAAAGTGGAAAGAGAGCCAAATACTTTCAAAGAACAACATTAGGTCCTCAGGAAAGAGTGATTTAATGATATGCAACACACCTGTGCTTGCCCAACGGCACAGTGATTAAGAAATGTTGTTATCGCCTTCAAAAGCAAGTTTTCTGAAACATTAAATACGATAACCTCCTGGTAAATTTTTCCACAGCACTGCAGTAACCACTTCTAATCATGCAGCTCAAAAGATAAGGCAAGTGGAGATCTAACAGTACACAGGCTGCCCGTGAAGAAATACTGTTCTCAAACGTAATCTACCAGGACATAATTTGTGAACCATTCCACTCAAGGGACCAACTCCAGTTCAAAACCTTTCTCTCCTCCAGTGAGAATTACAAACAAGAGGGCGGTTGGTGTCCGAAAAGTCGTGCAACTGGAAGTCAGCCTATTTTACTTCAACCCCTACATTGTTTGGACTAGGTGAACGCCAAGTTTTTCTAAGATGGTTTTTCAAATCTTACTTACAAGATTCTAGAACGCATTAACAAGCCAATAATTCAACTGAATGTTAAAATGCTGCTGCCAAAGAACAACAAAATCATTAGTTTTTAAAAAAATCTTCCTATCTTTGCTATTTGAACCACACGAAAGAGCTTTTGAGAAGTGTGACTAGCTCATACTTTCTCAATGATGAATATATACTTCAACTTATTTTTAATTTAGGTCAAGGGTGATCATTGTTTTATGCTGTGGAAGGAAAAAAATATGCAATTGGTTTAGTTATGACAAATAACAGGGTGAGTCCAGGAAATTAAGCTTCCTTTTCACGTGGCTCCCTTCCCCTTTATGAATCAAAACGGAAGGATGAGCAAAGAGGTGGTAAGTTTAGTATTGGAGGTGAACTTCATGACCACTCTGTAGAAAACTGGAAAGACATCAAGAAGTCCCTTAGATCATTCAATATCCTGAAGCATGGCACAACTCAATAACTTAAGATGGAATTGCTGAAATTAAAAACACAAAACAAAAACAAAAAACAATCATTCCTTTTTTTAAACCTCCCTCACCACTTTTCCAGGCCCATCAGCCCAGGTTTCTCTCAGATCTTCATCTAGAAAACTGAGAGGGTAGAAAACCCAGAAGGTAAGTTCCTTCTTTCATATGGACTAATGAGAGCATCTTCTGTAAAGCCAGGTTACTTAAAGAAGAACACTCATTCATTCATTCACTCATTCAACAAGTATTTATTAAATGCACACCAAGTTCCAGGTACTAGAGAATATAACTGTAAAACAGGGGATTCAGACAAGAAACCAAAAAACAGCATATAGCATATGCACTATATACATACATGTGGTGTAAGGTACTAGAAAGAAAGGGTAAAGATACAGAGAAGGACTGCTGTTAATGACCATCTTGTTAGTTTTACAACTATAGCATCAGCATGTCAATTTGTGAATTTTCAGTTGATAACTCCTTTAGGCTATGAGGGTTAGGACTTCAACATACGAATCTCAGGGGGACATGTTCTATGGATAATAGGAGCAAGATGTGTAAAAGGAGATCAACAGGAAAGAGAGCCAACAATCTATAAAATGGGTCTGGGTCTAGAAAACTGAAATAGAGTGCCCATGACGTGGGAGGCTCTGGCACCTGGGACCTGCCCTGGAGAGCTTCACATTTCCAACCTGGTGGGAAAGGACTCCCGAAGGACTTAAATTAAAACTACTCTGTGTGGAAAGCATGCTGTTTTTACACAGCATGGAAATAGGCATTGGCTGAGAAGCATGAGCTATTCTGTATCCACTGCAGGCCCAGGCAAGAGAATATCCCTTACTGTGCTGACTTTCAGGGTTCTTCCCTGCGTGTCTGTGTGCATTTACTATTTGTATTGCCCTTTCAGCAAAGCTGCGTAGTGTTGTGTGCATTTTGTAAGGATGATCTGTCTCCACGACTTTTTCAGAAAAAACTTTCCACTTTCCCAAAGTATATTTCACATTATATGTGCACAAATATGAGGCTTTATATTTAAAAAGTGAAGGAAGAGGATGAAGAGGAGAAAAAGAAAGTAAATAGCTGGGGGTGGGATTTTACAGACCATTTATTGAGATTCCTATTTTACAAATTTTTTTTTTTCAGATATTTCTTTCAGTCTGTCTGGGCATTTTTTTGAAGGATACACAACTGAGGACTTGGAATAGCTATATGAAGTTGTATTAATTTTCCCTTGATAAACATGGAACATGGACTTACACCTTTCATGGCGCATGGACTCCAGTCACGTCATAGATGAGGCAAAAATAAACTTGTGGAGACTGTCTTTACTGGAAAAATGAGAAACACTGAATCTGTGACACAGTTATAATTTGAAATAAAATATAAAATAAAATATAAAAATTTTATGTGTTTAAAGTATTTTGAAGCCAGGTCATCCATAACAACATTCTGGATTTCTAGTTTAGAAATAAGGGTTGGGATAGTGCACCTTACTTTGTTAGATTCCCTTTCAACCAGGAGTTGATATAATAAAGGCCAATGATCTGAAGACATTCTTGGGTAGTTGTTGATCCAAAGTTATGTAAATTATTTTATAATCAGTGAACCTTGCTAACCAAATCAGTCATTTCTTACTTTTGCTCAAATCTGGCTACCTTAAGGCCATTGCTATTAATCAACAATGACCAATGGGTCAATTCTATTGAGTTCAATAAAGTGTTAAATATAAAACCTGACCCTTTCTCTATGAAGCTGATAGTCAAGTGGAAAAAGGCAAATGGATTATAGTAACAGCCAATCCACTGGGAACTTGATGTTAGCTACTGCACTAAGTTCTGTATCAATGCTTTTAATTTTCTTATCAGTCCTACAAAGAAAGTGCTATTGCTCCCTCATGTCATCAATGAGAAAATGGAGGCCTGGACAAGTGAGCCAACTGCACAAGTTTCCAAAGCAAGTTTGTCCACTCTGCTCCATGCCTAGCTTTTAACTGTCACTCTGTGACTTAATAGTTCCCTGTGGACATATAACAGGAATAGTACTAGCTAGCAAAAGAGAGAGGTATACTCTCAATGTCTGTGTATGCTCCAAATTGCAAATTGACAAAAACAAAACCACAAGAGTCAGAGACTCGAGGCAGAAGAGAAAGGCAATATTGTCTACATGGCAACAAGTAGTGTAAGTTGCCCACCTTAGATCTGACCACTGACCACAGGCCTCAGCACTCCTGGCTGTTCCAAGTCAGTGTTTCACCACCTCACAGCTAGTAACCAGTTTGGGCCAGTGGTTCTCAGGCCTGAGTATACACTGGAATCACCTGGAGAGGTTTCAAAGTTCCTAAGGCCCTAAATGAATCCAAGATAACTAAAACCAGGATCTCTTGGGGAAGGATCCATCATGAGGGTTTTTAAAGCTTCCCAGGTATATCCATGGTGTGGCCAACCTTGAGAGCCAATGCTGTAGGCTCTACACCAGTGAGTCTCAATGGGGGCTCTTTTTGCCCCCCAGAGGACATTTGGCAGTGTCTGAAGACATTTCTGTGGATCACAACTAGAAGGAGAAGATGGTACTTGCAGCCGAAAGTCAGGATTCTACTCAACATCCTACCATAAAAAGAATTCCCCTCCCCTATACAACAGTTACTGGCCCCAAATGTCAACAGTGCCGAGGTTGAGAAATGTTGAAGTACACAATGCTCCTGATATGGTTTAATTTTGAGGTATTTCCAAAAGTTTATGTGTAAGAAACTGCAAGAATCTTCAGAGGTAAAGTGATCAGATTATGAAAGTTGTAAATCAATCAGTGTATTAATCCACTATGATTAACTGGGTGGTAACTGTAGGCAAGTGGGGAGTGCCTGGAGGAAGTAGGTCACAGGAGGCCTGGCTTTGGGGTTTGTATTTTGTTCCTGGTGAGCAGAGATCTTTCTGGTCACTAGGGGGCCATGTTCTCCTGGTGGCCATGTTCTGAGCTGCTTTCCTCCACCATGCCCTTCTACCATGATGTGCTGCCTCACCTTGGTCCCAGAGTAATGCAGTCAGTCATCTATGGACTGAGACCTCTGAAACTGTGAGTGCCAAATACATTTTTTTTTCTTGCTCTAATTGTTCTTGTCAGGTCTTTCGGTCACAGATATGAAAAAACTGATGAAAACAACTCCCCTTGAGTTCAGATGAGTACCTTCTCTATGCATAGGAACTGTGCAATAACCATCAACTAGATCTGAATGATTCTCTGCTGGCTACAAATTCAAAGAAATTAAGAAACTGGTAAAGGTGGCTTGAATTATTACCTTGCAAAGTTTCCCAGGGATAATATACTCAATCCTGTTCTGAACCAAGTTTTTACAACTGATTTGAGATGAAAATATGTTTAGCACTGTGCATAACACATCTTCCACCACAATTTCCTCTAACCACCTTTAGATTGAGAAATGTGATTATGACAAAGCCTTAATTTATATGTTACTTCCTATGTGTTCAGTTCTTCATGCAGAACTCAGCTGATGAGAATAACTGCAGTTTTCTGCTGGAGGACATCTTTTAGTTGGCAGTGCTCATGATTCTCACTGAGATGCTAGCCAGAAGTACCACAGAGTTCATGTCCCAGAAGCATCTCTTAATGAAAAGATGGATATGAATAGTTGGTTAGTAAGTTGTACCTGGCTTCCACAGCCTTCCATTGGGATATGCTGAGCTCTAGAGAGACTGAGTGGCTCACAGTGGGGCCTTCATTATAAGCTCATTTCCCTCACTGTCTCATGTCCTCACTCCACTCCAGTGTTTCCTTAGATTATATCTCAAATAAACTTCATGCACTTCATTCCTCAACATAGGCTCTGACTCTCAAGGTGTACAAAGATGAAACGAATCTTCAGGGAGATGAAATCATCAGATAAGCATAGTACACTCAAGAATGAAGACGAGAGAAAAGAATGTGGAGACACCTGAATCAATACTGGTGCAAACAAAGGATCCTCAAAAACTATTTGTAACATGCTCAGGAGACAAGATAGGGTATCCACAAAGCAATGAGAGTATGCTATATTAAAAAGGATCAATGAGAGGACAAGAAAGTAGTTTTGGAACTTAGAGAGCTGTATGACAGATGAAATGAAAAAAAAATCAAGGCAAGAGGGGTAGATAAAAATATAGTAATTCTCCATGGGGGGGTGGGGGAGAGAACAAAATTAAAAACAGAAGGACAGTTTGAGAAAAAAAAAACCAATCAGGCAACAATGAAAATCAGTTTATTAGTGACTTAATACAGGGGGTCCAACATTTAACTGACAGGATTTCCCCATACAGAGAACAAAGAAAATGAAGGCAAGAAACTGTACAGGAAAATGCCCCAGAACTGAAGTATAAAGTCTTCAGGCCAGAGGGCCCAAGAGGGAGTAGTCCAAGTGACAGGGCTTCAGGCAAAAGTACACAGAATGGGTGGATTATTTAATATATATGAGTATTTAGAAAAATTATTGCTAGAAATTTGGTAAATCTATTGTTGCACTTGGAAGAAGAAAAGTAACATAGATATTTTTTAAATTTTTCTAAAAAATATTAAGAAACTAAGCAAATGGGAATGAGAAGCAGTTACTAACTTCAAGAAACCTAATCATACGATATTATTTGACTAGAAAATGGAACACTTTACATGGTCATCATTTTATAAACATTGACTGGTTTGGTCAATAATGCTGGAATTGATAAATCAAGAAATAGTAGTATAAGCTTAATACTTAGAATATTAAAATGTATATTCTAATTTTAAAATATTATTGACATTATGATTTATTTTAATATTCTAACTATTTTCTGGAAAATACTGTACAGACACTAACATCTGGGCAGGAGAGGGTGTGAGGAAAGATAGACAAAGGAAGGCTATAAGCATATATTATGTTAATTTAGAAATTTTTTAGAAATGAAGTAGAGAACAGAGGGAAATATAGGAATATTGCAAGCAAAAAGAAAAATCATTAACCTTGATTTTCATTATAGATGAAAGAATGCTGCAGATGAAAGTATTTGAAATGCTGAGCCCCAAATAGTCGAATAATTACCTATATTTTATATTTCACTTTGCTTATATAACTCTCCTGTGTTAGTCAACTGTGACCAAAATACCTGACAAGAACAACTTAAAGGAGGAAAGATTTATTTTGGCTCAGTTTCAAAGGTTTCAGTCCATTGCCAGCTGGCTCCGTTGCTTTGGGCCTGGGAGTGTGTGACAGAGGAGGCTGGTCACCTCATTGAGGAAGCAGAGAGACAAGGAGACAGGACAAGATAGAGTATCCAGGGGCACACCCCCAAGGACCTACTCCCTCCAACAAGGTTCTGCCTCCTCAGTTTCCACAAATTCCCCATAGAACATTCTGCTTTGATTACCTAAATGGATTGAGCCAATGATGAGGCCAGGGCCCCAGGATCTAATCACATCCCCAAAGCTCCACCGCTGCTGCCTGCAGGACCTCACCACGGCTCTTCTGTGAACCTATGGAACATTCCAGATCCAAATCGCAACACTTACATTAAGTCACCTTCTTCTGAAAATCCTTCCTTTTAACTTCACATATCCTTTGTGCCTTCACTTTGGGTATGTTGTAAGTTCTGTGGCAGCACTTACACTCATATTTGTATACTTCTTTATTATTTTGTAAAATGCATTTGTAATTTGTATGAATGTAACCCATCCCTCTACACCTGTCTCCCCTCTGCACTGTTCTTCAAAAGAACTTGAATTTCATCTCATTCCAGCATAGATTTTTGCTTCAATCTACCAAAAAAGTCCCATCTTAAAAACCTTAAAAGAAATACTTTTTGCACTAATAATATTGCATAGTTACTATATGCCATATTGAATCAGTTCAAACTGCTTCTGCTTTTTATGTTTTTCATCTCTGATGTTAAGAATAAGCCTTAGTATTGCTGGCATCATGAAGTCACTGGAGGTTTGGATGGAAGCTGAGTTCCTTTGGAGAGTGTCACCAACTAACTGCTCTTGTCACTCATCCAGGCCTCTTCCCACCTGAGACCACTTTCAATTATCTGCCCAAACATTTTTTCAAATGCACAATGACATTGTAAATTCAAACCTAAATATTTATTAGAACTAATTTGCCTTTCAAAATCTCAAGAGAAATACTTTTTCTCTTCCTTCCATCAGTACCAAATTAGAGATTTCAAAGATTCTTTGTTGTTGTTCTGTGTGATGGGCTTTTGTTCCTATTTCCCATATATTGAAGGTTCAGCCTGTCGCATCCTAACTTTAAGCAGCCATCCTACTTGACTCCATCTCAGACAATTTTTTTCTCCCTTACAGGTACATAAACATGATATGTGATCCACTGGTTGATCACTTGGATTCCATACAACAAAGTACTACATAATTGAATAAAAAACTGAAGTATAATACTGGTTTAATAGCAGTTATGTAAGTACATTTATGTAAATTTACATAAAATAGTTATGTAAATTTACATTTTTAATAAAAGAAACATTTTGGCTTCTTTTAGCTAATAAGATCGTCACATTCCTACAATTTTTCACAGAAGTTTGCATTTTGCTGTGTAGTTTAAATCCTTGCTTTCTGGCTTTCCTTTACAAAACACTTTTTTTTCCCTGCATCTTTCTGCAAAATCAGCATTTTAATACAGATTTTACTTTTGCCCACCAAAACCCACAGCAGCCTACACTGTGGTCTGGTTGAAGGAAAACATGTGACATTACTAAAAATCATTAACAAAATACACCCATGTGGGTTCATAACTCTGATCCCTTCAAAGCAAGCAAACTCCCTTTGAGACATCCGTTACACTGTTCCCTAACATGGCAAATTGAAAACTGTCACATGTGCCCCCCCAAAGGCCTTTCTCAATATGTGATTAAACCCTTTAACTTGATTGAACCCTCAATCTGAAAATAACACCTGGCTCTGTGTGTGCTACATGGCCAGCGATTATTGAGTCCTTACTCTGCTCCAGCAATAAGCTGACTGCTTTTCATACACAATCACTTTACTCCTCACAGCAAACCCAAGAAAAGAAAATTTACTTCACTGATTAAGAAATTGAGGCTTGTAGTTTAGTAACTTCAATGAGCTCCCACAGCTGGGAAGAGGTGGAATAAGGGTTCAGCCCAGACAGAGCCAAGGGAAATTCCACCCTCTAAACCACCAACCTATATGTACTGCTTACTGCTTTGAGGGGGACAGGGACAAAAAAAAAAAAAAAACTTGTGATGGAATGAAACATGGCAGTATGCAGAGCAATGCAAATAAATTGGATTTGTTAAAAGCAGCAATATTCAGCAAGCAGGCAAATTTTAGATGAATCTTCCCACAGGAGCAGCAGTTTTAAAAAGTACTGAGCTTACACACAGGTCATCATTTTAATTTCCTTCATGATCACTGTGCATCATGAACTTTTCCATCTCGTCCAGCCCACTTTGAGAGTGAGGCTCATCTGCATGGGTCTGCTAGAACACTGACTTCGTGGTGGGTAATGTGTATTTCCACTTAAGACTCACTCTGCAGGCCAGAGCTAAAGGCAAGCATTATTATAGATCAAGGCCAGTGAAGTGGGTAATGAGGTTTGGTATATAAAACACTTGGTATAAATGCAGGGGAACTTCTGGCTTTTCTTTAACATTAACTGCTTTGAAATGCATCATGTGAAATGGAATGCTTAGAAGGCCAGTAGCTGCTAGGGAATAATTTTCCAAGCAGACCACTGGTAGCTTCGGCTAGATGCCTTTCACAAATATGGAGCTTTGTGCAGTGAGTTATTTTTAATACATACTCCATGGGGCGACTTCTAAAATGGATGGCTGAACGTGAAGCACATCACCCACCACAACAGAAATAAGGAGTTGGAGAGCCGTTCCCACCAGCTTCACTGAAGGAAGACGGTCCACATTCTCACACAGATACATGAGCGTAAAAAAAGACACAATTAAAATATCCAAGCAGACAGTTTTCATCTCCTCAGGTAAAAAGTTCTTACATATTCAAATTGGTAGGCTCTGAGCCACGGGGGCGCAGGAGAGGGGGTTATAAATATAACATTAAAAGGATAATTACATTTTCCTAGAACTTTTAAAATCTTGTCTTGTTCCACTTTCAACTGTCTTTCAAGATGGGTCTGTGTTAAGCAAGTGTTTCCGGATCTAGAAAGTCACTTCCTTATTGCTCTCTATAGAACCAGGTGTAATTCTCATTACCTAATGCCAAGGGTTTATCACCCTCGCAGTGCAGGGTGAGTGGTCAGGAAAAAGGGAAACTAGTCCCAGGATTCTTTCCCTCCCTCCCTCTCTAACTTCCTTCCTTCCTTTCTCCCTCCATCCCTCCTCTCTGTCCTTTCCCTCCCTCCCTCTTTCCTTCCCTCTTCCCCTTCTTCCTTCCTTCCATCTATTTGCCTTTGCATTATTTCCTTTCTAACATTTTAATAGCCTACTGTGTGCAGGAACTGCCCTACACTCTGGGCACATGCTAATCCTCATCACTGAGTACACTGGCTTGTCATGAATAATCTCAAGGACTTCGCAGTCAGTGTCTGATGGCTGCCTCCTTTGTTACTTTAGGCTCTCTGAAATCAGGGGCCACAGCTTATACCTCTTCAACTCCCTCTGTCCACTATGGGATATCTTGAGTTTGGGTAGTGCCCAGCAGGATGAGCTGGAGGGGAGGTTAGGCGATCTGATTCCCAGCTCCATCATTTACAAAGTAACTTCAGGTTACCTACTCTCTGGCACTTCTCCTTCCTCCAATGAATCCAAGGAGATCACAGTGCCAGTCCCTCCATCCAAAAAGATTGTCTTGACCACAACATCATAATGTGAGCAAAGCCACTTTACAAAGCTGTCCTTGCTTGAGAAGGTGCTCTTAAGTAAAATTCAGGGGAAGGGGCTAAACGCCTGAGCCTGGTTGACCTTCTGATAGAAGTGTGTCTCTAGCGTTACCTTCCTGAAATGGAAAACAGGTGATGTCCCTGCTTTAAACACCTCAGCCTCAGTACAAAGTCCAGTTCTGTACACACAGGTCTGGCTTCCATTTGGCTTTCCACTCTTGCCCATCAGTATGGTGTGAAGGTCACATTCTGCCTTCCTAAGCATACTCAGTTACAGTGGATGTCCCTACTCTCCTGGGGGCTTCCTTGAGGAACTGCCTTCCATAAGCCTGTCCAAGGATTGACCAGGAGCCCTTCTCTAGGGATACCACAGAATTTTATAACACCCCCGAGGTAACCCTTCTTCCTCTGTCCTATGGGTATCTGCACCACTCTTATCCATATCTGTCACTAGATTGGTGCCTCTTGAGGGAGAAGTCCTACTGGCATGTGACACATAGAAGACCCTCAATAAATGACTCATTAAGTGGATAAGTATGTAAATGAATGAGAAACTTTCTTTCAATGAGCAAGAAAGACATTATTTACTGAGGTGCAGTAGATTCTGGAAGGACTACCTGGGAACTCCCTTTGCATTACTACTTCAGTAAACTCCATTTGACAGGCATCGCAATGTTCTTTTCCAAAGGTGTCTATGTTTTCGTCTCCAGATCCTTCAAACAAGTTACCTTACATGGTAACGGTGAACTAAAGTTGAAGATGGACTCAAGGATGTTAATCAGTTGACCTTAATGTGGCGAGATTATCTTGAATTATCTGGGTGTGACCAGAGTAATCACAAGGGTCCTTAAAAATAGGTGTCCAAAGAAGAGGTAGGAGTAGTTAAATGTGAGGAGAATTCAATCTACCACTGGAGTCTTAAAAACAGGAAGGAGACCATGAGCCAAGATATGTGGACTATTGAAAATTCTAGAAAGGCAGAGAGATTCACCCTAGAGTCTCCAGAAGGGAATGCAGCCATTCCCTTGACTTTAGTTCAATAAGACCTTTGTCAGACTTGTGACTTAAAAAAAAAAAAAAAATCCCTGTATGCTGAGCGTGGTGGCATATGCCTGTAATCCAGTGGCTTGGGAGGCTGAGGCAGGAGGATTGTGAGTTCAAAGCCAGCCTCAGCAACAGTGAGGTGCTAAGTAACTCAAAGAGACCTTGTCTCTAAATAAAATACAAAAAAGGGCTGAGGGTGTGGCTCAGTGGTCGAGTGACCCTGAGTTCAATCCCCAGTACCCCCCACCAAACAAAACAAAACAAAAAAAATACCAAATCCCTGTAAGATAATACATGGGTGTTGTATGTAGTAGGGTTCCTGATACCTTATCATAACAGCAATAGAAAACTAAAACACCACACAAGAAAGTAGAAGACTTAATTAGGACAAATCACTCACCTCTTGGAGCTTCATTTTCCTAATAAAAAAGGTGGAGATGAGCATCCTTAATCTGCTTATCTCCTAGGGCTGTTTATCAGTAACTATAAGGTCTGTGCTGGAATCTAAGACTCAGCAGTCACTGTGCGTCTTTGGCAAGAGACTCAAACTTCTCTGTGCCTCAATTTTCTTATCTGTAAAACAGGGACACCAACCCACAGGAATCCAAGCAAACTGCTCAGAACAGTGCGTGACAAATACATCATTTGGAGGAGAGTTATCACACTACTAGAATTTAGTAATGGCAGTCAGGGATCTTGGGCATACCAGGGCAGTCCTTCACAGTGAAAGACTTCGAGACCCCAAATGACACCTTCATATTTTCAGGAGGGCATGGATGATGATTTTACATAGAGGTGTTTCATTATCATTATTCATTATCTTCATTATTACCTCTAGTGTAGTTGAGTCCCTGTATTTATCTGCTGAAATCCTGCTTTAAAAAAATAATATCTTTCACTTTCTCATTATGTTAATATTGGGGCGTTACATTTATCTTTTTTTTTTTTTTTTTTGTGGTACTGGGGATCAAACTCAGGGCCTTGTGCTTGCAAGGCAAGCACTCTACCAGCTGAGCTATCTCCCCAGCCCTACATTTATCTTTAAATTAGAGACAGACTATATTACTTATGAAATTCATTTCATGATAATATAAGGGACATGAACAAATTTGTTATTAAAGTGCACTTTGGATCTGAATTCTGATAGAGGAAGATTTACAGGTGGTTTAATGAAGAAAACCAGGGCCAAACAAATATGGTATCTTGTTAAAAAATGAAACAGTTACAAGAAACCTAGGTTTCAAGGCCTAGGTTCTGGTTCTGGAGTCTGTGTATCCTTTAAGAATCTGTATGGCCTAAATAAAGTAAGATTCCTCAAAGATGAAATTCTCTTCCAATCTTGCCACAAAAATCACTGTCTACCCATAAGCCCCATCTTCCTGTTCTACCACCTCCACTTCCACTGCCAGAGAGAGTGATATGAAAAGGACATTCCAGGTGACCTCAGCATCCTGGGACAGAACTGCTGGGGAGCCCTGTGGACATAGTTCATGTTAAGAACTGTCCTTGACTTTCTCCTTTGAGTTTTCACTTTTTCTGATCCAGTTCTACAGGACCCAGGGATGTTTTGTCTAGTCCCATCTCCACACTTCCACATGAATCTTCCAGAGCATTCTGAACAGTTCAATTTATTTATTTATTTATTTTTGGTACTGAGAGTTGAACCCAGGGGTGCTTAACCACTGAGCCACATCCCCAGCCTCATTTTTTGAATTTTATTTAGAGACAGGGTCTTATTGTGTTTCTTAGTGCCTCACTGTTGCTGAGATTGGCTTTAAACTCCTGCCTCAGCCTCCCGAGCCACTGGGATTACAGGCATGTGTCACAGCACCTGGCTAAACAACTCAATCTTGACAAAGTTATAGAATAATTAATTTTATTATTGTTTCAGTTACAAAAGGTAATATTTCAAATTATTATTTTATGAACCGACTAAGGACAAAAACCTCTCCCCATACCCAGAGCTGCCAAGGATGCTTCTGCAGGTGAGCCCTGCCCATCTCCAGAACATTCCACCCATTGCAGTCTATGTGAAGGATGTCCCCTGGAATTATAGGCTCCAATACCTATATGGTTGATTGTGGGGTCCTCGATCCCTCTCCCTAAAATGAGAAATGAGTACATAGTGTGAAAATTTCTGATCCTAAGTCTAATGAGTACTTAGCAAACCAATGGCTTAATTGGCAATTTGTTTGCTTCTGAAATTTGAATGGTGGTTTAGTGTTCACGCTAGCCATGTGTTCAACTTTGTCTCTGTATACTACGTCATACCACAGCAGCTTCCTTTTGATGGCCAGACGCTTGGTGTACCCAGATTTTAATACTTCATCTTCCTTCCTTCCCCTCTTTTGAGTATTCTGTATAATTCCGGCTTTCTGCTCAGGGTAGTCTCCATGACTTCAGCATATTTGGGGAATGGGGCAGGATGTCAGGAGCCCAATAGCTTCAGCTGGTTCCAGTGCACAGTTCCATGTGTGCTTAGAGGTTGAAGGTATGAGCTTTTAGATCACATAGACCTGGAAGACCGCTACTGTTACTATAAGCCAGTAACAGTAGTGTTCATAAATTTTAGTTTCCTCTTTAATAAGGTAAGCAACAATAGCACTGGCCTCACAGAATTACTTTAGGTGTATCATGAATAAATGCAAGTTAATTCTAGGATGCTCAAGAAGTGTTAGTTATTATCATGATCCTTGATCCCCAGATTCTGTTGGACTCCTGTGACCCCCAGAAGGATGGTCTCTCCCAGCATGACAGTTTTAATAAAACAATTTAAGGTAAGAAATATAAACTCCAGTAAAGGAAAAGAAAAAGATTGTCCCTTAGAAGGGACAATTTCCTGTTTGTTTCATTTAAATTGTAAAAATACTCGCAGCAGGCATTGATGCGTGACCTTTATTCTCAGAGTCCTCCTCCATAGGGTAGCCCTGTAAAATAAAGAGGTCGGGCAGTTTCTTTATTCCCATTTTGCGGATGAAAACACTGAGATTCAGGAAGAAGTTATAACTCTGTGGCAGAATCTAGCACGAGAATGCAGGACTGAAACTTGCAGTTCCGCGTTTCACTCTGCCACGCGTTCTGCTAGTAGAGGTAGGAACTCTCCACAAGGGGGCGCATGTGTAGTAATGGGGTGCACACTGATGGTGGGTGGGGTACTCATCTAATCTCCATAAACTCCCTCAAAACAAACTAAACTAAACTAAAACTGTATATTTGGCATAAAAGACCCCTTTAAAAGTCTCCTTTAGTGCCCTAGTCAACCAGTTTACATTCCCAAAGCCTCTAGTAGAAATTCCACTATCGATCCTGCATTCAGAATGTGAGGTTTTTGGTTTTAAGAAGCTCTGGGGTAGTTCTAGCAAATTCCTTGAACTCGGACTCTCTACACTAGGCCAGCTACAACAGGGAGGGTTGCAATGTCTGCCTTGAGGTATGACCACAAGCATCACACCCAGCTCACTCGAGGACCCACAGAGCCTTCGCCTGAACAAGAGACATGGTGTTTTGAGAGAGGCCTGCGCTGTGTCTCTTCTCAGTGGTCAATTTATGAAAATTCGGGCTGGGGATAAGCCTTCCACACTGAGCCAAAGTGGTTCACTTCTGGAAGGCACCCAGGTCTTCTCCACATGCCCTGCCTGCAACATGTGGCGGTGCTCGGCAACGTCATGTGAGGGTTTTGCAAAACTCACTTTTCCATTGCCATCTCAAGAAAGCCACGTAGCTGCTTATTTTTTTTTTTTTTTTTTTTTTTTTTTTTTTTTCTAAATTTATTTTCAACCACAGGGAGTCACCTTTTCCCTATTTATTTATTTATTTTTCTCTTTTCTGGTGAGAGGGTTTTTTGGGTTTTGTTTTGTTTTACCTCTTCGCCCGATCATTATTTGTTTAATAGAAACCCAGGAGAGGAAGTAAAGAAGGGAGAAATTAAAGAACAGTGTCTAAAATAAAAAATTAAAAAAAAAATGACTTTCCTTTTGTCCCTCTGACCCTGGATATTTTTAGTAGGTACTGCAGGCTGAGCACATACCCAGCAGTTTACAGTCCAAACTGCACTTGTCCCAGATCCCACCTTGTCCAGGTGGCTGTGTGTCCCAAACCAACACACACTGAGTCCAGAAAACTTTTTTTTTTCTGTTTACTTATGTTAATCATCAAGCCAAAGCAAATACTTTCTGGATCCAGGGTGGTAATTAAATATGAAGACATCACAAATCCTCTAGACAAATAAGTGGGGGAAAAACCCTCTTTGTATTCTAGATCAGGAGTTGGGCCATCACATACCAGGGAGTTGCATCAGCTGTCACACGCCTAGCAAAGTTCCCTGACTTGGAACTTTCTGTATCACACACCAGCATAATTAGGTGACAAGGAAATTTACTTAAATTCTTAGTTTAGCTCTTAAATTAATTACCAAATCACAAGGTCTCAGATGAAACATTGTTTCATTCACTCTGCCTGCATGTCATTGAGCACCTAAGCTTAAGCTAGAACCATAACTAAATAAAAGATCCCCTCCAGGACAACAAGAAAAACTGAAAAGCAGAATCACTATATGATATTAGGGCCCACAGAGTAACATCCAAAGTGTTAAAGAGAAGAATAGATATCAAGTGAGAAATGCAGAGATAGGAGAAAGGAGAAATTACCAGTAACTACCAGCCTGCCTGCCCTTCTTCCCCACATAGTGCCACATGTCCCAGAACGGGTATGACAGTCAATAATTAGGGGATTAAGGACATCAGACCTTGAGAGAGTTTCTAAGGTTCTTCATATGCAGGAGAAACTTTACAAACGCAGAGTTGATTCCACACCACTCTGAAAAGGCTCCAGAAAACACAGGCAGAAAAATCCGTTCAGCTCTCCACCCATAGGAACCTGGAATCCAGACTGACCGGCGGAACGCCGGGCAGGGCAGTGGAAATGAACTTGTGCCTAACTGCAACGCATTTCCCAGCCTTTGGCACTACTCCCCAGGCACAGCCACACTGGGTCACCAATGTGCATGAGAGAAGTGGGGAAGGATTGCTGGAGTCTAGCATTCAAACACTGCCACCTCTCTGGCTCCTTTATGATTCCATTCAACTCTTTAAGGTTGGGTTGCCCAGGTTTCTGAGGGGGACATTTTGACAAAGCAGAAAACTACCAGGGTCACGCGCGGTTAATCGATGGCCCTGATATGCAACATGGACGAGTTAACATCTTGTCTACTCTTCATGTCCCGTTCCACTTGCCAATCCCTACACTAAACTTGGATTAACCGTTGATAAAAATGAAACAACATGCATTTAGCACCGAATCCGATCAAGAAACCCTGCTTACCTTCCCTTTTCATTTACCCACTCCCGGGTCAGGGCCTGTAACGTCTTAGGAGTGGGGACAAGCTGTACCCAGGTGGGTGAAAGTTGTCAAACTCAAAACTCTGTGCCTTGGCCACCCTGATGCCCCCGCCCCAGGACACACACACACACACACACACACACACACACACACACACACACACGCCGCGGGTCCCTGAGGTTGAGGGCACCGCTGAGTATGAGTGTGCGGGTCGCAGACCTGTAGGTGTGCGCGCCACGCGCGGCGTTAACCCCTTACCTTCCAGCAGCACTTCCTTGCCAGCGCGTTTCAGCGCCTGCACCGCTTCGTCGTGGGTGGCGTCCCGCAGGTCTGCTCCGTTCACCGACAGGATGGCATCGCCCACGTACAGGGCTTGGGTCTGGTCGGCCGCCAGCCCCTTGAAGATCTTGCTGATGAGGATAGGCATCTTGTTCTCCTTGCCCCCTTTGATGCTGATGCCCAGTCCTCCCAACTCCTGCTTCAGCACCTTCACGCCGCGCTTCTGGTTGGAGATGGACTCGGGCACCTGTTCCGGCAGGTCGGTGAAGGCTGTGCGGACCCCTGCAGGGGAGTCGGGGGGCTGCGCGCCTCCGGAACCCGGGTGCCCGGCCCCAGCGCCCCTGCAGAACGAGCCATTAGTGGCAGTCCCGATGCCGTTGTACGCCGCAGCGCCCTCCTCACAGCTGAGAACCAAGGCGTCCTCGCTCAAGTTCACCAGAACTTTATGCCAGCGATCCCGCACCAAAACTTCCAGCAGACCGCTCCGCTGCGCCCGGCCGCCTCCCCCGCCAGGCGGCCCAGCCGCCGCCGCCGCCGCCGCTACCGCCATCTTTCCGGCATTCTTAAAATGCCATGTGATTGCAAAAGGGGGGAAAAGTGGGGAAGGGTTGCGGCGGGGAGAACGCGGGGCCCGAGGGAGCGAAGCGAGCGCGTCCCGCAGGGAGCACGCGGCACGCGGGACTCCGCTCCCGGAGTTCGCAGACGCACTCGGCGCGAGTTGGCAGGCGCAGCGCCGCTGGTTCCCCCTCGCCTGATCCTGGGCGGGGTGGAGCAACCTAAAACAAGAAGGAGAGACCGACACAGGGGAGGGGACAAAGCCAGCTGCCAGCTGCAAAACCCCAAACCCAGGGGAGCCGCGAACAGCTAAGTGCCGGGGAGAATCCGTAGGAGGCACGCTCGCAGGCAAGGGCGGGGACTCGCCGCCCAGCGGCCGCTCACCTGTTCAGCTACCGCAGCCTCGCCGCTCGCCAGCGGCGCGCCGGCCCGGAGACCCTCGCCTCTGTACCTGTCCTACAAGCTCACGTTGCGGCAGGGACAGCTTCCCGGCTCCTTCCCGGCCCCGCGCCACTCCTGCCTGCCCAGTCCCTCTTTCTTCTTAACTCTCCCTTCGCCGTGGGCGTACACACCCCTCCTTTGCCAAGTGTGTGTCCTGTCTCGGTGCCCTCTGCGGGTTCTTCTTAGTCCCCTTCCCTTTCAGACCCTGCTTCTAGACTTGACACTTAGCCCTACTCCTTCAGTTGTGTGTAGATTCAGTTCTCCGCAAACTGGCTTCTTCCAGTCTAGGCTTCGCTCCATCTGCAGAATTCTTCCTTGTCTGTCCTTTGCGCCAAGACCCTTGGGAGGACAGTAAATGCAGACCCAAGTCTTAGATTGTTCCAGAATCAAGAGGGAAGACGGACCCAGAATGAAGCCTCAGCATAACCTGAGCTCCCTAGGCCTCCTCTTCTTCATACAAGACATCCTTTTACCTGGCTCTGGATAGCTTCTCATCTGGCCCAGGGTTTTCAACAGGCTACTAACTGTCTCAGACCCCAGGAACAAATGTTCTTCCAACTCCAACCCAACCTGAGCTCTGCACTCTGTCCTATAGTCCCCCCCACCCTGCCACACACACATCAAATGCTTCCTGGGGCTCCCTCTTTTCCAGATCCCATATAGGAAGTTCCCCACTTAAGAACTCAGATGGAAAGGCTACCTTTAAAGTGCCTTTACAAGTTGCTTGTTGGGATCTTAAACTGCATTTTTTCAACATAACAACATTACAATCCTTGGTTACTTTCTTAGGCCAATCCAGAAATAGCACCATAAGATAGCTGGATATTCCAGACTTCTCCTGTCCTGAAACCTGTCAAGTTGTCCTCAGACTCTAAACAGGTCTCATGGTTCATTTAAACTGTTTCAAGTTTCTCATTTGCCTCCCCTTCCCACTGCTCTCTCCCTCTGTTCTCCAAAAACAAAACAAAGCTCACCAATCTGCCAATACCTAAAGGTGAACTCAACCCAGCAAGCTGTCTGGAGGAAGGAAATCTTACTGAACACGTGTATCATTCCGCTGATGTGCAACATCATCAAAAGTTCTCTATCCCTTCCAGAATGACTTACTTTTATAATCAAGGAGGTTTAAAAACCAAATGCATTCCTAAAGAGTGGAGTCTCAGTCAAAGTCATAGAATGAGTGGAAAACTTTGGAGGTTTTCTTGAGAAGGGAGTTACTGTGGGTCAGGGCTTAATGCTTCTGCTTGCAGCCCCCCCCCCCCCCCCTTTCCTGTATTTTCTTACTCACTGGTTTTCTAAGACCTCTTAATTCTTTCATGCAAAGGTGCCCACATCAGGTATTGCATTCCTGGGGGCTCTTTAGCCCTCAGTGATGCACAGAGTTAAACAGTGAGCTGACAGCTGGTACTGCTGTTGGGAGGAAAGCCAGCTAGGTCTGGCCCTTGCTTCAGTGGCTGAGGACTTTCAAACAGCACTATGCAGTGAAGTCAGAGCCTAAGAGGCTGCATTCTAGCCCCTCCCCCACCAAAAAATTAAGGTTGAGATGAACACTAGAATGCCAGTGTGAAGATTTTGAAATCAAAACCGATCTGCCCCTAGACCATGAATTCTCCATTAACAGCATCCCTGCATCTTGCCCCTGTGGCCAAACAATGTGGGAGGCCCAGACACATCACAGGAAATTTGTCAATTTGCCATAAGAAATTTCAGGCTCTGGGATGGAACTTTCTCAGAATCTCTGTGATAAGCACGATTATCTTTTTCTATGTGAGCAAAACTATATGGGAAGAAGTCTGTTGCTTTTTGAAAGTTGCATCAGAATGAGGGGAGATAAGTATTGAGTTTCTTTAGGCTTGAGGCACGCACGTTAACCAGAGATGGCTTTGCCGGTGGAATTATAATTACAGCCCCATTTTAAGTGCTTTACAGATATTAAACTAATCCTCCCTGCAATTCTTGGGGGTGCTTACTGTTATTATCACTCCCATTTTACAGATGAAGGTGGAGGCGCGGGCTTAATAACCCACTTGGGCCATGTAATTAGTAAGTGGCAGAGGCAGTATTTGAAATCAGCTATAAAAGTCTAGACTCTTAACCATTGTCATACAGTCTCTTAAAAATATTCAAAGCCTGTCAGCTACACCCCCTGTGTCATCTGTACACTGCAGCCAGCCTCCCCATTGAGAGGGAATCGCCACAGGTGAAGGCAGAACAAACCTTTCACTCATGGCCAGGAGTGAAAGAGAGAAAGTGGAGGGGGCTGGGGTTCCATGGTCCCTTTGGAGAGCATGACCCAGTGATCTGAAGATCACTACCAGGCCTCACCTCTTTGAGTTTCCATCACTTCCCAAATGCACCAAGTTGGGACTAAACACTAACATAAGGGACCTTGAGGGACATTCTGGATCCAAACTATGCCAGATCTCTGTAGGTTCCTGCTTTGAAAGAATGGTGGCTGGAAAGGACTGAAGAGCTTTCCTGCCTCCCCATTTTAGAAATGTGGCATTTGATACTCAAGGCTACAGAAGGAGTTTGTGGCAAAGCCAAATCTAGTTATCCTCACTATCTGTCCAACTTTAGTACCCCAAAAATGAAATCTAAAATCCCTCTTTGATCAGATTTCTTTCACTTAGCTCATTCCTTGTTCTGTTTCTGCATGTCCTAATCTTTGATTTCCGTATCCCACCCACCCCAAACTGGGCTTTGTTCATTTTTTCCATTTTCCTACAGATATCTGGGAGGACTTAATCTTGCAACAGTAAGTCACAGGATCCTCTATTCCATGGGGGCTGAGGGTACATGACAATGGAGATTTGTGTGGCTGAAGGAACCGTGGTTCATCCGTTTATTCCACAAATTCTTGTTGTGTGCTGACCATGTCCCAGGCACTATTGTAGGTGCTGGGATGTGGGAACAACCTGCAAAGTCCTACCTTATGAAGTTTGCATCACAGAAAATAGTAAGGTGGAGGTGGAGATGGATTTCATACACATACTTTTAGGTAAAAGCGAATGCTAGAAGAAGGAAAACAGTCATGGAATGGAGAGTGAGTAGGGCAGGAAGCTACTAGAGCGGGAGACTACACAGGAAGCTTTTGTGAAATAACATTTGGATTGAGAAACGTATGATAAGAAGAGGGGAATCTTGCAAAGATCTAAGGAAGAAGGTCCCTGGGAGAAGGAGGCATCAGTGCCAAGCACTGAAATGGAGCTAAGCTTGTCAGATTCAGGAGGGCAAAAGGAGGTCAGTGTGTCGGGACAGCTGTGGGAGGAAGAGGAGGTAGGAGAGGTGTTTTAGTCGACTTTTTCACTGCTGTGACTAAAGGACCCAACCAGCACAATTGTAGAGGAGGAAAAATTTATTAAAGGGCTCATGGTTTCAGAGGTCTTAGTCCATAGAAGGTCGGCTCCACTGCTCAGGGCTCCCGGTGAGGCTGAACATCATGGCAGGAGAATGTGGCAGAGGAAGCAGCTCACATCATGATCAGAAAGCAGAGAAAGAGGTCTCCACTTGCCAGATACAAATATATATTCCAAAGCCATGCCCCAATTCCGACCTCCTCCAGCCGCACCCCACCACTTCAGTTACCACTCAGTTAATCCCTATCAGGGGATTGAATCACTGATTGGATTAAGACTCTCACAACCCAATCATTTCTCCTCTGAACCCTCTTGCACCGTCTCCCATGTGAGCTTTTGTGGGTACCTCACATCCAAACCATAAAAATTGGAGATGGGAGTGGTGGCTGGACCAGATTCCTAAGTGGGGCCTTGGAGGATTACAACCATGCATTTTGGGTTTTTAGGATAGGCCTATTTCAAATATTACTTCCTATTACCTACTAAGCAAATGTCCACTTTTTAAAGCACAAATTTAAATTTGGAAAATACAATTACTGTACTTTTGACACTACTTTTGTGTGTGTGCATGAGTATGTGTGTGTGTTTTATTCTTGTTTTTATAAATTTTCTATTTGTCTTTTTTAGTTACACATGACAGTAGAATGTATTTTGGCATATTATACACACATGGACTGTAACTTCCCATTATTTTGGTTGCATATGATATAGAGTTACACTGGTCATGTGTTCATAGATGAACATAGGAAAGTTATGTCTGATTCATTCTACTGTCTTTCCTATTTTCATTCCCCTCTCCCTCAATTGCCCTTTGTCTAATCCAGTGTACTTCTCTCCTTCCCTCCCCTCATCCCTTATTGTGTGTTAGCATCCACATATGGAGAAACATTCAGTTTTTTTTTTTTTTTTTGAGATTGGCTTATTTCACTTAGCATGATAGTCTCTGGTTTTATCCATTTACTGGCAAATGCCATAACTTCATTCTTCTTTATGGCTGAGTAATATTCCATTGTGTATATATACAACATTTTCTTTATCCATTCATCTGTTGAAGGGCACCTAGGTTGGTTCCATAGCTTAACTATTATAAATTGAGCTGCTATAGACATTGATGTCAACATGACTTCTTAAAGAAAAGAACTGAGCAACTTTAGGGGACTGCCCCACTGTTCAGAACAGAGATTATTACAAAGTGAATAGTTAAGAAGAAATGGAGAGCTCTTAGGTACCTGGAGTAGAGTAGAGAACAGAATGAAAGAGGAACAAGGAGGGTTCTCAAAATGTAAATACTGTTGACCAAACACTGAGTCCCTACTTTCGTGGAGAACTAAGGTAGGTGCTGGAGGCAGGCACACCCAGTGATGCAGAGATGGTGAAGACTGATACACAAGGAGCACCCAGGCAAAGGAGGTGACTGGTACTGAGTGTGAATGAGCCTGGAAGCAGCCGGTCTTCAAATTCCAAACCACGCTAGGTTAGCGATTCTTTCTTTAAAGATAAATCACTGAGACAACCAGGGTTGGGTATGGCACATCAGCAAAAGAAGACCAAGCAGGTTCTTTCTCCTCTGGTGTGTCCCAGTTGGTGCACAGGGACTTCAGCATCTGCAAAGCATTGGGAAACACCCTTATTGCATCTGCTTTCATATTCCTGGGCAGGTCCTTAGTAAACAAGATAGTCAACCACCCAGACACTCAGCCAACATGTCAATTAGGTGAGAGTTATCTGATTTCTTGCTCATTAGAATGATTAGTTATTTGATTGCTCACTGTGTGGACTCTTTCAGGCTGGGTCAGTGTAGGATTGCTAGAGTAATTAGTTGTTTTTCTTATGTCTTCACTTACTGAGTTTCCCTTTTACTTTCCTCCCATAACGACTTGCTGTTGAAACAAACTTTATACCAGTTACCACAGTATCTGTGATAAAAATTTAAGTCATTTTTCATAAGGGGTTTTACATTTTATCCTTTTTTAATTGATAGGTTGGAATCCACTTGAAAGACCTGCAGAACATAATATATGGGCCAAATCCCAGGAGGCAGATCTTCCAACACACACTCGTTGGCCTAAGCAGGCAGGCAGCTTGTGAGGTGAAGACGAGTGAGAAGTTGACATTTCACCCACATACATCTTTAAAATAATACGAAATAAAATTTAAAATAATGGTTTCAGGGCCTTGTTAAATCACTCTTCAGATTCCAAAAGAGGTTAGTTATTAAATTACTAGGAAAACCTTTGTCCTGAGGGATCTATGTGTGAGGGAACCGCTAACTCCTTTCTCTATCATCTCCACTTCTGTTATGGAGACACTTCTGTGTGTTGCTCCCTTGGTCCACGAGAAACAGCACACTTCCTTCTTACTCTGCCTCACAGCCTGGTAGCCTATATTTATAACTCACAAGAAGCACTCCTTCCTGCTCCTCCCAAATGTCTTTCCTGGTCACTCTTGGTGCTGAACCTGGCCCACAGGTATAGCCATGTACAAATTCTCTTTTATCCTGGAAGGATTTCTCATCTTTCCTTTCTACATTGGTTTCTCCTTATCCGTAGTGTGGCTTTCCATGGTTTTCATAACCTATGGTCAACCACACTCTGAAAATATTAATGGGAAATTCTAGAAATAAACAGTGTGTAAATTTTAAGTAGTGTGATGAGAGTTCAGCACCATCCACTCCACCTCAAATCCATGCTTCGTCCAGCATGTCCACTCTGTATGTGTTATCCACGCCGAAGCAGTTAAAACAGGCAGAAAGATCACATTTGCACAACTTTTATTATCACATATTGTTATTATTGTTCTATTTCTTTGTTAGTTATTGTTGTTGACCTCCTGCCAAACTTTATCATAGGTGTGTGTGTATAGAGGAAAAACATGGTATGTATGGGAGTCAGTACCATTCAAAGTCTCAGGCATCTGCTTCAACTTGGATAAGGAGGATAAGAAGGACAACTGTATCTCCTAACTCTACCTGAAGCTTTGAGAATCACCCGGTATCATATTCTCCACTCCACTGCCTTTTCTAGCAATGGCCTTAACTTCTACTGCTCTGGGATTCACTAAAGAGGATGCCAATACTCCTCCTCTCTGGAATATTTATAGATCACAGGATGATTACTGCCTTTCATTTATCATTGCTTAATAAATTCTAGAATTTTCTTCAAATTATTTTCTATTACTCCCTTAAGTCTAATATAGATCTTTCCAGATAAGGTAAGCTCCTGAGACCTTTTTTCCCTATCCAATGCATTCTCACGATTACCAATAAGACATGGATATCTTTGAGGAACTTTTAATATGTTCTGCCTTGAACTGGGTTGTAATTTGGACTATCCTTTCACTTCTAGACCTCAGCTATAAAATGGGTAGGATTTGTTAAAATGATTGTATTGAGTCCCAAAACTTGATTCTAATTTTGTAAATAGGAAAAATAGCAAGAATGACCTAATTAGTAAATCATATGAGATAATCTTGGTAATTTCAGGTGTTAAATGATAAAGTTGAGATATTCAGGTAAGAGGGTACTTCCTTGTGCTTGTGGCAGAAATATTGAATTTCATGGAAGAGGAAGGTTTTGATCTTAATGGTAAAAAATGTGCAAGCTTCAGTTTGAGAAGAGAGATTCATTACTCGTTGGGAGACAAACTTGGTCAAAGACAGGAAAAACAGGAGGTGTAGATTATCTTCATTGATCAGTGAGTAGACCAGCTTGGATGGGTTTGAGAAAGTAGTAAAATCAAGATCTGGTGAAAAGATAGTGTTATGAATCAGAGTGCTTGGCTGCAGTTGACAATATTCCAACTGATGCTTAATGTCAAATGGGAAGCATTGGGTTCACAAGCCAATCTGCCTCAAGTAGAATTGGAAACTGATACTAGCATACTTCATTCTTCCAGGATGTTGAAGGCAAAACTGCTGCTAGTAGCTCCAAGACCACAGTGCTCAGTCTGGCTGTCAGGAGGGAGATGGGGGAGGGGGAGGAGGAGAAGGAAGAGAAGGAAAAGGAGGAGTCCAAAGGAAAAAAGGACCCAGATGACTCAGCTTGGGTCACATAAGTTCCTGGTGGTCACAGACAGACACTGTGATTGACAGCCTCCATCAAATCCCCCCGGTTAGAGTGGGGAACACAAGCAGCTCACCAAAAGAAAGAGACATGTTTGCCAGAACAAATTTGGAAAGGAGACTGGGACAGACCAAAGGAGACCGGTTCCCTATAGATCAATTGAGACCTTAATGTAAACTTCATCATAAAAGTGCTAGGAAGCCATTCATTCCTCCTGATCAAAGGAGAGGAAAGAGTGTGTGCCTGCTGGTGACAGAATGAATGGGTTGGTTGTGAAAGGCTGATGTGTGTCAGGATCTCTCACGCACACAGGAAAGTAACTTAGAGAGACTGCTCAATAGCCTAGGCAGGATAGCTGAGAATTAGCATGAAGGAAGATTGAGTGGCTTATGATAATTTACCAGAAAGAGAACTAGGAAGAGAAGAAAAAGCCAATGAAATAACAATTAGCTCTCACTAGACCTTGACACAGTCAGTCCTGGCAGGTACGTGATACACACTATGGATTTCAGGCAGAAACCAGGTGAGCAGGTGATATTATTCCTATATTGTGGGTGGGGTTTTTGAGTACCACAAAGTGTTGGAGGAGGGATTCAAACCTAAGCCTAATTCTTAGGTTTATTTCACTCCTAAGTTTACGCTCATAACTATTAATTAGGTAGCCATTGAGGTGAGAGGATTTGTCAGGAGGCATGTGGAGTCATTTTAGATTGGTCAAATATGAGGGAATGTTGGAACATACCATAGATGGTGACCCAAAGGCATTGGTGTAGAAGGCCTAGGGACAAGGCACTTGGGCATCTGCTATGATTTCAGTGTTTATAAACACTCCCCCACCAATAAATTCACATGTTGAAACTTAAGACCCAATGTGAGCTGATATTGAGAGGTGGGACTTGGGGAGGTGATTAAGTCATAAGGGCAGAGCCCTCATGAATGAAGTTAGCAACCTTATAAAAACCTGGAGGGAACAAACTAATTCAAGATCAAGTCAAAGTCTCATTTCATGTCTGGGAGGACCCAGTACCTCCTTCCAAGATGTTGTACTTCATCTCCTCTGCCTCATGATGACAGAGCATTTATCCCTGCTGCGCCTTCTGCCACATGAGGACACAGTGTTTGTTCTTCCACAGACCCAGCAACATGGCAACATATTGGATGGAGAAGCAGGGACCTTACCAAACACTAAAATTTCTGGTTCCTTGATCTTGAACTTCCCAGTCTCCAGAACTGAGAGTGAAAATTTCTGCTTTTTATACACTTAGTCTCAAGCATTTTGTCATGGCAGCACAAAGGGACTAAGAGAGAAATTGATAAAGAGAGTGGAGTATTGCTATAACAAATAGTCAAGAAGGTAAAAGTGGCTCTTGAACTGGGTAATGGTGAAGGCTGGACTCTAAAGGGCTATTTCAATGTGGGTCCACAAGAAGAGAAAAACAGACAGAAACTCAATATTTTCACAGATCATTTAGGTGATTATAATAAGAATGTTGATAGAAATCTGGACAGTAATGGCAATTCCAGTGAGGTCTTGATGGAAATGAGGAACCATGTATAGAAAACTGAAGTAAAGGTCATCTGCTACAAAGCAGCAAAGAACTTGGCTGAATCGTCTCTATGTCCCTGTGTTATGTGGAAGGTAGATTTTAAGAACAATACACTAGAGTATTTGGCAGAAGAAATGGCTAAGCAAAGTGTTAGATGCTGCATGGTTTCTTTTGATTGCTTATAGTAAAGTACAAGGAAAGAGAAATGGGTTAAAAATGGAATTTGTAATCAATACAGAAGCAGAACTTAAAGGTTTGACAAATTCTCAAGCTGACCATATAAGGAATGAAAAGGCAAGTCTGGACCAGAGTGCCAAGGATATGGTCCAACTACCGTTTGATGAGGACATTAGAGGAAGCCAGATGCTGTTCATCAAGACAGTGGAAGAATGACCTCCAGAGATTGTTAAGGCTGCTAGTCTTACCGCAGGCCCAGATTGCCAGGGCCTTGAGGGCAGAAAACCAATGAAGGGTTCTGTGGTGCCTGTCAGACCTCGGGGCTCATTGCCCAGGGCTGCCTCAAGTTTCTGCTCCATACACTCAGTTGCCCTGCTGTGGATCAGGTGGAAGGCACAAGTGGGAAACCTTGGCAGTGTCTGATTGGGCCACCTCTGCAGGCAGGGAGGGGTGAGAGGGGTGGAGCACGAGGACTTTTGCCTAGATTTCAAAGGAGGTTCAGAGAGCCTGGGGACACAGGCAGAGCTTGCGACCAGGGCGGTGGAGCCGAAGACAGCCTCCAGTGACCCAATGCCTCGTGGAGGAGAGCGGGTAGTGCCTCCTCCCCTCAATGCCAGAACTGTAGCCAGTTGATGAGCAACTCCAACCTGGGAGCACTGGACTGTGACCCCTGAGAGCTGCTGCTGGGCAGTATCCTGCAAAACCATGGTTCCCTGGAAGCTTAAGGACCCAAAGCCCACCTCAGTAAGTCTGCAAGGTAGGACATGGAGTAAAGGATGACTCCTCTCGCACACTGGGATTAAGTGTTTGCCCTGCAGGGGACTACATAGTTGGGACCTACTATCCCCTTCTTCTTTCCTAGTTCTCTCTCTGGGATAGGGATGTTTATCCTATGCCTGTCTCACCCTTGTATTTTGGAAGCACATAACCTGTTGGATTTCACTGGTTCACAATTTGCCTCAGGTTGAATCATGCTTTGGGTCTCACCCATATCTGATTTAGAGGAGACTTTGAACTTAGACTTTCAAGCTGATGCTGGAACAAGTTAAGACTTTGGGGAATATTGGGATGGACTGAAGATATTTTGTATGTGAAAAGGACATGAATTTGGGGGGATCAAGAGTGAAGCCTTCTTAAATGGAATTATCAAACTAATAAAATGGCTGGAAGAAACTAGCTAGGCTCTTCGTCCTTCCATCTCTCATGTCACGTGAACACACATCACCCATCCCCTCTGGAGAACACAGCAACAAGGATCATCTTGAAAGAAGAGACTGGATCCTCACCAGACACCAAACCTATCAGTGCCTCAGTTTCAGACTTCCCAGCCTCCTAAAATATGAAAAATAAATTTTTGCTTCTTATAAATTATCCAGCCTCAGGTATTTTGTTATAGTAGTACAAACAGACTAAGAAAGCATCATTTGCTTAAATTAGAGTCTAATGTGATCAAGAGAAAAACTACAGAGAAAATAACAGTGGCTCTTGAATAATGATGAAAAGATCATGAAAAATCAGAGTAGTGCTTGAAAAATGTTAACAGCAAAGTCAACAGCATCTGGCAATCAAATTGGATACGCAGAGCAAAGGAAATTGTTGGCTATGGGGAGAGAAATTTGTAACCGTATGCTAACTTTTGGATTGTTCCTGTGAGTAATTAAACTAGAACTATACAGAAGTAGCAAGTAATTGAAAACCTGAGAGACTGAGGACACACTTAAAGACAAGGTCAATGCTATATTTTACTTCTGAAATGAAAATTCAAACCTTCTGAAACATCACAAAATGTAGTGTCCAGTGAATTAGACTCCAACAAGCAAGCTGAAAGGCCTGGTCTGCCTGGGGAACAGACAAAGAAAACTAGAGTAAGCGAAAGACAGAGTCTGGAGACAGATGCCTCCTTTCCCATGTCCATGGGTATAAATATTTTACACTACAGGGGTAGGGGATCATGGAGGAAGTAGAGGGATGGGATTCTCCCAGAAGTATGCTAGAATAGAGTGGCAAGTTTTAGGAGTTACAAGAAGGACTAGGACAGAGAACAGTGGAGTAAAATACTCTGAGAAGTATTTTAAAGTAGAAAACTAATCATCCTGGGCTGACTAGAACCTCTATTTTTATATGTTTATGTTAAATATCAATTTCTTCAGGGATGGAGCTGTGTTTAAAATTTTATTAGGTCTATAGAGTTAAAGAGCTTCAAGATAATATCTAGCAGTTATTTCTAAACATGGGAAGGCATTAGACCCACTGGGGAGTATGATAAAAATGCAGATATCAAATTCAATAATTCCTTCTACATTCATTGGCAGACAGAGTTCTGTAATGAAGGCCTTTCTCCCATACACTGTTACTGGCGTCGCTGTTGTTCTTTAATAGATTCTTATTTAATGTACTAAAGTCCATGATTATCATCATTCTGTCTGGTATTTAGAGAACTCAAATGTAGTCTATATGAGCCTCTTTGGTCTGGTTCCTGTATTCTTTTGACAGGTTCTCTTTGTCTTTAATTACTTCCTTTCCCCATTTCTGAAATCACAAGCTATTCCAGGATCAAGACATATGCTATCTGCCCAGACCTGGGGTCAGTCATTCTTTTAAGGATCCCTGGACCATTTTAGTGGTTTTAGTGGGGACTGTCATTTAAAAACTGAGACCTGGAGACCAGGCATGCTTTCTGTTACTAAGGAAGATAGCATTTAGACTCTCCATTCAACTCTAACACTATGAGGAACTTCCTTGCCTTCTCTTGCTCATATGTATTCCCAATATGTGAGAAATCTGTTTCATAAACATTAACATATTTTTTCATCTTGCTGTGTCTGCATTATGAAATGAAAATTGTTTCAGATTCATTATTTCAATAGCAACACCAAAAACTTTAGTTTATACTGTCTTTAGAATATATTCCAATAAAAGTTCAGGGAGCACCATATAGATGCTTGACCTAATCTGCTCTCTAAATATGCAAACAGGCAGATTCTGATTGTGGAACATCCTACAAAACAAGTGACATTGGGTTCTTTGAAAATGTCAAGTCATGGAAGTCAAGAAATAAGGTGGAATTACTGTAAATAAAATTACTGGAGGAATGAAAACCAAATAAAATGCAAATTCTTGGATTGGATTGTCATGAAGAAATTATGAGAAATTTTTTTGTGTGTGACACTTGAAGAAATTTAAGTATGGACCACATTTTGGTAATACAATTGCATGAATATCAATTAAGTTTATTGAGTGTTATAGTGGGTATTATGGTTGTGAAATATATTTGTTCTTAGAAGATATGCATTAATGATTAATGTTTTGGGGTGCAATATGTTGTCTATAGCTAACTTTTAAATAGAGAAAACGAAGAACTCTGTAGAAAATGGAGCAAACTATGAGCCGACTTTTAAATATAGGAACAGAAAGTAAGAACAAGTAAAAGAGAGAGACCATGAAGCAAATGTGGGAAAATTAGCAATAAGAGAATCTGGTGGAAAGTAAATAGGTATTCATTGTACAGTTGTTTTGATTATTAATTATTTTAATATTTTTTTTCAAAATGTAGTTGGGGCTAGCAAGATGGAAACACAAGCCCCAACAAAAAGATTCTGATGATTCTGGTCTTAAAAACTTTATGGAAATGTACATTTTTATCAAGAGGATTCTGATGCAGACAAGACAGCACCTTAAGAATGATTGAGTAGATACAGCACACAAACCCAAGGCCAAGACATCCCAAGGTCATGCCTTCTTGGAAGCAAAGTCAAAGCTAAAACTTCCTTGCAAGAACAGGGTGGATACTCAATATATATTTTATAATTGCTGAATAATTATAAATGCTCAGTAGAATTGAGAAAAAGGACTAATTTAGGAACCCCAATTATCACAAAGCCATTTTCAGATTCTTTCACTGTTGTAATTTTTCGAAGAAATGAGTAAATATAGATTGGCAACTCATGTTTACTTGTAAAATTGCTAAGAGGTTAAGGAACTATAAAGTCAGATTGGCTAGATTTAGTTCCCTAATTTACTGGCTCTGTGACACCAGGTAATGTATGTAGTTTTTGAAAGCTTCCATTTACTCATCTAAAATTATGTATCATAGTGGGATTTATTGTCACAAATTTGCACATGAACACAATATCACAATACAATTTGGTCAATATAATTTCCCAGTATTTCCTTTCTTTCCCCTCCACCATCCCTCTTATCCTTTCCTCTACTCTATTGATCTCTCTTTGATTTTCATGAGATCCCTCCCTACTCATTTTACCTGTTTTCCCTCTCTGGATTCCAACAACCCTGACTTTCTGAGATTGATTTATTTCACTTAATATGGTACTCTCAAGTTCCACTCATTTTCCTGTAAATGACATAATTTCATTTTTCTTAAAGGCTGAATAAAACTTCATTGTGTATATATACCACATTTCCTTTATCCCTTCATCCACTGACTAACACCTAGGCTGGTTCCATAGTTTGGCTATTGTGAACTGTCCTGCTATAAACATGGGTGTGAATATGTTACTATAGTATGATGACTTTAATTCTTTAGTATTATTATTCAAAATACTAAGCGGTATTGTAGTTGTCTGTTTTTCTAAATAAAGTTTTATTGGAATTCAGCCGCAGACACTCATTTACATATTACCTACGACTACTTTCATGCTACGAAAACCATAAAGCTCACTAAGCTTAAAATATTTCTAACCTGGCCATTTGTAGCAAAAGAATAACTTCTGGTCTAATGTATTAAAATGACAGGAAAGGAATTGAAACAACTTGCAAATTTTAGTTTACTTTTTCCTCTTTTGCAGTACTTGGGATTAAACCTAAGGCTTCACACATGCTAGATAAGTGCTCTACAACTGAGCTACACTCCCAGTCTTTACAACTTTAAAAAGTATGGAAAATGGGAAGTCAGGGCAATGGGCTCTGGTATAGCCAATAGTAAGCATTCCAGTCCATGGTGAGTATTATCATTATATACAAAGGAAACAGATAAACAAGCAAAAAAGAATCAGAACCAAAATTTGAGAGTGCCTACAATAACTGGTTTCCTTTGCTTTCTCAAGCAGTCTTCACACTGACTCTGGGAAGCAGAGGTCACCCAAATTTCATAAATAGGGACTTGGAACACAGAAATAAAGAAACCCACTCAAGGTCACCTTAATTGTGAGTGGAAGGATTGTGACTCAGAGTTAATTTGGAAAAATTCCATGTCCCCTTTTAGTTGGGCCACCCTGCCACCTCTGTCACATTTTAGCCTTCATTTAATTGAAACTCAGATTTGGCGCCCCTGGTGTTCAGAGTGAGGCCCTTTAAAATTATTTTAAAGAGGAGCCCCCAAGAGGATCATCCTTTCTTCTAAAAGGTGAATCTTAGTCAGGTCTAACATTGTTATATTTTAAATTTTGTCCCAGAGACTTTCTGAAAGATTGCGAATTGTGGTTATTTCTTTCTGTATCACTAATATTAATGCACCCAAGGAAAGCAGTCTTCAATTCAGAATTCCAGAAAGAATGCAAAAACACTTTAATGCTTTTTATTTTCATTCCAGAAAGTAAAATAATCCAAAATTTTGTTCTGTGACTGTTGGAGCTTCCTCCCTCATTCCCAGCCTCTCTCCCTCCCTACTGTCCTCCCTCCCTTCCTTCTTTGCCTTGTTTTTTCTTAAAGGAGATTATTTTGTTTGTCCAATAGAATCAAGTTAAAGCAAACTTAGAATCTGTCACAAAACATACATTATAATCTGAAAATCTTTCAAGGTTAAAATTGTTATGATTATTCTTTGGGGAATGTGGAAATTAGTGATAGGATAAGACTGATATATGCACACAAATGGTATATGTATATGATATATGTGCATAAACATGCATATATAAGATGGCATGCATTATATACATAAAGTATATATACATATATTAGGTAGATAATACTTGTGATTACATCATAATCTTTATCCCTTACCTCCAAAGAGGAATATTCTCATTCAATTTTCTTGAAACAATCTGTCCTCTAGTCTTATATTCAATTTTCCAAATTTCGATGAGACTTAACTATAAAAGATATATCTCTATTACAAGAAATACAATGCAAGCACCATGACAAATGACTGTGTTGAGTGATAACCAGAAAGAATGAAAGATGTGCAAAACTGGAGAGTACACCTTGGAGTGAAGAGGCAGTTCTGTCCAATTTCAGTTGGTGATTTCTGCCATTCAGGAAAGCACAGGAGTCAGATTTTGTGAGATTTTCCAAGACCAGCAAGCAGTACACTTCTAAATGACTCATAAAATCTGACTTGAATTGTTTAAAATATCATTTGGTCCTACAAATAACAAAAAACAAGCAACTCAAAAAGACTCCTGCAGGCTGCATTAGGCCCATGGGTCATGAATTTGTACTTCTTGACCTGAGTAACTGAATTGTGGTCTGGGTTTCTACCTGGGTCGCCAACCAGGTTGCACAGTGGAAGTCTGCACTCAGCACTGTGATCAAAGCTTGCGTTCTGATAGAATAACGTCTCTGAGCTTCAAGGACCCTGTTTATCCAATGAATGTACAGAAAGGCAGGCTTTTTGGAACTATCCAGCTGGCCTTATCTTCCTTCTGCTTCACCTATACCAGTGCCCAAATGCTTGGCAGAAATGGGATGGGTAGACATTTTGTTTTCTACTGTGTGATTCCACACCCGATTAGCTGCTTTATTGTTCTTTCCAAAAAGTAAGGTACAGCTATCAGAGAGAACATTTCCATCTCTTTCAAATTCCAATTGTCAAGAGTTAAATACTTCTATAGACTAGCAGCAACAACAAATAAAAACTCAAAACAACATTATTTAATCAGCTTCCAAAGTGGGATGTGTATGAACTTAACATTTGAGAGTATTTGAATCAGTAGGGACATCACTTTGTATATAGATACAGTCAATCAAGGGAGGACTATTTCCTGGTAAAATGCTGGACTTTACTCTCTATAAATATCCCCTATTACTTTTAGCAATTATCTTTATCCACATAAGGGTTAACCCAGACCCAGGGTAAAGTTTAGGGAGCAAGCAGATCTGGTTCTGAGCAACCTTGGGAATTACAACCTGACCCTTGGTCATCCAGGGGAGGATGAGATTATGTACACATTTCAAGGCTTCAAACTCCAAAAATGTTCTGGAATTGGACTGTTTCCAGGAAAAATAGGCTGCCTTTTTCTTCCTTTCCAAGTACTCACAAGAAGTGTAAGTTATCCAACAATTCTCAAGCCTTTCACTTGTATATTATTTTACTGTTTGAACAGTAATATGATGATCATGGTTATGGATCCTTTAAACATCCTGGAAAGATAGGTCAGGTGTGAACCATGGTTTACTGACTGGGACACAGAAGCTCAGCAAGGTTCTGGGACTTCCCTGTGATTACTATAGCCCAAGTTTCCTGTGTCAGATTTCAGGATTTTTTTTTTTTTCCTTCAGTATCTGGGGAATCATTGCTTTTTACAATACTGTGCCACATCTGTTGAGGCCATCAACTCTTAAACCTGATTTACATGTCCTTACCAGTTTTGACCTCAGTATCGTGCAAACACTCTGATAATTTCAGAAATAATTATTGACTAATCTGTAAACAGCCTGTGCTAGGCATATTCATGAGAATAAAAAATATAGGACTCTGTTTCTGTTCTCAAGGGATGGGCAAGTTGGATTTTAAAGAAAAGAATTAATATAAAACTATCAGAAATTAGAGGTATACCTAAGAATGATGGGACTCAGCATGTGTCAAACACAGGACAAAATACTTTACTTATCTTATGTAATCCTTGCAAAAACTCTCCAAGGCAATGTGCTTATTCACTTGACAGTGGAGGAAATTATTGAATAACTTGCCCAAGGTCAGAGCTAGGATTCAACCCTGCTTCTGCCGGATGTCAAAGTTCTGGAGAGTTTCCCTGCACCATTCTGACCCACTGAACATACACAGGGGCCTATTGTGGTGGGGACTGAACACAGAAGAGCCCAGGAAATGGGGAAGTTGGCTTCCTCAGTGAAGGGCAGGGACAGAGAAGTGAGTTGCTGAGTTGGCACTTGAAAGAAATGGTGGGCATTGCTGGTGGAATAGGCACAGCTGAGTGGTAGATGAGTAATGGGGGAGGAGGAAGTTATAGCTGTGTATGGAAGTTACCCTCAGAGGTCAGGTGTCTTATCTGGCAGGAGAGCCATAGGTTAGGACAGCGTGTTCTTGGGGCTAGATTAAACTATGCTTCTTTGTTCTGCAGGGGAATTTGTTGCTTTTGCCAATTCCTTAACTTCCTGAGTTACCGGTACTTCTTGGGTGAATGGAAAGCAAGATTTTGCAACATCTGTGAGAGGAGAAGGAAGGGACTGAGCAAGAACGAGGTGAACAACCCCTTTCCTTAGGGGCAGGTGAAGGAGAGTTTAAGAGGCCTCTTGTGGGTGTTATATCCACTTGCTTCACAACACATGGCTCCACACAAGTTCTCCAAGAGGTGATTCAAACTTTGTACTAACCAAAACTGTGACCCAAAGGTTTTTCTTGATTGACATATTTTGAAAAGGTGGGAAAATTTATCAAAACATTGATTTTTCTACTTTCTTTTGGAAAAAATAATCAGATGCCTATCAACACCAAGTCTACAATTCCCTCATAATAACAATGCTATATATACTCAGTGTGTATTATGTTCCAAGCACTGTTTTAAGCATATTAACCTCCTTAATTCTCACAACAATCTTATGAAGCAGGAATGATGGCAAACCCCCTTTTCCTTTTGGAAAACTGAGGCACAGGGATGGGATTGAGTAACTCTACTAAGGTTGTACAGCTGGGATTCAAACACAGGAAGCATGACTTTAAAGTCCACATATTTGCTAGGAATTGTTTTGCCTTGTATGAAAGTTTGTGTCTAGAGCTGAACCATTCTTTTGATGTGATCATTTAAAATCAGCCTTTAAAATTGAGCACAATTTTTTGCTATTCCTCAGAGAGTAGTGGAGTTCTGTTCTTTCTTGTTCTAAAGACAAGGTCTAAGGGAATGCCTTAGTTGTTTTACTATAAATGTATCTTAGAGATACCTGAAGAAAGAGAGGCAATCAAGAAACATACAGCTAATTTTTTCATTCACTCATCCATACATTCCATTAGTCATTCAACAAGCATTGAGCTTTTATTCAGGGAAAAACACACTGGGTCAGACCCTGGGTAATACATAGATGTACAAGACGTAGTCCTTCCCCTCTGAAAGTGCTTTCAATAAGATTTTCCATGCAACACATCTACCTTTGGAAGCTACTGCTAAAAAGAAAGAGTAAAGAAGTCTCCTACTGCTACTGGCATGGATATTATTACTAACAATTGTAATAATATACAATAATGTGGCAATTGAGTAGCTCTTGATAGTTTACAAAATAATTTCAAAATGTACTGTTTCATTTGGTCTCCACCATAACATTGAGAAATAAAAAACACTAACTTTTCTCAATTTTACACATGAAGAAGAAATGGAAGAACAGAAAATTGAAGCCCAAATTATAACACTAATAAGATATGGATCTGGACCTAGAACCTGGTTTTCAGGACTCCACTTTCTCTGTGATTTCTTCTGTATACAAGAGTCTCACTGGGTGTTGGGAGGTGATGCCAGGGGCTCTGGGAAGTGAATTAGCCAGTTAGTCTTGTAAGTTATAGCTGGCCCAGTCAGGGGACCATATAGCCTATAGGACCCGGCCCCTCGCAGTCATTCTTAAGGGGATTCGACTCTGACAATAGATGATAGAAAGATGTTAAGACTTGTTGGTCTTTGGCATAGTCCTCACTAAAAACAACCGTTTCTCACTTGAACACCTTGTGCTTTGGAAAGTGAGGCTATCTGGTGAGGTCTCATGTGAGATTAGAAAATTATATGAGCCCTCCGTCTATGTCAACCGTGAAGCTATGGATTTGGAAAGGCAGGGCTTCTTTCATTCTGTCATTGAAAGATCCTGGATGAGTGTGTTTCAATCTGCCCACCTATCACCTCCTCTGTCTTCTTAAAACAGGGGATTTGGAACTAGGTCATTCAGGTCAAGAGGCCAACCGAATGGCTGATGTTGGAAATCAGAAAGAGAATGTACTACAGCAGCAGACTCCATATGAGGCAGCCTAGGATACAGAAACCTATAATCCTGAAGGAAATGGCAAGATTCAAATGTGGGAAGAGCATAAACCAAAGACATTCCACTAAAAAAGGAAAAAAAAAAATAGAAGGGATGATAAATTTCCAAAATGGTTCTCAGCCTCACCCACATTAAAAATTAAAACAATAAAACATCCTTTTTCATATGTCAGGGAAGTTTGATAACACCAGTCTTAGAGATAGCGTGGGGAGAGAGAAGTCTCATTCCCTATCAGCGGACCACATATCAAAACAACCTTTTTGTAGAGCTTTCAGACTACGAGGCTTTGACCCAGCTGGTCTATTTTGGGGATTTTTTTCCTGACAGCTATATTCACACAAGTGCACAAAGATACCAGGCAAGGGAGTTTATTGCAAAATTTTTGAAAAACTGGAAACAATTGAGATGTCCATGAATAGGAAATATGAGCCAAACATTTTACAACATCCAAATACTAATTAGCAAAAGCAAGCAGTTGAAGAGTAGATACAGTATGAACATTTGTACAAATAAGTAAATGGATATAGGAGTTCATCTGTGTGTACCTCTCTCTCTATTCACATGTATCCATGTGCTTCTTCATGTGTGGACATACCTGGAAGGATGCATATGTAGTTACTAGTAGTAACTCCAGTGGGGAATGAGAGGGGGCAGCTCAGTGTGGAATGGAGGTTTTGCTTCTACTCTATTGACATATATAAATGAAATATTTTTAATATTGTAAGTTTTGTATAATTAAAATAATATTTAAATGAACTAATAAGGCAGTTATTAAAAATAATAATATCCCAATAATAAGGAGTGCTATCAACATCAAGTTCAAAACATCAAAGGTGGACTGGGGTTGTGTCTCAGTGGTAGAGCACTTGCCTAGCACATGTGAGACACTGGGTTAGATCCTCAGCACCACATAAAAAAAAATAAATAAAATAATTATTTTTAAAAAATCACAGGTATTAATGATAATGGTATTAAAAATAATGTCACACATTTAACTTTACTTTGTGCTAGACAATGTCTTAAGTATGTTTTATATATATATATACAGTTATTTAATACTTAATATAATCCTACAAGGTAGTTATTGCTCACATTACTACTTTAGTGAGGTCTCAAGAGGTTAGCTTTAAGAGGTGAGATCGAGATGGAAGACCACAAGTCCGGAGCTGAGTTGAGAACTGATATGGAATTGACAAGCAAGAGCCAAGAAATTGCTGTCAAGGCCTTGGAAGTTTTCCTGCTCACACTTGTGAGCAGGGTGTTCCTGATGAGTTGAACTTCCTCAAAAACCAGAGACACTATTACCCCCCATGGGAGTCTGGCTGACTTGATTATTGTGTCAGATGAGACTTAGGGGGAGCTGTATTAACAGGAAGCAAATAAAATAATTGCTTAATAAGATAAAGGTATATTTATTGATTGATTGATTGATTTTTGCTCATGTAAAATAAATCCAGAGATAGTCCAGAGCCAGTCTGGTGATTATGAAATCAGGGACCAACGTTTCTTCCGGTTGGCCACCCGCCATCCCTCATTTGTGGCTTTCATATCCATGGTTGAGATGGCGATGGGAGCTCTATTCACAGCATCCTTACTTCAAAGAGAAGAGGCAAAAGGAGGGACGAGTGGCTGGATCCCACCTGCCTAGGTATGTTTCTTAAAAGCTGCTCAGTGGTGGCTTCTACATATCTTTGTTCAGAACTTAGTCATCGACTTACGGCTGCAGAAGCACACAAGGAAGGAAGCTGGGAAAGTAAGTCTTAAGACATTTAGGATAACAAAGTAGGGGTTTATTACTAAGGAAAGGGGGAATATGGGTTTTAGAGTAACCAGCTAGCAGTTCCGAAAGCAAGAATTATCGTTTCTTATGAAGAATATTATCCATTTCCCGGTGCTGAGAAGGGGAGCCCTCAACCTAGAGACTGAGCGCTGAAGGTCGCTGTACTTATGGCTTCGACCTAAGTGGCTGACAAAGGGCATTTTGTGGACTGTGGGAGCTTAAGGGTGCAGGGTGGGGCAGGCCTAAGGGACTCTAGGAAGGGATGGACATGCTCAGAAAGTGACCATCCTCATCACAGGATCAGACTTGAACTCTGACCATTTTCTTTCCTTAGTGCTTTTCTTACAAGAAGTCTTCTATACCACAGTGTCTACCAGAGCCTCTTTTGTCTCATCTTGGAAAATGGTCAGGATGCTCTAGCCCTTGTTATTGGTAAGGGCCTGAGGGGTGATTTTCTGAAGCAATCATTTTGCTTATTATTGGTTTCCCCATCTGGACTTATAAAGGAATGAATGACCTTAACTCACAGATGTACTGTAGAAGTGCAAGGGAAAATAAAACAAATCAAAAGTTCAAAGCTGATAAAAACAAAATGTAATGTCCTGCCAAATATTTCTAGGCTTCCACAGGGCAGACAGACCAGACTGAGTACTAATTGGCACCCCATAAGCCAATATAACATTCTTACTTTCAATAAGTGGCAATCTGAAAAGGTGAGAAGTTATCTTCTACCTTGGAAAGCATCAAAGAAAATCCAGCAACTTACATTTTAATACAAAACAAAACCAACAGATATCCTAGCCCTTGCAAAAGAAGAAAGCCCAAGCAAGAATCGGAGAGGAATTCAGGCAGGTACCATGTGATTGAAAGCAGCCATGGACTGTCAATGGCCCATGACAAATCTGGCCTGCCACCTGTTCACGGGTAGCCTGTTTGTATATGGTTTGTGCTGTAGAAATGGTACTTTACAGTTTTAAATAATTGGAAAAAGTCAGAAGAAATGTTTCATGGCCCAACATTATTAAATAGAATTTAAATGTCAGTGTTTGTAAATAAAGTATTATTGGGACATGGTTATTACCATTGATTTATATATGGCCTCTTACCCTTTTCATGCCAAAGCAGGAGCAAGCATGGTAATTGCAACTGAGACCAAGTGGCCCACAAAGCCCAAAATATTTATCTGGCTCTTTGCAGAAAAAAATGTGCCAAATCCTCATTTAAAGCACCAAAATAAAGAAAATTGGAAAATAAAAAAAGTATGTCTCCATCTTTATCATTTAAGTGTTGAATAAGCTCAAAAAGAACCATTTTTGTGTTAACTCCCTCATTGTTCACATGCAAGTAATAATAATTTGTTTCACTTACTGCTGTGGGGATTAAATGAGGTAATTTGTGGAAAGAACCTACTATACATCCTGGAACATGGTAAGTGGCCAACATACAGCAGGTGTTATTTACCATTTGCTCATTCAGTTCTGTCATTTAGGACTTAGCTTGCTATTGGCGTTTTCCCTGAGTTCTTCAAGTAGGATTAGGGGTCTTTCTGCCATGCTCACGTAGTACTCTGTTGGGGGTTGTGCCATGTGGGCTGTGCTGGGATGGCACCTGGCGGCCAGCTGGAGGTTGTTGTGATCACATCGGCAGTGAGGAGGTTGATTAATATAAGCACACCCAGGTGATTTATCATTGGCCGTATTCAATTAAGTCCACGCACACAACACGTGCACAGGTGTTCCCGAGTGCTCCTGCTCCGGCCTGCTCGTTTTAACCTTTGCTGTGATAGGGCAGCTGGCTCCTAGCCTGATCTCAACTGGCGTGGCCCTGCCCTCTGCCTCCTGGAGGCGGGCAGTAGGTAGAAGGAAAAAAGAAGCAGCTAGCAGAGAGAAGAAGCAGCAAGCAGTAAGCAGCAGGCAGCAGCAGAAGGCATATCATAGAGCAGAGAACTGAGAACACACCTCTAGGTCATAGATCACAGATCACAGTACATGGGACGCACCACTAAGAAGCACCTCAGATAGATAGCACCTAGTTCACAGGATGCAGGACCTACCTCTAAGAAGAAGCAGCAGAACTCTAAGAAGAAATAGATCTCTGATAAGCATAGCAAGCCTCTCTTTCTCTAAAACTTCCTCTATAAGCAAAGCCTATCTTTCTCTCAAAGCTTCTCTTCCTCTAAAATCAAGCAAGCCTCTTTTTCCTCAATAAGCAAGGCAGAAATAGAAGTAGTTTATTCCCAGTCCACCTCCGATAAATACCGGTCAATTGTTGTTGCAGGCGGTAACAAATATCCACTGGATTGTTGCCGCGGGCGGCGACAGTACTCAGTGTTTAACTTCATTACCACTTTCCATGTTATATTGTAATTGTATGTTTAGGTGTCTCGTCTCTACTGTGAACCACGAATTTGTTGAGAAGGAACCATGACATTGAGATTTGTATTCCCAATGGTAGTCAGTCAGTAGGACACAGTAGTGTTGGAATTTTAAGGATCCCACAGTTAGGTTGGAGCATGTTATTTCCTAATACTGATGTCCAAAATTAGACTCACAAAATTAGACTGGCTTCCCAGTCAGTCCCAGTTCTATTGGCCAAGACAGACTTCCCCTCGCAGGGCAGAGCTTAACCAACAGCTCTGAAGGAACAGAGTTCTTCTCTCGTGGAGAGAAGTGACTAAGAGGGTACAGAAGGAAGTATACTCTAGGGGGGCTAACTATGTGGAAACATGAATTAGCCAGTGTGCACTCTATATAAAAAACAAATGAACGACTCTCGTGGGGTATGTCTCAACATTATCTCCCACTCTCTTCACTCTGCTTCCAAATTGGTCACACTTGCCACATGAAAATCAAAAGTGCACCTCAGGCAGTCTCCTGAGCCTCCTAGTTGTATGGGAAGGATTTCAGGTTCTCTAGTATTCTTTCAACATTTATCTGTTCTAATGCCATAGCTTTGCCAACATAAATGACTGTGTGTGAACACACACACACCCATACACACACACGAAAAGAACCCTTTTGTTCACATCACATGTACACACATATATAACATGTACACAGATAGGCCTGAACCTAATTGTAAGTCAGTGGTTTGATTTCTGATTTTTTTTTTTTTACTTTCCGATGATGCAAAAGTAATATGTGCTAAGTTGAAATAATACTTTGAACTTTGAATTTTGATCTTTTTCTAAGCTAGCAATATGTGGTATGACACACTCTTAAGGAACTGGGCAGGGGCAGTGAGCCACACCCCCTGTTAGCCATGTGATCATGAGGGGACACAGTCACAGCACAGTGCAGAGTTGCTGACCTATGCTGTTTGTCATGTTGTATTAACTACATTTTCAACTTAAAATATTTTCATAGTTTACAATGGTTTATTAGGACAGAACCTAATATGCATCTGTACCTATAGGTATATTCTTTAAATTTTTTGTTTAGTTTTTGACACTTTTTTTTACTTTTATGATACAGTTTTAAAAAGGAAACTTCTAAATTCCTGTGTTCAGACCTCTTCAGTTTGCATCCTCAATCTTCCTTGGAACCCCTACTGCTGTGTCAGTGCTGGGCCCCAACTAGTGCACAGATAGTTCAGGGTAGAAGGCCAGTTCTTTTCCATGGAGGGTCCCCTTGAAGTAAGAAGAGTCATTGCAGCTTATTGACATTTTGATCTCCATTCCTTACCTTTCTGAGTTGGTTCTAAACTGTACAAGAAAAGAGGGCATTGTTTACTGGGCTCCCACAAATCCATAACAGGGGGAAAAGAGTTTTCAAAGGCTACCTAGAACTTGTAGCCACAAGAAGAAGAAGTAAGATGAGGGACATTTACAGTTCCTAGGTGGAGTGACAACCTCAACAGGGATTAGCAGTGCTCCCTGGACACAGATGCCAAGGAAGATGAAGACTGAGACAGTGCTTGAGGGACTATCTACTAGGAGGAGAATCTTGACAACAGCCGGTCTAGGTCTCCAGGATGGACAGGAAGCACCATAACACAGCATGTTGAAGAAGGTATAGAGACAACTAGCTTGAATTCCTCTTAAAAGAATCTTGGGGAAAAGAGGAATAATTAGGTAATAGAGGAAACTCATACTTGAATTATGAGTTGTCTGTTTTAAGGGAAAGAACTTAAGCTTGCTTACAAATGGACAGTGTGTGGAGAGAAAAACTGAAGATACAGGGGAGAGAGGATCATTGGTGGAGGGGGCTTCCTGGGGAAGCCAGGAGGATCCTATAGCAAATTGTATTATTATGCAAAATTATTCACCCCGCATTCTCTGTAAGACACTGCACACCCCCATTGCATTCACTTGAATTTGGCTACCTGACATGATTTGGTCAGTTGAATGTAAGTGGATTTGCCGCACATCATCAGCTCTCTTACTTTTATCTTTCATCACACAGGTGATGTGTTCCACCTGGGGTCTGCACACTCAGCCTGCATCCTGGGGTGAGAAGACTTGTGAAGTAGAGTTGTATGCGAGTGAGCCATAATTGGCCTGCCAATGACACATAATGCACTGAAAAGCTGCACCTTTGAAGTTGTAAGTTGCTAAGATGCTGAGGTTTGTTATTATAGCAAAGCTGACTAATACAAATCCCAAGCACAGTCAGAGGAGAGTTCTTTCAAAAGGGGGGGGGGGCATTTCTCATACAGAAGAGGGATTGAAGGAAAGAAGGATAATAACACATGTAGATCATTTATGGTGGATAAAGCAAAAGACTGAGTTCTGCCATCCTGGGGACATGTTGAAAGTTTTACCTCATTTTGTAGGTGTTTTTGTTTTGTTTTGCCTACAGCTGTTGTCAGACTCCACAGTAGTATTGGTAGGAAACCTCACACAGAGATGAAAATTAAATAGGTGTATGAACTTTTTGCTTGATAGAAAGATGTATGAAGTGTCCTGGATTACATATAGCTTGTCTAATGCATGCACCACTGAAGGATCAGACTGTGGCCACAACCATCTGCTTCTTTTCTGTTGAGGTGGTTGCCATTCCTATATTGATAAGCCAACTTGGGAATTCCAAGAAGGTAATGAAGACAAGACAGTGCAAATTTGGTTGACTTCTGGAAAGTTGAGGTTCATGAAAATCTTGTGGAATATTCACCTATTCATATAATCTATGAATAGATTATAGTCAGTTTTAGCAGGCTTTTTTAATTTCTATAACTAAAAGAATCTGACCAGAACAATTGTAAAGGAGGAAAGGTTTATTTGAGAGCTCATGGTTTCAGAGGTATTAGTCCATAGAAGGCTGGCTCCATTCCTCAGGGCTCAAGGTGAGGTTGAACAACATGGTGGGAGAGGGTGGCCGAGGAAAGCAGCGCACATCACAGTGATCAGGAAGCAGAGAGAGACTCCACTCACTAGATACAAATATATACTCAAAGCCACACCCCGATTCCCACCTCCTCCAGCCACACCCTACCACTTCAGTTACCACTAAATTAATCTCTATCAGGGGATTAAATCACGGATTGGGTTAAGACTCTCATAACCCAATCATTTCTCCTATGAAACTTCTTGCATTCTCTCACATGTGAGCTTTTGGGGGACACCTCACATTCAAACCATAACACAATATGTATTGAGTCAAGTACTGTACTAGTTATGGAGTGCTGTACCAGAGATACAGTTAAAAAAAAAAAAGCAAAAAACAAAAGGGGAAGGGGTGGGGGAAGGAAAGATAATACAGTGAGACAAACAACACTACCCTATGTACATGTATGATTATGCAAATAGTATGACTCTATTTCGTGTACAACCAGAGAAACGATAGCTGTACTCCATTTGTGTACAATGAATCAAAATTAAGAAATTAAAAATTTAAAAAAAGAAGCCATCGTTGACATCTGTGGTTGTCATAGTTTTTGCTCCAGGTTAATTGGTTAAAATATCTACTTGTATTTTTCTACTCCTTGTAGGTTCCATTCTCCTCTGTTGTGCCACATCTTCTTGTCCTTTCCAGAATTTTAGGAAAAGCAACCTGAAATTAATGACTCTTTCTGTCTTTTTAAAATCCTGTGGGAATTTTAAAAAGAAATTTCTGAGGGCAAAGAAAAGGAGAGGGATTCCCCCAACAGGCAGAAAGAGTGTGGTTTGTATATCTCTGGACCAGAAGGGACCTGTGTACTATTTACAGCTCTGTAGGTGCCCTAAAGGAGAGACAAGAACTTAGAAGTTTGATGAGCACCAAGGTGGCAGGGCAGAGGCTATATCACAAAGATTCCCAGCCTTAGAATGAATTCCAAGACCCTGTGAGTGTCATGGAAGATTATGACCATCAGAGACACAGGGGCTGCTGTGGGCTTGGACTCTGAGTCTGACCCGTGGTGGTCACCACAGATTGGAGATTAGAAGGTCATCCCTATTGTTTTTGTTGTTGTTGTTGCTTGTTTGTTTTTAGTTTCATAGACATGGCTTAAATGTCTCATATTCTGGTGCAATCCTAGAAGAGCAAGGTCCTCCAAAATTCCCAAGGTTGAATATTCTGCCAGCCTCGTGGGATGGGGTAGAGAGGCAGAATTGAATTGAATTAAAGAAAGCAAGGGAAATGATATTTCTTGTAGTTTTTACTTTGGTTTTTCTACCTCATGTCCTCAGCATCCCACTCTTTTGACAGACAATCAGGTTACTCTTTAGTTTCTCTATAACTTCCCAAACTCCATAACTCCCATGGACTTCCAGGAAAAAAAACTCCCTTCTTCAAGTAGGAAAAATGATACTGTCACTATAGTATCTGGTGGATTATGGTAACTGATATTGTTCTTGTTTGGGGTGACTCAAGGTGCTCAAAGGTTGAAGAGCTCAAAGCAATAATGTTTTCTTAGTCCAACAACTTACGTTTATGTGGGCACAATTTAGAATTTCCTAGGAAGACTACAAATCCAAAAGTGGGTATGATTCCTCCTACATAAGGCCAGAGGGAAAACAAATCTATAGTAGTATCACACATCAAGGCTGGCAAAACCAGACATTGATTTCTGTCCAAAGTGCAGAAGAGGATCCAAAACAAGATATGCAACCAAAGGTCAGAGTTAAGAGTAAACTGGACTGGAATGGAAAATTTTGAAAATAAATTGCAGAGGGATTTGGAAAACTTTGCAGAGAAGCCCCCAGAGTTTGGTGGATGGAAGCTGTCTTTTGGGTTTTAAATGATTTATTCTAACTTGTTATTTATTTACTTTATAGTATAAAAGCAACACTGGCAACAAGAGTTTAAGAAAAGTTGATTAGCAAAAAAATACTAGTTTGAGAAAATCCTTTCATTTGATTTCCCCCTACCCCACCCTGAAAACTGAGAAGAGACCATTTTTTTTATACTTTATTGGTGGATCAGCACAATCTAGTTCCAAGAATGCCAGTATTTGGAGAGAAATTGTTTGATAACAACTAATCATTTACTGTATTAAAGATTCAGAGGTGGCCATTCTATTTCTTTATACTGCTTTCTGAGCAATGTCATGTAAACTGTGTAATGAGCACCACCTTAGGTGCAAAGGAGAAAGAAATGAGAAGTCTCAAATACATTAAAAGTATTTAAAACTATCATCAGCCACAAATGTGAGCCATATGAAAAAACTGGGTGACATTACTTTTAGTATGTATTTTATGTCTTTTTTTTTATAATGTAAATCAACATATCAAATACCATTTTGACTTGTCATCAATATAAAATCATCAATAGACTATGGATTTTTACACTAAACTTGTGACATTCAATACATATCTTACATTTACAGTATTACTCAATTCTGACGAGCCACATTTTAAGTATTCAATGGCCACATCAGGTTAGTGACTTCTTTATCAAATGGGGGCAAGTCTAAAGAAGCTTGTTTTAGACTTGCATATTCAAGATCAAAATATTTTGGGGGTATAAACTGTCTTCCTTGATTGCCACCCTGTCCCCAGTGCCTTATAAAGTGCCTGGCATGGAGGAGGTGTCAGTGAATAAGTGGTATTTTCAGTGTTCTCTCTGGTTTCGGTAATTAAGTCACTCTGTGTAATCACTTGTTGTGCTTGAAATTACCACTTTTATTGCTTTATTTAATACCTCACTCCATGTTGATCATTCCCAGAGGCCAAATAGTTCCTACAAAGTGCTCAATAGCTCCCAGTACCTGTTACTCTTCTGTAGATCATGGAGGAGGTGTTGAGATAATAGAATCTGATGTGGCACTGTCACTTTTATTTTCTTTTAGGCAGTTAGTTTGTTACATCAAACACAGCATTGATACTTTTTCTGCTGCACGAATTTTTGTGACCTATTTTGAGCACTATTCATTCATTGATATTTATTTTCTACTATTTGATTTAGGAATGTTTTCTCTGTTTCTATGTGTCATGTTAATGTTTCCTATGGTCAGACACTTCCCAAAGAATTTGCCTCCAATGTTTTTAATATACATCTGTAGAAAACTAGACATTGAAAATGATAATCAAGAGAGTATGTCCTTTAGATATTCAGTTTCTATTTGATTCCCCTGAAAATTTCAGTCTAGCCCCTTGTGGCTGATATATCCCAGGGTGATGGCCCTTCTACCAATAAGTCACACTCATAAATTTCCTTCCTCTGGGTGTAGCAGAAGGTGTGACCTCCTTTAGCCAACAGATATAATAATGGTGATGGGATGTCACTCCCGGATTAGGTTGCATTACATGAGATTCCATTTTAGCATACTGGAGAGGGGGACTCAAAGCAAACAGACACAGTGTGAACTGCCCAAGGACAGAACCACCTGATTGGTAACTGTGGGCAGCGCCTAGGTTGTGAGGGTACCATCAGGCCAATAGCCCTCATAAAGCTGAATCTTCATTCATATAACACAGGAAAATTCGTCCTGCCAATCAGTTGCAGGAGCTTGGAAGTGATTTCTTCCTCACATAAGCCTCCAAATAAGAATGTAACCAGTTCACGTCCGGAAGATGCCCTGATGGGACTCTGAGTAGAAAATCCAGTTAAGCTGTTAGAATCCAGACTCCTAACCTGTAGAAACAGTAAGATGGCAAAAGTGTGGTTTTAAGTCATTACGTTTGTAGTGATTTGTGGTTGTGGTGGTTGTTACCCCATATACTCTTCTTAACATCATCTGATCTTTGGGTACATTTTTTAAAATACCCAAAATATTCAAGTGTAAACGTGCATATGTGCTCATGTGTCTTTCAACCCTCAGTTCCTGCTGTCCCCCTGAAGGCACTCAAGGCTTCAGTTGTATTGTGCTTACACTCCGTCAGATTTCATGCCCCTGGGTCTCCCAGTCCCTCATGGAACACCTGCTCATCTTTCCATCTTAGTGAAAACACCTTCTCTGGAAGTGGAAGTGTTGGAGCTTCCTGCGTGGAGTTCATTCCCTCTTCTTTCTGCCAGCAAGGCACTCAGAAAAGTGTTTGGTCATTATACTTGCTGGGCACTTAATGCCTGCAGACGTCCATGTCTGCTTCCTCTTAGTCCTGGGACCTTTGAGGGCAGAGGTACGTCCTGTTCACTTCTTGCTTATCCACCACTAGTAAGATATGCAAAAGTATAAATATCAAGTTTTAAGTTACAGACACACCTGCAACCCCCCAAAACGCAGAGACCAGGTATTTTAAATTCCTTCTTTAGACAGAGAAGATAAATGAAGGATAATATTTTCAATAGTATGAAAATTCATGGTTATTTTGAAATTAAGAAATAAGACCTTTGTTCAGAAACCAGATTGTCAACATTATATATCATCACATTTTCAAAAATTTCAACTCTACTCATTTTATAAATAACCAGAGAGATTATCCTGGTGTCGCATCAGGTTGGGGACGTTCATTAGGTGATCTCAAAGCTCCCTTACTTCCTTTGACGCTGGGGTGGCATTTTCACAAATGAGCACTTCCATCCCATTTGAGGGCACCTTGGTCCACAAAAGGTGGTAACCTGGCATCCCAAAAGCCAGTCACCAGCAAACTGCTTATATTCCAGGCTATTTTATTATGAAACAGAGGCTTCAAAGCTAATTTTTAAAAGAGGCATTTGGATTAAATTTATTTCTAGACTATTCTTTTAGAACAACTCTTTTCAAACAAGTATCATGAAAAAGTTTATTTTTAGACTTAAGGTTTACAAGAGTCATAGTGTACTTGACTTTCTATGGTAGATTTTATAGCCCTCTTACTTCTCTCACATGAGAGGGCTATTAATGTTGCTTTCCAAATAATCTTGATCCTGTAAGGAAGATTTATAAAAAAATCATTTTAGTCTTTGGGAAAAATTAAGTCACTTCAGATGCCAGATCAAACATCTGATAATCCAATGTAATACAGCTTGGATAAAAATATAATTTAGAAAAAAAGCCAAGTAATATTTGGATAACATTTTGGAGTTCACAATATTCCCTTTGCACATTAAAAAAGAATCTGAGAAAATTTTTTCTCATTATTGTTTAGTTTGCTAAATATTTCTCTCTCTCTCTCTCTCTCTCTCTCTCTCTCTCTCTCTCTGTGTGTGTGTGTGTGTGTGTGTGTGTGTGGTGCTAGCAATAGAACCCAGGGTCTTATGCATTCTAGGCAAATGCTCTGTCACTGAATTACCTCCTCACCCCCCCTTTTTTGTGTTCTGTAAAGCTGGCTTTTATTATTCTTTTTAATTTGTGTTTTTAAGAGTCAGTTTTTGTTTAAATGCCAAATATGTAATTTAATAATTCTTCCCCTTCTACAGAAACAAGATAGTAATAGCATAAAACAATATTCAGAGGACAGGTGTTGAGAATGTACTACTTCAATAAGATCTCTGCTGAGAAATATAAAATTATTTCTCATACATAGAAACAATAATATGGAAGCAATGGAAATAATGGCTTTCACTTGTGGCTCCCACAAAAGCCACATTCTATTTTTAGGAGGAGCACAGCATTGCCAAAATGTTCTCTTTCATAGCAGTGAATTTTCATTGCTATTGTAACAATACAAGTATATATTTCTTGCCTATGAAATTTTAACTTGTGAATTAGTAAATAGGATGCCTAGGTATATAGTTGCTAGTCATTAATGCAAAGGCAAAATTGGTCTTTCATGGCAGGTGGGCCAATTAGCATCTTTAAAAGAAGCCATCATTATGATAACAAAAAAACTTGGGTTTGCTGATGAATAATGATTTCATCTCAAAAAGCACTTTGAACACATTGACTAATTAATATGACTCAGAAGGCTCAAAAATATATTCTCTGCTCTTAGACATTTAGCTTTAACAGAAGCACTTGGGGAAACAAAGAATGATCAATTGGAAAAAATGTATTTCTCTTTTGCCAGTTTTAATGGCAATTGCAATACAGCTTTTTAACAGTTGTTTGTGTCAGCATGAGAACAACCTACATTTTATTACTGAAAACATGTTTTTGAAAATATAGTTTTATTTTAATGGAAACATGGTGAAATAGATAACCTGAAACTCTTTAAAAACACCTCGTCATGTTGGCTAAAATATAGACTACATGCTTTTGAAGCATAGCTGAGATTATCAATAAGTAAGGGAGGGCGCCAAGACCTCTGCAGGATAGTGATACTGTGGAACTGTGGAAATCCAGGGCTGGATGGTTACCAGTGTTAGTAACCAACCAAGCTAGGTGACATTGGCTCAGAAGAAGATGGGCTTATATGAATCAAAAGCATGTAACTGAGACCATTGTGTGAAGCCCAGTCCCATAAAGGCTATAATTTTAGTGAGCAGGGGACTAGAAAAAATGACCCACTCTCACAGGGAGAAGACAAAGAAGTTTGTCTCCTTGGATCAGACTCAGAACAGCATTCCTTTTGATAGGTTTAACCATTGACGTGTCTCACTTGGATAAAGAGTGACGTGTTTCACTCTGCATAGTCTGAGAATTCTAAGGTGACAAATTAACATAAAAATGGTTCTGGCAGAAAAAAGTCCACATTTTTCTTCTGAAGAATAAATTCTTAACTATGGCACACTGGGTCGTTATAGATAAATGTGTTCAGAAGAAATACAATGAAAAATTATAAAACAATTGAAGAACAAATTTACTATGGAAATCATCAGACACAACAAACAGTAAGAATTTTGTTTTTGAAGAATTTTTTGATACCAGATATTAAACCTAGGAGTGCACATCCATGGTTCTTTTTCATTTTTTATTTTGAGACAGTGTCTCCCTATGTTGCTGAGCCTGGTCTCAATCTTGTGATTCACCTGCCTCAGCCTCCTGAGCATTTGGGATTACAGGTGTGCAACATGGCACCTAGACAAACTAGGAATTTTAAATGATAGAATTAGTGTATAGAACATATGTAGTGTATAGAATTATATGTAAAATTATGTAGAATTGTATGCAATGTATAGAATGTATACAAAGTGTTTCTACACACTATACACTGTATACTATGGAACAGGTGTACTATAGAATAAGTGCATTTAAAATGATTGAAGCATCGCCATTAGAGATTCTTCATATCTACTTATTCTGTCCTTTCTTCCCTCTTATTTCATACCTTTCCTCCCTCTTTTCCTGTTAAATTATCAGAATCTCTCTCATGGGAAATTAAGCTCTATGATGACAAGAACACATACTTTTTGTATTGTTCCTGTTTTCATTGCATACCAAGGTCCTAAAATGGTACCCAGCTATGTGTAGTAATTTAATAAACATTTATTGAGTAAATTAATGATTCCAAGTGAAATAAACATTAAAAGACATACAGAAACATTTAACAGCTTGATCTCATGAACTTGTATCTAACTGTCTGCTTAACAACTAAGTGAGTGTATATTTTGTGTGAAAAGATGTTGATTATTTGCCCAAACCAATCATGCATCAACTTCCAAAGCATGTCTCAACAAAAATCAAAGTTTCTATAGCAATGTACAGTACTGCCTTTGTTTTAGAACCACAATGCATAGGAAAAAGCAGAAAGAAAACTAAGAAGTTACTGAATGAAAAGTTAATAAAATAAAAAAATCGAATATCTTCATTACCCATTGATGAAATCATCATGAAATTCACAAAATTTTTAGAACTGAAATACACTAACTTCATGTGTATCTAAAATCTAAAATAGAGCTAGGGGAAAATTTGTGGCCTTAAGGAGAAAAACCTATCAGTTTGAACCCAAAACATGTCGAAAGAAAGAAATAATACATTTTAAAGCAGAAATAAATGAAGTAGAACACATACCCTCAAACAGGTCAGCAACCTTGTTATAGTTTGGATCTGAAGTGCCCCCAGAGGTCTCTGTGATAAGGGCTTCTTCCCAGGGTCGGACAATGTAAGGTTGGTAGGGTTTTAGGAGGCATGGTCAGTAGGAGGTCTTTATATCATTGGGGTGTGCTCTTGCTAGGGAATGTGGGGCCCCAGTTTCATCCTCTTTTCTTTTTCATGCTTCCTGGACATGGGGTGAGCAGTTTTTCTTTGCCATATGCTCCTTCCAGAAAGTGCCATGAGAGGCCTAAAGCAATGGGACCAACCAACCGAGGACAGAAACCTTTAAAACCGTGAGCCAAAATAGACCTCTTCTCATTAATTGATTACTTCAGGCATTTGTTAGGGTGATGAAAAGTTCAGTAATATAAACTTCAAAGTTGGTTTATCCTGAAGATGAATATAACAAAAAAATGATAATCTAATTCATTTGTACAAAGAGAGAACAAACCAATATACAAATGTACATGATTGGGAAAGGGTCTGCCTAAACTATTCACTGCAGAAATTTCTTTAAAGATACATAATGAATATTTTCATGCCACTACTTTTTTTGTTTGTCTTTGCAGGGCTGGAGATTGAGGCCAGGGTCTTGCTTCTTATAGACAAAGACACTTTCACTAACTATAGCCCTTGCCAATACCTTTTTAAAATTGGAGGAGATGGACACTTTCTAAAAAGACAGTCAAAATGCATTTTCTAAGTCAACGGTTTCAATGGTTCATTATAAAGTATCTGAGAAAGGTAAGCATTTATTTAGTTTTTTTTTTTTTTTTCCCAATCATCTTTGGCAAAATGGTAAAATAGTGCATATTTCAGTATCTTTATGGACATTTAGAATTCTAAAGTACAGTGATCAAAATCTATTTAGTTCCAATCCGAGATCAAAGTTCTCTAAGTAAAAAGGGATTTATTGGCTTTAAAACTCAGAACTCGTGAGCGTTTCTAGCTTCAGGAGGGCTCCATCCAGTAGTGCAAATAATGCCATCGGTAAATTGTCTACCTCTCACTCTCCATCTAGGCCTGGCTTACCCCAGTGTGGGATTCAGTCTCAGAAAAACACCTCAGATGCAGTGGTTTCATGATCACCATTTTAAAAATAGGAGACAGTGGACACTTTCTAAAACGAAAGTCAGATGACTTTTTCAAAAGTTTCAGAGTTTCTAGGTGTACCTCACTCCAGAGCTGGCAATCACAATTGCAAAGCACAAAGAGTCCCTCTTTCCTGAGAGTCTCAGTGAAGTCCTGAGACCAACACTCACTGCTCTGTTGATGTCATGAGCCCATTCCTCATTGGATCCTTCTGAGTCAAGGATGGGCTTCTCGGGACTTGTGTTTCTCAGATCAGGGGAGTGGAGTTCATCCTCTGTAGTCCATGTGGACTGAGTGTTGCAGGAAGGTACGATTCTCCAAAAGAATAGAGAGCGGGGAGGCAAACATCACAGCAACAGTACAAATGGACTGGCTTGGACATACAGAAGGCACAGAAGCAAAAGTGATGCAGTTACTGGATATATTATTTTTGCTCACTTTAATAAGGGAAACTAGGGAAAATAGCAGTGTCCACAAGGAAATAGCAGAAGATTGCTCCTCTTCTGCCTGCATCTTGTCCATCAGAGGAATGAAGCTGAAATGTTAATCTATCTTGGATTTACCTCTATAGGTAGATTGTTTTGTTTGGAGATATTCCCCCCACCAAATTTTCAAGCATAATGTATGCTCTAAATATCAGTTGAGCTAATACTAGCTCTTCTTCCAGTATGCACCAGTCTAGGATCCTACTGGAAGGCAAGATAGTACCCAAAAAGTGTGAAGGAAGAGGAAAGTGCCTTTCCTTTTGCCCCACAGTAGTTGGTCTTCAGAGAAAATAGAAATGGAAAGAATGGGAAAAGTTGGAGACCAAGAAAGGATTGTGTTATTCGTGTGACTCCTGAGATACTATAATTGAATGCCACATGGACTTAGGCAAAATGCAAGGGGACAGTAAGATCAAAACATCAAATGTTGGAATTATGTCAGTGAAGCATTTCATAACAGCAAGTTACTGTGTCAATGTGAGAAATTCAGCTGTATTTTATCTGGTGTTCCTGTGAGTGTGTGTATACATTTTAAGATATATCGGAACAAACAGCGTTGCACAGAACATTTTGTGCAATTGATTGTGGCAACATTTTCACTCCACACTATTTCCTATTTCTGGGAGAAAATGTATAATTCTCTTCTTAAGAAAAATTTGGTTCTGGGAATATAAGCTTCCATAATCACATACATTTGGTGAATCTAAAATGTATGTACTCATTCTGTCTGAAAATTTTTACATACATAATAAATTATTATATAAATTATAAAAATTGTAGAAATCAAATTTTATCTAGCTCAGTGTTGACCATAGAACCTCCAACTCTCCTTCATTCTTTTTTCAGTGGTGTGAGGATAAACCTTTTTTAAATCTGTCAGATGTAATGTATCTTTCCATGTACTCTGTGAAAGACTGATATTTTTCCCTCCTAGAAGGGATCAAATGTAGCAATTGTAACTGACTTGCACATCCATTTTTGGAGTTCTCTCATGTTACTGCTTCTCCTTTCTCCTCCTCCTCCTCCTTTCCCTCTTCATCTCCTATTTCTCTAGCAAACTGACCCTGCTGTAATTTTAATCACAAAAATGCTAATTGCCTTCAGACATAAGTTTCATTCAGACCTTATAAAGAAGCAACTGGGTATGTCTTCAGTTTCTGAATGATGGATGGAGAGGTCAGAGCTTGCCTGGGGTCACGCAATTAAGGATCATGTGATTAAAGACTGCATTGTTGCTGAAAACATAAAACTGCAGCTGGATTGTGAGAGTGGACTTGCTGGAGCCCAGGAGGTAAAACCTTCTTTCCTTCTTAAAGCTGCCAGTTCCTTCTCATATATGGAACTCTGCTCATATTTTCACTTGTATACCAAACTTGTTGCCTTAAGTTATTGTTCTCAAGGGTACTTGAAGACAAAAGGATATGTATGTAATAACAACAGACAGTTATGGTGCAAATTATGAGTACCATTAAATAATACATTTTTTTTCTTTTTTTCTTTTTTTAGTTGTAGGTGGACACCTTTTATTTTTATTTATTAATTTTTATGTGGTGCTGAGGATTGAACCCACTAGGTGAGCACTCTACTGCTGAGCCATAACCCCAGCCCCACACGTTTCTATAACCGACGAAAATACCTCTGGTAGCTAAGATGTAATGTCACACATTTCACAGCCCAGGAAGGACCACTTCCATATCTGACTTTGGGCTCTCTGGTGTGGTAAATAGGACTCATATGCTGCTGTCCAGTGAGGGTTTGTGTCCAAGGCAGCTCTTCTTTCTGCAGGCGAGCAGTGGACTGCATAAAGCATGCCCCCCCCCAAAAAAAAAATACCTTAGAAACAGAATTTTAAAATAGCATAATTTGACTAATTTAATGAACTAAATAAAAGCCACTTTTTGAAATTGAGAGAGTGGTGTTAATATTGGTGCTGGACAGTTATTTGGAATCAAGTTCAACTGTTGCACTGTGGCCTTGATCCTTGGCTACAGTCTTCGTTTGTTTTCTTCCCTATTTAGTTGGTGCATTTCTAACTTGGTGGTTTTGTTTCAGGCTCCTGGAGAAAGCCAGTTAACAGAAAATGACACTTGAGCAGATGGTTTGTCTGCCTTAACACACCTCTTCCACCTGAGATATAAAGAAGCTAGCATTTCAAGGTTGCATAGGATAGGATTTGGATTCTCAAGGCATGTGGCTTCAAAATTTTCAGGCAAGAACTAAACCAAATGTTTGGCAGACTTAAGTCAAAGTTGCTGTGGGGTTAGTTTCAGTCTGCTTTTGCCTGTGGGGCCACTGGGGACACTTTATAGGAAATATGAAAGTACACTCTTGGAAATTGTGTCTCCTGATGTTGGGGTATTTTAAGGACTAAAGAAGTTAGTAACTTAGGAGTTTTCATTGTTAGTTTTTCAGGCTTTCTTTTTTCTTATTAAAAACAAGTGTCTAGTCTTTTTAACAAATGGTGCTGGGACAACTGATTATCCATCTGTAGAAAATAGACACTAGATCCTTATCTCTCACCCTGCACAAAAACCAACTCAAAATGGATCAAAGACCTTGGAAATAGACCAGAAATGATGCAACTACCAGGAAAAAATGTTGGGTCAACACTTCAGGTTTTAGGTTCTGGCACTGACTTTCTCAATAGGACTTCTAAAGCTCAGGAAATAATGCCAAGAGTTAAAAAACGAAACAGTATCAAATTTAAAAGCTTTTACACAGCAAAGAAAGCAGTTAGGAATGTGAAGAGAGAACCCACAGAATGGGAGAAAATATTTTCTCTCTACTCGTCTGACAGAGGATTAATATCTAGAATATAGAAAGAACTCAAAAACCTCTACACTAAAGGGGTATGGGGAAGGAATGATAGTAGAGTGAAACAGACATTATTACCTCATGACTGATGTGATCCTACAATATATATAATCAGAAAAATGAGAGATTGTGCTCCAATTTATGCAAGATTTATCTAAATGTATAAATGTATTCTACTGACACATACAACAAATTAGAACAAATAAAAAATTTGAAAAAGGAGCAAATAATCCAGGTAATGAATAGACAAATGAATTAGACACTTTTCAAAATAAGAAATACAAATGGACAATGAAAACATGAAAAAATGTTCAACATCATTAGGAATTAGGGAAATACAAATCAAAGCTATGCTGAAATTTCATCTCATATCAGTCAGTCTAGCAGTCATCAAAAATACAAATAATGAATGCTGGAGAGGATCTAGAGAAAAAGGAACACTTTTGCACTCTTAGTGGGACTATACATTAGTATGACCACTAAGGAAATCAGTATGGAGAATCCTCACAAGATTAGGCATGGAACTACCATATGACCCAGCTATACCACTTCTTGGTTTCTACCTTGAAGAATTAAAGTTATTTTACTACAGTGATACATACATACCAATGTTTAGAGTAGCACAATTCACAGTAGTCGAACTATAGAACCAGCCTAGGTGTCCATCCACAGATGAATGGATAAAGAAAATGTGGTGTGTATATACAATGGAGTTTTATTCAGTCATAAAGAAAAACGAAGTTATGGCATTTGTAGGAAAATGAATGGAACTAGAGACAGTCCTGTTCAGCGAAGTAAGACAAACTCAGAAGGTCAAGGGTCATGTGTTTTCTCTCATATGGAAACTAGAGAAGAAAAGGGAAAAGAAAGATGGGGATGGGTCTCCTAAAAATTCAAGGGAGATCAGTAGAGAAAAGGGACCAAGGGAAGGGTGAGAGATGGGGAGAGAGGGGCGAGTACTGGGGAGTACTTATAATAATAAGTTATATTATTATATTGTGTGCAGGTATGAACATGTAACAACAAATCCCATCAATATATGCAACCAATATTATACACCAATAAAAAATGTGGGGAAAGCTGTGTCTAGGCCTGTAAAGAAGGTCAGTTCCTAAAATTCTTTGTATGAGCTTTAGGAAAACGTTTTATAAATCTGAGTTTATCATTCTGAAATTGCCTGGCCCTAGACAAAAAAAAAAAAAAAAAAAAAAAAAAAAAAAAAAAAAAAAATTGACAATGGAGACCACATATCTCTTGATTAAATTGTCACATTTGTAGACTGATTGACCTGGAGATATGATTTCAATTATTACTCTTGATGGTTCTGGAATTTGCATCAGGAGATAAGGTATAAAGCTTTTGGAGACAATTTCTATTGCTGAGGGCAGAGAAGGTACATCACTGTAGCTATATGAAATTTCACAAACCAGTTTGGTTAGTTTGCTCCAAGAGTTTTATTGTCATTTCTCTCTCTCTCTCTCTCTCTTTCTCTCTCTCTCTCACTGGTTTTGAACCTGTTTTGTAGAAGACACATACGCGTGGTCTTCATGTTGGCGCCTTCAGAGTCCAGCAGGTGTGACTCAAATCCAGAAGACCTCCTGGTCTTGGGAGCTTGGGCAAACCCTTCTTTACCTTGCTGTGGCACCATTGCTGCTAGTTGTAATGAAATCATACTGCAGATCCAGAAGGATACCGGAATGACTAAATGGTCCTATTTGCTATGCACTGAATTGCGTTCCTCCCTCAATGTGATGGTGTTTGGAAGTGGGAGCCTTTGGGAGGTAATTAGCTTTAGATGAGGTCATGAGGATTAGTGTTCTCATAAAAGAGAAAGAGAGTTCAGAGCTCTCTCCTTCTGCCTTTGCACCATGTGAGGACACGTGAGAATCAGGGATTTCTACAAGCCAGGAAGACAGCCTTCATCTGGACCTGAATTAACTGACACCTTAATCTTGGAATTCCCAGAGCTCTGTCTCTATATCTCCTTATCCACCATAGGACTTCCCAAACTCCAATTGTGAGAAATAAACAAATTCCTGTTTTTTAAGCCATCTAGTTCATGGGTCTTTGTTATAGCATTCTGAACTGACTAAGAGATTTGTACAGTGCCTGGCATATTGCTGTTATTTACATGTATTCCTGAGAAGGATTGTATTTAAAATCTTTGCATTTAAAATATTCATAGTATAAAGTGTTAACATTTTTGTGTGTGATGATCTCAAGGTATATACTAAAATTTCCCATTTTAAAGTTGAGAAAACTGGGGCTGAGAGATATAAAATAAATTTTTCACAGGTGTCCTAGCAAGTCACTGCAGGACAGGAGGCCTGTGTTAGGTGAACATTATCCCTATTGCCTAGTATAGGGCTTGAATTCTAGTGGGTCTTAGCAATGCTTTTGTTGAATAAATGACTGAAAGAAGTACTTAAAAACACAAATTCTTTAGATTTCAAGTTCATTGTTGCTTTTACTGTGCTAAAGCTACTTATCTAAACCTGGATCATGTATACTGGCAATGACTGCAAAATTATGGACATGGGGATAGAATTTGCATAATCTAAGTGTGAACAGTATCACAGTCTTATTTCCAGAATGCTGGAGGAATCCTGATTGTGCAGCTGTATCCAGGGCACTGCCTGCAGCTTTGGCTGTCTAGGAGTGACTTACCAGCACAGACTGCTGACCAGGCCACCTGAAAGGGATGAACCCTCAGATCCCTGAGTCTTCAGATCTAAAGTCTGCACAAGCCAGAGAATATGCTGTGTCAGAAAACATGTATCCCTCTGAAAGAACACATTCCTTTGATTCCCCCAGGTTGTCCAGGGTATAAAGACCAGCTTTCCTCCTATAGAAAAGGTATCCTTGATTCAACAAGAGGAAACCTCTGAGAAATCTTTTTGGGTATTTTATTTGAGCATTTTTAAGAAAAATGCTAAGGAAGATACTTATTTGGCACTTATTCATGGCAAAGAAAATTTAATGGTGAATTACAGATCTCCCTAACAGAAATATTTCTGATGGCACAGCCTGCTCTATTGAAAATGAGGCCAAATAGGAATGGAAGAGACTGGATCCTAGTTCCAGCTCTGCCATTAAAGTGACAGCATTGCCCGAACCAAGTGGATCAGCCTCTCTGGGTGGCACTCTGCTCTATCGATGAATTGGTTAAATAAATAATATAAAAAGTTCCTGACCATTTTAAAATTCTAAATCTGTATTTTCATGAGAAACATTTCTGGTCCTCTACAATGAAAATGAAAACCCCTCCTCCATTTTTTTTTTAAGGCTCTGAGTGACAATCAACATTGAAAGAGAAATTAATTCCATTAGCATTTAAAAAAATCTCAATGGCAATATTTTCTGAACAATGACTCCCATTGATGGTGTGAGTGGGCCATTGTGCCTTCTGCCAGCTAAACAGACACCACTTTATTCTTAGCAGCTGTGATCCCTAATTGGAAAGGGGACTGCTCCAAAAATGATAAAAGGGAAATCATATCACAGTTCTGAGAACCAGTGTGGAGCTTTGAGGCTTCTGCTGCCCTGGTTGCTGTTCCTCCCTTCTGCTGCTTGCTGAGGAATTTGCCCTTTGCAGAGCAAAGCCCAACAATGGCTTAGCTTTTACTTTGGGGGTGTTTAGCTTGGAAAGCTTCCCTTGTCCCTCTTTATTGCTAAAACGGGTAAAGAAGGGTCTTACCGATAGAACCAACTCTTTATCAGAGCATTATCCCCTGCCCTCAAGCTTTTCTTAAATCAGCTCTGTTTTCCATTTCCAAATAATATGGAAATAGGGCAAAACAGAATACACTGATTCTTGAATCATATAATCAAGTTCTGGGAGGAGATGATTCTCGGTTTACTGAAAACTGTGGCCACCTGAGCTTGTTCATCCCCTTGCTTGGGAAGCTCCTTAAGCAGATGCCCAGGACTCTTACCCTCACCACTTAAGGCTTAGCACAAATTCAACTTCAGGGAGCCTTTTCCTACCTGAACATGCATAATACCGCTTGTATTATGAGTCCCTATTCCTCACCCTGCTTTCTTCTTCACTTCAGAATGTCTCTTTCCTTCACTCTGAGAAGGATGGAATCTTCCTGGATCTTGTTCACCATCAGATTTTAAGTTCCCAGCACGGTGCCTGATAGTGTCTGTACTCCATCCATACTTGCTGAAATGTCTATATGTTGAATGGTATACAAGAAAGCACTCTAATAAATATCTCATGAAGGGACCAATTCATTCATACTAAGAAAGGGAGTCCTTTGAATTTCTGCTGGTCTTTTGGTTTTTGATTCTGGCAGAGAACAGAAGTAAACTCGCCTGCCACTTTGTGTGGCCTTTCTAAAGTGCTTCCTCCTTATTGGGGTGATATCATCCTCCCCAGGAGAGGAAGGCTGATAAACACTAGGGGCCATGCTGGTTTTGCTGCTGTGCCTCTGGCTCTCCTACAGCCCATTCCATTTTCCCTTGGTTTTTCTTATTCATTTGCTTTTTTCCTATCTAGGAACTTCTTATCTCACATTCAAACAGCTGAGAGTGTTAGATTGAGAAGGACCAAATAGTTTAGTAGCTCCTAAGCTTAACTGCACCTTATAACCACTTGGAGGGTTTTTATCCCACACTATTAAATCAGAATTCCTGGAATGGGATCCACATCAGAACAATTTAAAAGCCCTCCCACTGATTTTATTTGATAACTACCATCTATTCTGCTTCCTACCCCCAATTCAGCAGATGGGAAACCTGGACTCAGAGGTATTGTATTAGTTTCTCAGACTGCTGTAACAAAGCGCCCCAAACTTGAAACAAAAGAAACCTGTTCTTTCCAGTTTGGAAGCCAGAAGTCTGAAACTGATCATGATACAGTGCAATGTCTTCAGACCACACTGAAATCTTTCCTCCTGTAGACTAGGCGAGATGCCATGGTGTGGAGGAGAGAGAAAAGGGAGGGACGGTAAGGACTCTGAAGCCAGGACAGAGCAAGGAGCATTCAGAGCCCGGGTCAGGAAGCAGGGTGGGGAAACTTTGTTCCCAGCCTCCTCCACACACGCTGGTTACCCAGTAGATTGTGCTCCGTTGGTCCCGAACTTTACTTAGTGATCTTGTAGGCCAGTCCCTTGCCATATTCACGGTGTTGAGAAGCAGAGGGGCACGTGTTCTGAATATCTAGAGGTTGGAGGTGGCAGTAGAGCCAGAACAACCTGCTAATGCCTTTGCTAGGGTGGTGGTGGAATATGCTTCCTAGTGCATGAAGAGCTAGCATTTGTACAGCACTGTATGATTTATAAATACCTTTATATGCATCTTGATGAGTTTCATTATCTTACTGAACTTATGTCACTAATTCTAAGATATTATTTACAGCTAGTATGTGGCCCTGGGGGAACAATAGCCAAGGTCTGCCTGACTTCCAATCCTCAGCTGTTCACCACCTTTCAGGATTTTGTCTGCCAGGTGCCAAGGGATACTTTGTAACTCTGAGGAAGCCAGGCCTTGAGGCTCAGGGTCACCAACCATCTGATTTGCCTCCAGGACTGTCGAGAACTGGGTCAATATCTGTGAAGAGTTTATCATGTTCTTCTGACTAAACTCAATGACAAAGGATCAAGCTGGAATTTCTATGAGTACAGCAAGCAGGCAGGACTAAGAGGCTTTTAAACATTCGGTTTGGATGATAATTAGAACAATAGCAATAAAAGTGTCTTCAGAAAAATAAATCATGTACAGAAAAGGCAGTTTCAATCTAGCCTTTGAGTAAAATCAACTGCCTAAAAATTAGAACTCGCAGAAACTAGTGGTGGATACAATTGTGTGATTCTGGGAAAGTCACTTTTGTGTTTTGCTCTTCTTATCTCATATCTATAAAATGAAAATGATATACAATATACCTGGAAAATACATGACGTTTTTAGAAAAGCAAAGAGATACTATGTCAATGCAACATAGCAGTAGATTTAAAAATTGATGAATCTGGACGGTTTGTGCTGTGGCTTGAATTATGTCTCTCACTCAAATTCAGAATAGAAGGTGACCTTATTCTGAAGGGTCATTTGGAAACAAGACCTCTGCAGATATAATTAGTTAAGATGGGTTCGACTGCAGTAGGATGAACACTTAATCCAAGATAACTGGTCCTAAAAATAAAAGGAAAAATCTGGACAGAGACATATACGCAGGGATAAAAGCCATGTAAGATTGGACTTGTGCTACCACAAACCAAGAATTTACCAGAAGCTAGAAGATCGGACTGCAGCAGGTCCGTCCCTTGTGTATGAAGGCTCCCCTCGGCTGAAAAATACTGTGCTAGGCGTGACACATGAAGTGTGACACTGATTCTTTACATCATTAATGTACCATTAGATTGGTACAGAAGCTAGGATAGTGAATAATTATGTTTTTAAAAGCATTTAACACTATTTAACAATTTCTCAAATGTGAAGTGTAAAGCATTCAGCTTTACTGAAGTAATTAAAAGATCCCCGGCAGTGGTCCCCGATAGTTGCACAAACATGGTAGGTAAGGAACAAAGCATGCAAAGAAGAATGGCAGCCAAAACACAGAAATATTTCTGTGCCCTATGAGGTACGTAATTTGTCACTGGGAGACTGTTTTCAACCATGCCTGTAACAAGGACGTCAAGAATCTGAGATTACACATTCTGTTTCCAGAGTCTAGTCCAAGGAGGGATATCTTGATGAAATGTGTCAAGTCTGATGTCACAACCACTCTCAGATACACACTGAGAATACTGACCAAATGCTATTAACGCAACTAAATTAAATTCAAACCAGATGTAAGATTCAGTAGAAGAGCGAAATGAAACACAGATCTCAATAAATATTTAAATTTGAATGTTTTATAAAGAAATGATTAAATGACAATGCACTTGTCCCTTATATGATACAAGTGAGATATTTTATGACAACTGTGATAATTTATTAAATGTGACCACATTAAAAGATTTCGACATGATGTATAAGTTAACAGTTAATTGATTTACTCCAAATATTGCTAAAAGAGTCCTTTGACCATTTCAATTGCTACTGCCTCAGAAGAGGAAACATTTTTTTCTGAATTATGATTAATTTTGAAAAAAATAACAAGAACTATCATGACTCAAGGAAAGTTTGTCTAATTTCTTTCTTCTCAGTAGAACAAAAATTACGTGAAAATCTTTAATAACACAATCAGTGACATGTTGAGGTAAAATAAGAAAATATTTTTATGGAAGAAATATATAATAATTTATAAATTGTGTCTTTACTTAGAACTCTAACATTGGCTAATCACCAACTGAACAATATGACATGAGTTAAGTTTACTTTTCTTTGACATTATGCTGACTTCCAGTTTTTTAAAACACAGTAAACAGAAATATATTTTGTCTTATTTATTTATTTATTTATTTATTTTTTGTGCTGGGGGTTGAACCCAGGGCCTTATGCTTATGAGGCAAGCACTCTACCAACTGAGCTATCGCCCCAGTCCCTTGTTTTAATTTTGAAAAGAGAATATATTTGAACAGTTTATTAGCCTGATTATGTCTTTAAGATATAGTGATACATGGTGTACGGGTCTCCTTGCACTTGGTTTAGGAAAGCTGAGTGGACCTGACTTGGCTATCCTTCTAGAGGAAGTCAAACTACCCTTTTCCACGGGGTAGATGAAGCCTCCTATTCCAGACCCTCCTAAAGTTCCCTGAAATACGTGCACTGGATTCTAGTTCAACTTCCTGGCTCACCCATAAAGGCACGTAGTTCCTGAAATTGGGCACTGAGAATATTTAGAGTAGGGAAGACTGAGTTTAAGGGTTTGTGATGGATTATGCTTTAGTGGACACTGACCAGTGTCATGCCCTCTCTATAAACACAGAACAAGAGGAAGGAAAGACAATTAATCTGCTGTTTGAGGGATTTCATTTATGCCCCAGGAGAAGTGTGTTTGCCAGCCAAGTATTTTTAAGCCTTGTAATGGTTGATTGAGGAACTTGGTGGGAGTTCGTTCCCTCATCCCTGAGGCTATGGCTGGATTTCTCTGATTTGAATGTAATGACTCAGGTGCAGTCCTGTCTGAAGGCAGAGGAATGTGACATATGATTCTGAATAGCGCTAACAGTTCTAGAAGGTAAGAATTCCACGGCCAGCTTCTTAATCATTGCACAATCACACATAACTACCACTCAAAGGCAGGAAATGAATTTTATCACAATTTACAAACAGGTAAGAAAATCAACTGCATGAGCTGTAAAGGACTGTGCTATTTTGTATTTTTGCTGAATGACTGAGGGAGCGTCTCACCTGGGCCACTGGAGGAGGGGATTGGGGTTGGTGTCTTATTTTACCAGGAACATAATTCATTGGGAAAGACCACCAAAAAGACCTACTGGGTTATGCTCATACTGGATGAAGTTGTGACATTTTGCACTAAGGACAAGCTTCCTGGGTTATGCGCCCTCAGTGAAAGACAAGCACATCCTGGGTTAACTCTGTCCATCCTAAGACCAGCCTGCACCAGTAGTCAGTGGAGAGGAGCATTCATGAAGCTGTCTGCTTGAAAGAAAACTGGCTCAGGTTTCCCAAGAGCAGCTGCTATTCGATTAGGCATCTGAGACCTTTGAATAGATGATGGGAGATTATCTGTCTGACTTACAAGGAAATCTCAGCAGCTCTGAACTCAGGGAATGAAATGGCTTTGGTACAGAAGACTAGAGTAGGTAAAAAATGGCAGAGGCTAGCAATTAAAAGAGGTGGTGGAAAGAGGAACATGATTTACAAAAGAAAAGGGAACCACTTCAAATTAGTAGGCATTTAAAATAAAAATATTCCTGGGAGAAATGCTTGAGATAAAGAGCATAAAGGTTGGAAACAGGCATTTATAGATTTGAGAGTGGTTCCCTCTATTGTATGATCTTTAAGTTCTTAACCTCAAATTTTTAATTTTAAACATTTATTTAATAATAATCACTTTGCTCAGTTGAGTGAGAATTTAATAAAATGTCATATGGAAGTTCCAGGTATATAACTATTATTGAAGACTAAAATTTCTTTAGACCCTTCTTTCTTTGTCTAAAGTTGGGAAGTATAGTTGTAGAACAGCCCAAAGAATCTGCTTCTTGTTCTCAAAATCATCCCACATTAGAAACAAAGCAAAGGGGACCTGGTGTCCTTTCAGTGCCGTTCTGAAGAATCATGTAGTGGATCTTCCCAAGCATGACTGCATCATCAGAAGCATATGCCTGTAGTAGTCAGCCTGTTTATTGTGGATCAGGGCTCGCTCCTTGAGCTTTCATTCTTAATTGTGGATTTTTTCATCAATAGAGATACAAGTAATTTCTGTCTAGCAGAATATTTAGTAGAGGACAGAAAAATCATCACATATCTAACCTGAAAATTCTACTTGCATAATCTTTTAAATCTCTGTAAGTTCTCAATTTCTTGAATGGAGTCCTTTGATAATTTTTAGAAGCTTTCATTATTTCATTAGAGTTGTATATAATTGCGGGGTTCATTTTGACATAATCATCTATGCAGGCAATGTGAAATATTAGGACTTCCCCTTTCCTTCCCCTACCTTCCCTTCTTCTAATCTGCTGGTCTTCTTTCTATTGTGTGTGTATGTGTGAGTGTGTGTGTGTGTGTGTGTGTGTGTGTGTGTGTGTGTGTGTTCTGATTCTGCTGATTCCCTCTTAAATCACCAAAATAATATATCGGATTTACATCATGTTTTTAACATTTTGAAAATCATATTTTGATCATATTTGGAAATCTCCAACTTTTGCGACCAATACTTAGAATGTACTAGACACTCAGTACAGGTTTGTTGAGAAACATGAGTGAGGCATGAACTACAAAAGAAGGTCAAGTGATCCCTGAGCGCTCTTAGCTTTTGATCCCACCTACTCTAATATCTTCACTGGGGACTTCAGATCCAACCACTCCTCCACATCAGCTGCACAGAAGGTTTAGTTCCCACTTTGATTTTACATCAGGAGGACTTGGGATGACAGCTGAAGAGCTTTGCCAGCCAAGCTCAAGTTGTTTCATCAACTCAGCTTGGAAGGGAAGCCCTCACCTGCCATGGACGAAGCCGCTCTTGTTAGGTGTTAGGTATTGATGACTGAGGTTCTGAATTCTCTGCTTTTAAAATCTACCACCTGGACCATCTTGACCTTTTCTCTATTCTTATGCACAATTTCCTTTTGTTCTGCTTTGCTGCATGTTTCCATATGGGAAGGAATCCTGCCTACATCTCTCGACAATTTCCCCTGCCTACTTTGAGGATCCAAATTCTTTACTTGATACTCTTAAAATTCCTTAATGTGCAGCCACATTTTAATTCCTTTACTTTATTTTTTTTTAATATGTCTGTATCAATGGTTAGTTAGGAATTGTGTTGTTTTCAGGCTCCAGGTAGGATAAATCTGAAAGTAAAACAAACAAACAAACAAAAAACACCTGCCTCCCCAAACCCGTTTCTTAACAATGAGATGGGGCTAGAGGTGTAGCAAAGCTCTTGGTCCAAACTCCAGGACTGCAAAAGAAAAAATCAAAAAATGAATAATGAGAGCATCTGTATTTTTACCATGTAAACACATATCCTGATATGAATAGTCCAGACCTGACTGGAGAGCCAAAAACACTACCAGCAACCCTAGGATTTTTAGTTTCCAGAAACTTTCTTGGATGTGATTTTCATTTTCAAAAATGTTGTTCTGTGTTTGCATAATGAATGCTACTTTTCTAGTATAAAGCTCATAATCTACCTAGAACGAGGGGAAAGGTGGAAGGCAAAGGGCACATTTTAGCAAGGGAGTTTCCTTTTCCAGAACTTTCCCAGAATCCCCTCCCAGTGATTTCCAATTGCATCTTCTCAGTCACAGCAGTATGACTTTTCTGCCCTTAGCTGCAGGGGAAGCTGGGAAACACCTGGCTACCCTGAACCAAACTATGGTTCTCTTATTAAGGAGAAAGGGGAAACTAAATATAGAGCATGTATCCAGAATTGTCCATCATAATTTTCTTATTTTTATTTTAACACATTTTATTTTGGCTCTCCCATCTGGGATATCTTTCAAAATTCATAATTAGCCAACAGAGAAATCAATATTGATATACTCTACTCTCTAAAGCATAAATATACATAAATTGGAGTATTCAGGAATAGCAGAAAAAAACATATTAGGCAAACTGAAATGGAATCCTAGTCGTGCAGTTTCCTGGCTTGGTCACATTTCAGTCTCATTTGTCTTAATCTCTAAAATGGGGATAAAAGAATATCCCTGTCTAAGCATGGATTTCTTAGGAAACAAAGTCTATAACAAATCTCATGTATTAAGACTTTTAAAAGGTACCAGGACAGGGCGGTTGGAATGAGAGTAAAAAGAGAAAAATAAGAATATTTAATGAGGTTTTTTTTGGTATTGTTAAGTTTATAACATAATTTTAGAATTCTGAGTTAATTTCCTTCCTATCAGGGTTAAAATGTTCTTTATGTTATGAAAATGTGATAATAGTGCAAATTTTCTTTTGAATGCTTTCACTGACAAGGGGGAATAAAAAGATAAAAGAAAATGGCCTCTCTGAGTTAGTTTTTAGGGATGTCTCTTCCACTTGATCCCTCAGGTGTCTTCTTTACCTAATTTTTTTTATGGAAAGATGAAGTCTTCTTTACTTTAAAAGACTCATTTAGCTTCTAGCAAAATATCCAGCACCTGCTATCATTAAGTAAAATGCCTGTTATTCAGACGGTATATATAAGTTCTTTCATTTTATTACAGTTAAATTCAACTTTTGGTAGCTCCTAGGATAAGAGAGGAAAATTTTTCTTTTCACCATAAAAGGAAAAAACTGTATGACTTATGTCAAAAATCAGTGTAATATTCTAAAGCAAGCCCAGTGCCTGGACTCTGCTAGGTGCTTACCATGTTTCGGGAAAGAATTTGTCTGCCAGTCCCTATTGTCTCTGTCTTTTAATTCTCCAGTATTTCACATGTTTATAGGATAAATGAAAAAAATATAGGCCTGGCTTGGGCAAATATAGTAACACTAAATTATTAACCTTTAATAATCCTGTGGTATTAAATGAGAAAATGAAGTGAAATGTTTTAAAATTTTTATACCATTATCATTAAGGAAGCATAGGAGTGGACTGGAGCAATAACCAGTAAAGCTCAACTTTCTAAAAGAGGAACCACCGGGGTTTCACATTCCCTCAGGAGGCTGAAATGAAGATAAAAGTGTCAATGGATTAGCTTTAATCTCTTCCACATCAGAGGACAGCACTTTGTTCCAAACAGCTGTGAGGAAAGGTATTCAATCAGGAAGAACACAACGGAGTCAGAGGAGAGTAATAAACTAGGGGCAAACAGACAGACTGACAGCTGAGTTTCTGTCTCCTCAGGTTACACGATGGACACTCAATTTCCAGTTGAAAGGTGAATTGTCCACTAACGTGGCCTCACCCAAGCTTGCTCCCAGTCACCTGGGACCACCCATTCTGTGGGGGTTTACTTTCTTTAAGCCACCTGCCAATACCCAGAATGTCTGACAGTTACATTGAAATCTAATTATTTTTCTCTAGAAAAATGTCTTGAACTGGAAAGGTAGCAGTCGAATAAACATTTGAAGCTGATGAAAGAGTGGTGGGTAGATGAAGAACCCAGCCAGCTTTCCACAGATTGCTGGGTATCACTCAATGTGAGTATTAAAACAAGGGGGAGCAGGGGGTTGTGCTGCTCACCTGTAATCCCTCGGCAGCTCAGGAGGTTGAAGCAGGAGTCTTGCAAGTTCAAAGTCAGCCTCAGCAACCTAGCAAGACCCTTAGCAACTTAGCAAGACCCTGTCTCAAAATAAAAAACACATAAAATAAAAAGAGCCTGGGAATGTGACTCAGTAGTTAAGAACCCCTGGGTTCAATCTCTGGTACCAAAAAAAAGCAATGGTGTGTGTATGTGTGTGTGTGTGTGTGTGTGTGTGTGTGTGTGTGTGTGTTGGGGAGAGGGGATCAATTTGAATTTGGTCCACATAATTGAATCATGAATATTTTCTTGCTTCTCCTGGAATATATACATGGAACTTTCAAATGTGTACCCTTCCAATTTGATACTACCCAACTCAGTGAACATTCATGAGAAAACCCAGGCTAAGGTAGAGCTTTAGTCGTTGATACTGGGTAACGCATAATTTGTGCTTATTATGATTTATTTTGCTTTATGGCCACAGTTATATGTGGGTAATAGAGATATTTTGCTATGTTGAAATAGCATGAAGAGCACTCTGTCTTTACATTCAAGTATCAATACCACCCCTGGATTATACTGCTTGTTGAAATGTAGACATGGTTATATAATCCCTGACTATATTTTGCAGAATATTTTTCTCTTTCATCTCTGATTTATCTCCAAGTAGATCATGTGTTTCTAATAGGAGTTGTTTGAAGTTACACATTTGGGTGAGTATTAACAGGACTTAAAATGAGCATGAATTTTTTTTCATTTGGAAAATAATGCATGTTCGTTAGAATGAAATGTTCTTAGAAAAAAATCACCTGTATTCGGATTACTGAAGTGATGGCCACTATTAACCGTTAATATTTAAGTATATATTCTCCCAGTCTTTTTAAAGAATGAATCATTATTTTTACACACTTGTGAATATAAAAGTGTGTTCAGGACTTTGAACTATACCTTAATGATTCATGTTAATGAGTGACAGAAAAAATAAAAACTGGGATAAATGAAAATCAAAGATCAAAACCCTCACTCTAAACAATAGTTCAAATTCTTCCATTGAAGCTTTTCCAAAAAGGCTAAAGAGCACTTTCTTTAAATTTCTATCACTTTTATTAATATAAAAGTGTTGTGTTTTTCATCTAGTTTGTGGGGGCAAAGATCAGTGCAGACTTCTTAGAAGGCAATCCGATGATGTCTGTTTCAACTGAAAAATGGTTTTTGCCTTTTACTTCCAATCCTTCCATGAAATCTTGTATCCTGCATTAGCAAGTGAATGAAAGATTTAAACCTGCTGTCTTCCCATAGATCATAGCTTAATAAGCGCCACTCATAACACACATGCTTAGATCGGGGAAGAAGAGGCAGAGCAGGACACAATCTAAACACCCAAACAGTAAGCAGATATTTCAAGACAGAGTTAAGCAAAGAGCTCAAGTTCCTAGAGAAGCCATGAAAATGTTGAATCAAAAGTGAGACCGGAGTCTGGAAGAAACCAAACGTAAGATCATTTTTTTTTCTTTAATTAGAAGTGTGTTGCTTATACTATATCCAACCCAGGTCTTTCTGGCATTTGTAAATCCTACTTTTGGTTCCAAAATTTTTCACTGTTTATCACATTTTCCACCACCCTCCTAGGAAGAAGCACAAGGTTGTTCTGTGTGAGTTAAATATGCACGCGTGCCTGTGCCAGGGTGCTTGTTGCATCATTTCCCCTAGGTGATCCAGAAAGAAGCTTTGGGCTGCGAAGTGGCACATCACAGACGCCAGTTATTGCAATCAGTTTTTCAATAACTCCCAACTGGGCCAGATTCAATCCTATAACAAAGGATGAAAAGTGTCTAAGTCTATGAAACTACCAGGTGCCTGAAATTACTCAAATCGCATATTAATTTCCTTTTCGGATCTCACTGCTAAGCTGTCAAAGTTCTATCTGTGTGTCACCGAGTCAACTGTTTAGGGGTCAATTATGTTGAATTGCTTTGCTATTAATTGGATCACAGCCCAGCAAATTTAATTCAGTCTTTAGTTTGAAATGGTCCAGGGTTCAATCACCCCCATGTCCTGTCTCTGAAAACAACATAAAGGAATATGTTCTCTAATTGTCTGTCTGGCCATTGACCTTAAAATTCAGGTTTATACACCAAAATCCCAGAATCGCTTTGAGTATAACATCCCAGAATAGTATTGAGTATAATATTCCAGAATAATATTAAGTGTAAATATCTGTGAGCAGACTATCCATCCAGGTCCCAAGAGCTACTATTATACTTCAGTATTAAGGCTTAGTCTTGTTTCTTTTCTTCCCCCTTCTTCTTAACTCAATATCATAAATGTGATAGTTTATAACATTTGGATTTCCCCTGCGAATCCCCATTCTTTCTACCTCTTGCTCTTCCAGAATGGAATTTTCTACCACCTACCCCAGACCTCTTTCTTCACAAAGTTCAGTCCTGTTCATTTTTAACACCCTTGCAAGTGCCCAAACTCTCTTGCTCCAGTTTCCTGCTTTTAAAAAAAAAATCATTTTTATTTTTACAGACTGCATTTTGATTCATTTCCTTTCCATAATTTTGTGTAGAGCTTATATAATTGTTTGGTGTGTATCTAAACTTATTAGAGGGGTTGAGTATGGAGTTTTGGGTTTGTTTGTTTTTTGCTGTAGCTCAAATGGTATTGGTCACTATTTCTCTCTTTTTTTTATTGTAAACAAATGGGATACATGTTGTTTCTCTATTTGTACATGGAGTCAAGGCATACCATTTGTGTAATCATAAATTTACATAGGGTAATGTTATTTGATTCATTCTGTTATTTTTTCCCTTCCCCCCACCCCTCCCACACCTCTTTTCCCGCTATACAGTCCTTCCTCCATTCTTACCACCCTCCTTAACCCTAATCCTAAACCTAACCCTAACCCTAATGCTAACCCCTCCCACCCCCCATTATATGTCGTCATCCGCTTATCAGCGAGATCATTCGTCCTTTAGTTTTTTGAGATTGGCTTATCTCACTTACCATTATATTCTCTAATTTCATCCATTTGCCTGCAAATGCCATAATTCTATCATTCTTTATAGCGGAGTAATAGTCCATTGTATATATATACCACAGTTTCTTTATCCATTCATCAATTGAAGGACATCTAGGTTGGTTCCACAATCTGGCTATGGTGAATTGAGCAGCAATGAACATTGATGTGGCTGTATCTCTGCAGTATGCTGATTTTAAGTCCTTTGGGTATAGGCCAAGGAGTGGGATAGCTGGGTCAAATGGTGGTTCCATTCCAAGCATTCTGAGGAATCTCCATACTGCTTTCCAGAGTGGCTGCACTAACTTGCAACCCCACCAGCAATGTATGAGGTGTACCTTTCTCCCCACATCCTCGCCAACACCTATTGTTGCTTGTGTTCTTGATAATCACCATTCTAATTGGGGTGAGACAGAATCTTAGGGTAGTTTTGATTTGCATTTCTCTTATTACTAGAGATGTTGAACATTTTTTCATATATCTGTTGATTCCTTGTACATCTTCTTCTGTGAAGTGTCTGTTCATTTCCTTAGCCCATTTGTTGATTGGATTATTTGTATTCTTGGTGTAGAGTGTTTTGAGTTCTTTATATATTCTGGAAATTAGTGCTCTATCTGAAGTATGAGTGGCAAAGATATTCTCCCACACTGTAGGCTCTCCCTTCACATTGTGGATAGTTTCCTTTGCTGAGAGAAAGCTTTTTAGTTTGAATCTATCCCAGTTATTGATTCTTGCTTTTACTTCTTGTGCTATTGGAGTCCTGTTAAGGAAGTGTGATCCTAAGCCAACAAGTTGAAGATTTGGACCTACTTTTTCTTCTATAAGATGCAGGGTCTCTGGTCTGATTCCGAGGTCCTTGATTCATTTTGAGTTGAGTTTTGTGCAGGGTGAGAGATAGGGGTTTAATTTCATTCTGTTGCATATGGTTTTCCAGTTTTCCCAGCACCATTTGTTGAAGAGGCTATCTTTTCTCCATTGCATATTTTTGGTCCCTTTGTCTAGTATGAGAAAATTGTATTTATTTGGGTTTGTGTCCATGTCCTCTATTCTGTACCATTGATCTACCTGTCTATTTTGGTACCCACACCATGCCGTTTTTGTTACTATTGCTTTGTAGTAGAGTTGAAGATCTGGTATTGCGATACCCCCTGCTTTGCTCTTTCTACTGAGGATTGCTTTAGCTATTCTGGGTTTTTTATTCTTCCAGATGAATTTCATAATTGCTTGCTCTATTTCTGTAAGGTACATCATTGGGATTTTAATTGGAATTGCATTGAATCTGTATAGCACTTTAGGTAGTATGGCCATTTTGACAATATTAATTCTGCCTATCCAAGAACATGGGAGATCGCTCCGTCTTCTAAGGTTTTCTTTAATTTCCTTCTTTAGTGTTTTGTAGTTCTCATTGTAGAGGTCTTTCACCTCTTTCGTGAGATTGATTCCCAAGTATTTTATTTTTTTTGATGCTATTGTGAATGGAGTAGTTTTCCTAATTTCTCTTTCTGAAGATTCATCACTTATGTATAAAAATGCTTTGGATTTATGAGCATTGATCTTGTAACCTGCTACTTTACTGAATTCACTTATGAGTTCTAAGAGTTTTCTGGTGGAATTTCCAGGTTCCTCTAAATATATAATCATGTCATCAGCGAACAGGGATAGTTTGAGTTCTTCTTTTCCAATTCATATCCCTTTAATTTCTTTGGTTTGTCTAATTGCTCTGGCTAGAGTCTCAATGATGATGTTGGATAGAAGTGGTGAAAGAGGGCATCCCTGCCTTGTTCCAGTTTTTAGGGGGAATGCTTTCAGTTTTTCACCATTTAGAATGATATTGGCTATGGGCCTAATATAGATGGCCTTTACAATGTTAAGGAATGTTCCCAATTTTTTCTAGTGTTTTGAGCATGAAGGGATGCTGTATTTTATTGAATGCTTTTTCTGCATCTATTGAAATAATCATGTGATTCTTAACTTTAAGTCTGTTGATATGGTGAATGACATTTATTGATTTCCGAATGTTGAACCAACCTTGCATCCCTGGGATAAAACCCACTTGATCGTGGTGCACTATCTTTTTAATATATTTTTGTATGTGATTTGCTAAAATTTTGTTGAGAATTTTTGCATCGATGTTCATTAAGGATATTGGTCTGAAATTTTCTTTCCTTGATGAGTCTCTGTCTGGTTTAGGTATCAGGGTGATATTGGATTCATAGAAGGAGTTTGGGAGGGTTCCCTCCTCTTCTATTTCATGGAATGTTTTGAGGAGTATTGGAATGAGCTCTTCTTTAATGGTTTTGTAGAACTCGGCTGAGAACCCATCTGGTCCCGGACTTTTCTTTGTTGGTAGGCTTTTGATGACCTCTTTTATTTCATTGCTTGAAACTGATTTATTTAAGTTGTCTATATCCTCCTTGTTCAGTTTAGGTAATTCATATGTCTCTAGGAACTTGTTGATGTCTTCGAGGTTTTCTGTTTTGTTGGAGTATAGATTTTCAAAATAGCTTCTAATTATGTTTTGTATTTCACTCGTGTCTGTTGTGATATTTCCTTGTTCATTCTGAATTTTAGTAATTTGAGTTTTCTCCCTCTTTCTCTTTGGTAGTGTGGCTAAGGGTTTATCAATTTTGTTTATTTTTTCGAAGAACCAACTATTTATTTTGTCAATTTTTTCTATTGTTTCTTTTGTTTCAATCTCATTCATTTCAGCTCTGATTTTAACTATTTCCTATCTTCTACTACTTTTGGTGTTGGTCTGCTCTTTTTCTAGGGCTTTGAGCTATAGTGTTAAGTCGTTTACTTGTTGATTTCTACTTCTTTTGTTGAATGCACAACATGAAATAAATCTTCCTCTAAGTACTGCTTTCATAGTGTCCGAGAAATTTTGATATGATGTGTCTTTGTTCTCGTTTACTTCTAAGAATTTTTTTATTTCCCTCTTGATGTCTTCTGTTATCCATTCATCATATAATAGCGTATTATTTAATCTCCAGGTATTGGAGAAGTTTCTGTTTTTTATTCTGTCATTTATTTCTAATTTCAATCTACTACAATCTGATAGAATACAAGGTAGTATCTCTATCTTCTTGTATTTGCTATCAGTAGCTTTGTGGCATAAAATATGGTCTATTTTAGAGAACGATCCATGTGCTGCTGAGAAGAAAGTGTATTCGTTCTTTGTTGGATGGTATATTCTATATAAGTCGATTAAGTCTAAATTGTTGATTGTGTTATTGAGATCTATGGTTTCTTTATTCAGTTTTTGTTTGGAGGATCTATCCAATGGTGAGAGAAGTGTGTTAAAATAGCCTAGTATTATTGTGTTGTGGTCAATTTGATTTCTGGAATTGAGAAGGATTTGTTTGACGTACATGGATGAGCCAATGTTCGGGGCATAGATATTTATGATTGTTATGTCTTGCTGATTTATGCTTCCCTTGAAGTTCACATTATCTGAAATGAGGATGGATACTCCAGCCTTTTTGCTGTGTCTGTGTGCATGGTATGTTTTTTCCCATCCTTTCACCTTTAGTTTATGGGTATCTCTTTCTATGAGATGAGTCTCTTGCAGGCAGCATATTGTTGGATTTTTCTTTTTAATCCAATCTGCCAGTCTATGTCTTTTGATTGATGAGTTCAGGCCATTAACATTCAGGGTTGTTATTGAGATATGATTTGTATTCCCAGTCATTTGACTCATTTTTTTTTTTTGACATGATTTGGTTTCTCCTTTATTTGGCTATTCCTTTAGGCTAGTTCCTCCCATTGCTGATTTGCATCGTTTTTCATCTCTTCCTCATGGAATATTTTGCTGAGAACGTTGTGTAATGCCAGCTATCTTTTTGTCAATTCCTTTAGCTTTTGTTTTTCATGGAAGGATCTTATTTCGTTGTCAAATCTGAAAGTAAGTTTTGCTGGGTATAAGATTCTTGGTTGGCATCCGTTTTCTTTCATGGCTTGGAAATGTTGTTCCTGGCCCTTCTAGCTTTTAGGGTCTGGATTGATAAATCTGCTGATATTCTTATTGGTTTCCCTCTAAATGTAATTTGATTCTTGTTATCCATGTTTCATTCAATAGCATATTATTTAGTCTCCAAGTGTTGGAGTAATTTCCTTTTTTTACTTTGTCATTGATTTCTACTCTCAGTCCATTATGATCTGATAGAACACAAGGCAGTATCTCTATTTTTTTGCATTTCCTAAGGGCTGCTTTGTGGCATAACATATGGTCTATTTACGAGAAGGTTCCATGTGCTGCTGAGAAGAAAGTGTATCCACTCGTTGGTGGATGAAATATTCTATATATGTCTATTAAGTCTAGGTTATTGATTGTGTTATTGAGTTCTATGGTTTCTTTGGTTAGATTTTGTTTGGAAGATCTATCTAGTGGTGACAGTGGTGCATTAAAGTCGCCCAGAATTATTGTGTTGTGGTCTATGTGATTCTTGAAATTGAGAAGGATTTGTTTGATATACAGGGATGCACCATTGTTTGGGGCATAAATATTTACTATCATTATGTCTTCCTGATTTATGGTTCCCTTAAGCAGTATGAAATGTCCTTCTTTATCCCTTCTGACTAACTTTGGCTTGAAGTCCACTTTATCTGATATAAGGATGGAAACCCCCGCTTTTTTACTGGGTCCATGTGCGTGGTAGGTTTTTCCCCATCCTTTCACCTTTAGTCTGTGGATGTCTTTTTCTATGAGATGAGTCTCTTGCAGGCAGCATATTGTTGGGTCTTTCTTTTTAATCCATTCTGCCAGTCTATGTCTTTTGATTGATGAGTTTAGGCCATTAACGTTCAGGGTTATTATTGAGAAATGATTTGTATTTCCAGTCATTTGGCTTATTTTTGGTTTTTAAGTTGGCTTGGTTTCTCCTTTGAGTGGTTTTTCTCTAAGGTAGTTCCTCCCTTTGCTGACCTCCATTGTTGTTTTTCATTTCCTCCTCATGGAATATTTTGTTGAGAACATTCTGTAGTACAGGCTTTCTATTTGTAAATTCTTTTAACTTTTGTTTATCATGGAAGGATTTTATTTCATCTTCAAATCTGAAGGTTAGTTTTGCTGGGTATAGGATTCTTGGTTGGCAACCATGTTCTTTCAGAGCTTGAAATATGTTGGTCCAGGCCCTTCTGAAAGCTTTTAGAGTCTGGGTTGAGAAGTCTGCTGTTATCCATATTGGTCTCCCCCTATATGTAATCTGATGCTTTTCTCTTGCGGCCTTCAAAATCCTATCTTTATTTTGAATGTTAGGCATTTTCATTATAATGTGCCTTGGTGTGGATCCATTGTGATTCTGTGCATTTGGTGTTCTGTAAGTCTCTTGAATTTGATTTTCCATTTCATTCTTCAGGTTTGGGAAATTTTCTGATATTATTTCATTGAATAGTTTGTTCATTCCTTTGGTTTGTATCTCTGTGCCTTCCTCAATCCCAATAATTCTTAAATTTGGTCTTTTCATGATGTCCCATAGTTCTTCGAGATTCTGTTCATGATTTCTTACCATCTTTTCTGTTTGGGTGACTTTATTTTCAAGATTAAATATTTTGTCCTCATTGTCTGAGGTTCTGTCTTCCAAGTGGTCTAGTCTGTTGGTGATGTTTTCCATTGAGTTTTTTATTTGGTTTATTGTCTCCTTCATTTCAAGGATTTCCGTTTGTTTTTTTTTTTTTGAGAATCTCTATCTCTTTGTTAAAATGATCTTTTGCTTCCTGCAGGTGCTCTTTCAGCTTATTGGTATTATCATTCATTGTCTGATTTTGCTGTCTTATATCATCCTTTTCTTCGCGAATCATCTTAATCATGTATAATCTGAAGTCCTTTTCTGACAGTTCTTCTAACATACTGTCATTGGATTCTATTACTATAGAATCTAGATTTGTTTGGATCATTTTCTTCCCTTGTTTTTTCATGTTGTTCATGTATCTTCCCCTCTAGTGCTGCAGATCTGGGGTATTGCAGATTTCCCCCTATAGGCTTATAGTGGCCCTATAGGTGTCCAAAACCCTTTCTTTAAGGGGCGATCAATATTAGCAGTACCCAAATCAGACACTATGCAATCTTAGACCAAATAGCCCCTATGGGGACAATAACATCATGTAAATAAGGAAGAAAGTGACTCTGATGGAACAGGCAACAGAAGGAAAAGAAAGCAAGAAACGTAAAGAAATAAAAACTTAAATATTTTTTAAAAAGGAGAAAAAAGAAAATGTACTGTATAACAGTCATATACTAATGAAACCTCCTGATGTATGAGAGGTACCTGACAATGGGCTTCAATCCTCCAGCAGGCGTCACAAGATGGGATTTGCCCCACCCGAAGATCGGAGCTACGGCTTCCAGGGTTATCCAGGATGGCTGCTCTGGCTTCCAAATGTGTTGGCAAACGGGGAGCTGCAGCTCAGGGGTGGATGTGGTCAGCTGGAGGTCCTGGAGACAGGATGCAGTTGGTCCGGCAGGGGTCCTGGAAGTCGGGTGTGTTTGGTGTGGTTGTGGGATCCAGGAGCCTGGGTGCAATAAGTTGGTCTGGGTTCCCGGTGATAGGGCACAGTCAGTTGGTCTGGGGGTCCTGGCGGCAGGGAGCAGTCAGTTGATGTGAGGGCCCCAGAGGCAGGGAGTGATCAGTCGGGCTGAGGGATCCTGGAGACGGGACTCAGTCAGTCCGGCCAGGGGTCCTACAGGGCCTGGCTGTTGTCTCAAAATGGCTGCAGCCACATGTAATCAAACCTGCAGGTACTGTAACAGTGAACTTCCAGGCAGCAGCAGGCAGCTGGTTCTCCACTGGTGGTCTGCGGTCAATCTGCTGGCAGCTGTCAGATGATCGGGAGGTGAACCTCGAGCATTGGGTGATGGATAGGGGCAAGGCAGGCGATGGACAGGTGAGAGGCAGGCAAATGGCGGATGACAAACGCCTGACAGTGAGCAATCTGCTCTCAAAAAAGGCGTCGATATGTTGGCAGATTGCAGGTGATCACAGCAGACAAATGGGGTAAACAGCAGGGGATTGATAAGCAGCAAAAACTTCCTCACCGAGAAACAGATATCCTCTGCTTGAATCCGGCGTTGCGCAGTGACAAGGAACACAGCCTCCCTCTAGACCACCATCTTGGATCTCCGTAATTTGATTCTTTTCTCTCACAGCCTTTAAAATTCTGTCTTTATTTTATATGTTAGGTATTTTCATAGTAATGTGCCTTGGTGTGGGTCTGTTGTAATTCTGTATATTTGGAGTCCTATAAGCCGCTTGTATTTGGTTTTCCATTTCATTCTTCAGGTTTGGGAAATTTTCTGATATTATTTCATTGAATAGATTGTTCATTCCTTTGGATTGTTTCTCTAAGCCTTCCTCAATCCCAACAATTCTTAAATTTGGCCTTTTCATGATATCCCATAATTCTTGTAGATTCTGTTCATGATTTCTTACCATCTTCTCTGTTTGGTCAACTTTGTTTTCAAGATTAAATATTTTTTCTTCAATGTCTGAGGTTCTGTCTTCCAGATGTTCTATCCTATTGGTTATGCTTTCTATGGAGTTTTTAACTTGGTTTATTGTTTCCTTCATTTGAAGGATTTCTGTTTTTTTTTTTTTTTTTTTCAGTATCTCTAACTCTTTATTGAAATGATCTCTTGCTTCCCATATTTGGTCTTTTAACTGTTGATTGGTGCGATCATTTAATGCCTGCATTTGCTCTTTCATCTCCTCCTTCAATGCCTGCATTTGCTCTTTCATCTCCTCATTTGCTTCCCTGATTGTTTTAATTATGTACATTCTGAACTCCCTTTCTGACATTTCTTCTGCTGTGCTGTCATTCAGTTTTATTGATATAGTGTCTAGGTTTGTTTGGGGCATTTTCTTCCCTTGTTTTCTCATTTTTGTCAGATGTCAGTGGGACTCTGAGATATTGCAGATTTCCTCTATTGGCTTATAGTGTCCCTGTAAATTTCCAGTGTATCACCTCCCAGCCTTCAGTAGCCTGAATTCTTGGAGTAACTTGATAATGCAGTGCTTCTGAAGAAAGTTGCCCCTAGCCCGCTACTGGTTCCAGGGCTTGGAGCTGGCTCTGTGCGGCAAGGCTCTCACTGGGCGGTCTGCTCTGAGAAGCTGGCCGTGAAAGGACCCTGCCGCCGGAGGGAGCAGGGCTGTTTCGGGAAGTCCCTGGCTGCCCTGTCCTGGTCCCTGAAGCTGCCTGCGGGCTGGAGCTCACCGCTGGCTCTGGGACTCGGAGCTGGTTCTGTGCAAAAAGTCTCTCACTGGGGGGCCTGCTTGGAGAAGCTGGCCGTGTGGGAGGAGCCCACCGCCGGAGGGAGCAGGGCTACCTGGGGAAGACTCTAGCTGCCCTGCCCTGCTCTGAGAAGCCACCTGTATCTGGGCCTGCCACCCCGGCTGAGCTTCACCCGGTGGAGGGAGACTCACCCCGTGGCTCTATTTTAGTCCGAGTCTCTCAATGCCTCCCCTTCTTGAATCCTGGCTTCTGGAGCAACAGGAGATGCAGTCACCCTGTAGTCCGCCATCTTGGATCACCTGATCACTAGTTTTCAAGACCACTTTTCTCCTGTACTTGTAGCCTTCAGCTAGTTCAAGGTCTGTATCCTTCCTCTTTCCCTCGCCCAGAATCTTCTCCAGTTCTTCTCAGTTGGTATCTTCTCATCTTTCAAACCTTAGCTCCAGTGAAACTCCTGGTGGAATTTCCCCTTTCAGTTTTTTAAGGAGAAATCCCAAAATTCACTCTAAAGTAGCTATCTACTAGGGTTGGAATACCACTTGTCCCCTCTGGAACTTGTGTTGAAAGTTGATTGCAGTTGTGGCAGTGTTGGGAAGTGGGATCTTTAAGAGGTGATTAGGTTATTAAGAGGGATTTGTCCCTTTCTCACAGGACGTGGCTTGTTCTCATAGGACTGGATTAGTTATAATGTATGTATGCACCCTGTGCTTTTTCTGTCTTAGGCACACACACACACACACACACACACACACACTCTTCCATTTTTCCACCATATCATGTCACAGTATGAAAGCCCTCTACACATGCTTCTTCCATGCCCTTGAACTTCTCAGACTCTGGCACTGGGAACTTAATAAACTTCTTTCTTCCAAAAAAAAAAAAAAAAAAAAAAAATACTGTGTAGGTATTATGATTTGCTCTATGTTTTCGCAAGTGACCATTTTAACAAATACAAGAAGCAGTAGTTTAACCATCCTTTAACATTAATTGATAGAGTCAGGGCTAGAATCAAGTGCTTGACCTCCACTGCCAATGCTCTTTCCATTACATTGGGGTTCTACCCTTGAGATTTGATTGACTGCAAATATTCTTGTGCAAATATTCTTGTAAATTCTGCCCTTGCCATGCTTAGTGATCTTGTGTGGCAGCTGAACTGGTATAAGCTGACATGGTCTTAGAAACTTGACCCAAACCCTATGTGGCTGGCCTGGACCCTCAGTACAGGACTTCTTGAGGAATTCATTTGACTTGTTCTGAGGTGCCTACAATATGGACCTTTGAATATGCGAAAGCCAAATATTTGGGTTGCTATCTTTGTTCCATCATTGCTAGTTGTATAGTTCTTGAAAAATTATTTAAGTTTTTAGAGTCCTAGCTTGATCAGTAAAATGGAGAAAATGTTGCCTCTTGGTATGTAATAGTATCTCATGAAGTTTGAATATGATCACATCTGTCTTGAATCTTACACTGACAGGAAAAACTGATAGAAAATACACATCACAAATTTGTAGAAGAAACTAGACTAACTGTGGAGAATACATACATTGCTGCTGAAGAGTCTGCTGAGAAATAGCCAAGTCTCCTAGAGATCCTTCAAGTTGAGGGTCTTCAGAGCACTTGGCTCCACACTTAGCTTTGCAAACAAAAAGAGATGGGGAGATAGGACACTGGTTGAAAGGATGAGGACCCTGGTTGAAAGGATGGAGGCAATCCAAAGACTGTTCTGTTGCTTTCCCAAGGCCTGTGGACAACAGTGACCCTTTATAATTGTCCTTGAGCCTCCAATACCCAAACATTTATTGAGTGATGCATATGTGTCAGGAACCCATCTAAATGTTAATGACACCCTTATGAAAATAGAAGACTTCTGATAATTATGTGTCAAATGAATCTGTGAAGGGTGGTGGTAACATGCTGGTGTTGCAGAAGTGAGTTATAAAAAATAAGTTCTTAACATGTTTTCCTCCTCATCTTACCCTTTAGCTTGAACCAATCTGCAACACAACCATATTCAGTCTCGACTGAGATTGTTTCATCCTGGGATCCAAACTCAAGTTTGCCTGACTCCATATCTATTTCTCCTCCTTCTATAAAGACCTGCCATGCACTAAGGTAGCCTAGGAAAGGACTTAATAAGCCTAAATCTTTGAATTCAATACTGAATTAGCAAAGGAGATAAGACCAAAAAACAAGAAACAATAGTAACCAATGTCAGATAATCTTTAATGATTCTCCTCACAAGAATGAAGCACATCACCTAAATGAATTTTCCAGGTAACTGAAAAATTTAATATAATTTTGATTTTCATCATCTCTTCTGAAATTATATTATTTTTGACATTCCTGAACACAATTTCACATTTGCTTGAGAACTGAGACATCAATGTTTTGCTGGATGAGCATCCTTTTGGGACTTTGGTTCCTCTGTCTCTTGTTCTTTCCTCTAAATGTCTTGGGCATAATTTCTGCCATGTTGGTGGATCTCCTTCTGTCCCTTTTCCTTTCTTCTTTTCCTTTTCTCAGTTTCTATTTACATGTCATTTTATGCCTTTCCCACTTCACCCACATCCTTCCCGCCACTCTTTTTGTACCCTCACCCTTGTTGTCTGGCTGCTGTCAAGATTGGACAATGAATGGGCAGCTCTGGCAGGTACCGACAAGGTGAGAGGGGAGTGAGGTCAGGATATCTTTATTTCTCTGGAACACCATCATTGGCTATATCCCTCTCCCCAAAGGCTCATCTCCTGTCAGATACTCTTCCCATTGCTTAGTTCCAGTAATTGCTCTCTGTCTGTCCCTGAAGGACTAGATGTGGCCATTGTTCCACATCTGCCTGCATCTTTGTGAATAGTTCTTGCATTAAATTCTCCTCAAGTACCAATTATTTGAGGATCACCAGGGTCCTGCTGTTATCTTGAATAGCCCAAAGACTATATTTTTTTCTCCTTTTATAAATGGGATAAGTTGCTTTTAGAGATTTTTATGTAATGTGTCCACTCATACAGCTAATAATAGTTGGTTCTGGGATTTTCACCCAGGCCTGTTCAATGCCTGTGTCCTTTGTGTAATCTCAAACTGTGTGAAAATTTATGGGAAAGTTAGGAGACTGGTGTTTTTAGCAGAGATGAATAACAGGGTGGGATTGCTATGTTGGTTGTAGATTGTTCTAGCTAAAAGTCATGTTGAAATTTAATTACCATTGTGGTAATAGGACCTTTAAAAGATGATTAAGTCATTAAGAGGGATTAATGCCTTTCTCTCTAGAAGTGAGTTCTTGCTCTCTTGGGACTAGATTATTTACTGAATGTTTAGGTTGCCATAGAATAAGGCATGCTTATTTTATTTGCTTCTTTTGCATGCACACAATTTCCCATCCATTTTGCCATCATGAGTTGAAAAGGCAGGTGGCCCTCATCAGAGACAGTTACCTGATCTCCTACTTCCAGAACAGTGAAACAAACCCCTTTTCTTTATTAGTTATCCAGTCTAGACTATTCCATTATAGCAACAAAACAATAAAGATAGGGATGAAGAAAGAAAAACTTACATTTTATAAACATGAATCAACTGCCTTCTGCTGCCAAGATACTGTACCTACAGGATCACAAGACATTGGTCCTGGAAAAGTCCTTATCTAAAGGCAGTTTTCACACTGGGCTTAGTGGATTCCTAGCAGATCCATTTAGGCATTTCTGAAATTATCATGAGGAACAAATGAGATATTGGGGTATTGTGAAATCTTTGCTTTGTCAAGAACTAACATACTTCAATTAGGTTTATCATTCATTTTCTTCTATATTTACAAAATATAATCGGAAGAGCTAAGGTCCTAAGTTTTCCCTTGTTGTCTTCTTTAACATAAGGCTGTCCTATCCCATAAGATTGTTGCGACTACTGTTGAGATTGCACATATCAAAATTCTGATTCTCCATGTGTGTATTTCTTTCATATTTTCATTCTTTATGAGTATAGTCAGAGAGGAAAAAATTCAGGTTAGGCTATAAAGTATCACATTTGTATCCCTTATTCAGCAGAGCTTGGTTAACCACCAGTAACTCTCCTAGTGTGACTTTGGTCTGAAAAAGTGCAGCAACTGGAGGGTGAAAAGGGCTATGATCTCTGTCCTGAGCCCTTGTGTGACAAACATGTGCCTCGCCTGGCAGGATTCCGTGGCAACCACACTGACTCACATTAATGCAGATAATCAGATGGTTAGTCCATGAAATGTAGGCCCTCACCCACTTACAGACAGCTGCTTCTAAAAGCCCTCAATCACTTAAGCAGCAATCTGTTCTTTTCTTAGAGCTGGCTAGGTACATCCTGAGCTGGGAAACGTCTTGTGCTGGGCATTTATCTTGAGCAGTGCTTCTCCAAAGTAAAGTTTGAGAACCACTAATCTAGGTGAAGAGTATGTGCTGCACCCCCCGTGTGTGTGTGTGTGTGTGTGTGTGTGTGTTAATTCAGTCGTGTGTCCACACAAACAAACAGCATCCATCCCATGGTGTAGTGCCAGTCACTAAGGTCTGTGTAATACAAAACCAATGGTTCTCAAGTTTGGCTGCATAATACAATCACCAAAGGGTCTTTTAAAATTATTAATGTTCAAGTGACATCTCAGATAATTTTACTGGGAATTCTTGGAGTGGGTTCCAGGTTATTCCAATGTACAACCAAGATTGAAAAAAAAATTCTGTGTCTTAGACCAGGTGTTTCTTAATATGGGATGCCCTTGAAATCCATTTACTTAAAAAATAGAAAACGTTTTTATTTTTATAAATTGCCCATTTTACACAAGCTCACCCCTGCGTTGGCTGTGATGGAGTGACATGATGGGACTTGCCCTCTCACAGGAAAGAGAGAGCACTGGATGGAATGTATGAGACAGCTGATTCTGGACACTAAACAACAGGCAGTACAGGATTGTGACTCATGAATGAAAGGAGGTAAGCAAAATGAACTCTCTGGACAATGCAGGGAGAAGATGACCCAAAGGGAGCATAGAAGGAGACAGCACGGAATTTAGAGAGAATGAGAAGTCTGGAGTTTGAGCAGTGGAGTAATACAGGGGGAGAACTTCTGGAAGAAAGAATTTAAAAATTTGCATAAAGATCCCTTGATCTCATAATGAATAGGAAATCACAGGAGGGAAGGTTGAGACTCCCTGAGGCTTGAGAGGAAGAACCAAGAAACAATCAGCTGCAGATTTCCCAGAGTACACAGGGTTGGGAGGTGCTTGGGTTCAGATTGACCATAGCAAAGAGTCCTTGTGGAAGCTCTGAGGTACTGGGTGGAGACCCTGCAGGGTCATGCCTCACAGGAGGAATGAACTGGCTCCAGAGCAAAGGGCAGTCTAAGCTTGCCCTAACAAAGATTATTAATAAAAATCACAATACTTAGAAGAACTCAGGATGACCCACAAGTAACTTCAGTGTCTGCTGAATAAAGACCAAATTTTAAGAGAATATTTTTTAAAAGATCCAACCCTCAACAATGTAAAATACACAATTTTCAGGCTCTAGTACAAAAGTAGATATGTGAAGAAGTATAAAAATTCAACCTACTACAAAGAGAAGCATCAGTTGCTAGAAACAGACTCCAAATGACAAAGGATGGCTGACAAGGACCTTAAAACATGTTATAAACACATTCAAGATTTAAAGGGAAACAAAAGTATAAGGACAAAAGTGAGGATTTTAAAAATAAAAGTCTAGAAATGTAACCATATATGAAGCTGAAGTTCTATTGGAAGAGATTAACCATTGATTGACACGAAGAATGAAAAATTTTTCTTATTTAAAAGCATAGCAATCGAAAGCACAGTGTGTGTGTGTGTGGGGGGAAGACTGAACAAAATAAAGGAAGCCTCAGTAATCTGGGGGGAAATATCAATGGTCAACATGTGTGCAATTAGAGCTTTCTGAAAAGAGGGGAGAGAAAGGGCATCAAAATCATTTGAAGAAATACTGGTAAATGTTTTTTGCAAATTTGATGAAAACTGTAGGTTCACATATTCAATCAGCAAAAACACAAATAAAAACTTGCTGAGTTGTATGATAAAATCTATGATAAAAAGCAAATATTAAAAAATAGAATAAAGCTAAAAAATCTAGAAAAATAGAATGAGAGCAGCCAGATAAAGAAAATTTATATTATATACAGAATAAAAGATAAAAATCTGCAGACATCTAGTTAGAGACCATGTAGATCAGAAGATAATAGAATGGCATCTGAATGTTGAAGGAAAGAAGATATTAGCCTAGAATTCTCTATGTGCTAAAAGTAGTTTTAAAAATAAAGAAGAAATAGACATTTTCAGATGAATAGAAACTAAGGGAATTCATTGTCAGCAGATATGTACTACAGGAAATATTAAAAGTTTTTCTTTTGGAAGGAAAATAATAACATATTAAAAACTACACAAGGAAAAAAGAACTTTGGAAATGGTAAATATGTTGTTTTATATAAAGACACTTTTCATATGTATTAAATATATAAAAATTATTAGTGAGGTATTTGTCTTTGTTCAGTACTAAGTCTTTGAATCCCATGTATAATTCACACATCACATTTCAATTTGGACTGAGCACATGTGGCTGATGGCAGTTGTATTGGGCAACACAGCTCTAGCCTATCAGCCTGGTTTCTTCCTTCAGTTATTTATTTTCATCTGTTAATAACAGTTTGCATTTTTTAAAAATTTATTTTCTGACTCATTGTACTAGAATGTAAGTTCTAAAACAAAGAATGTTGTACATTGTCATTGTCTAATGGAGAGCGGTAAGTACTATTTATTTTTTGAGTAAAAAATGTTCTAAAGAAGGACACATGGCTACTATATAACAGGGATCCTGAAATGTGTATTTGAGGATCAAGGAGGTTTAATCAGTAAAGTCTTTGAAATTTGGTGGATGTGATTTTTCAGCTCTTGGCTCTAACACTTGTTGTGTGTCTGGTTCAGTTCCTCAATCTTGCATTAATGCAGGGCTGTTCAAAGTTGTAGGGCATGGAGACAATGTTATTGCTGGCATTATTTTGAGTTGCTTGGGCATGATGATAATAAAAAAATCTCATTTTTCTTAAATTTCCAATGCACCTGTGGTAAATGAAAAAAAGATTTTCATGACTTTATGTAGTAAATACTTTAATACCTTTATATATTGGTATTACAATGCTATATGTAATTCTATATAGCATCATATATATAATTTTATATTTCATATATATATATGGGTTTAATTTCTTGTATGTCTTAAGTTTAATTTATATGATCCTGGGAATTACCTAATACTCCCAAGAGGGATTTTTACAAAGAAAATATTCTAAAAGTATCCTTCTCCCATACATATATATGCATATGTGTGTGTGTTTAATCAATCCTGTGGGGAAGGTAATTTTTCTATTCCCATGTTTTAGATGAAGTGATTAAGGCCCAAGTTTACACAGCTGGGAAGAAACAGAGCTAAATTTTATACTCAGGCAGTTTGATGGCAGAGAACATATTCTTACATTGCCTCTTGGTAATAAGACCCACAATCCAGGGTTGGAGATACGGTGTGGAAAGTGACCAGCACCATGTCCAGTACTTAACAGATACTCATTAGACAAAACTATTTTCATAATTGCTACTAATCTTCTTTTATTGATTGGGAGTCTGAAATCATGGGGAGAGCATCTGACACCACTATATGCTCACCACCACTCAGAGGCAGAAGGGGTTTGTTATAGTTCAGATGGGAGGTGTCCCCCAGAATCTCCTGTGCTAATGCAGAAGGTGAAATGATTACATTAAAGATCTGTAACCCAATCAGTGGATTAATAATTTGACAGACTGGGTGGTAACTGTAGGCAGGTAGGGTGTGGCTGGAGGGAGTAGGTCACTGGGGGTTGTGTCCTTGGGATCGAGTCTTATCCCCATGGATCTTTCTTCTTTCTTTCTGTTGCCCAGCTACCATGAGTTGAGTAGTTTTCCTCCCTCATACCATTCTGTCATGAAGTTCTGCCTCACAAGAGGCCCAAAACAATCAAGTCTGCCAATCATGGACTGATACCTCTGCAAACATGGACCTCAAATGAACTTTTCCTCAAGAATGTTGTTATCAGGTATTTTGGTCACAGTGAGAAAAACCTGGTTAACACAGGGCTTAAAGTTCTGCCTGCCAGCTGTCAGTCATGTCACATCTGTCCTTTGTCCACCCTTAGGAGAAACTAAAAAATAAGTACTGGAGGAATGAGGAAGAAGTGTGAATGCTTCAGTTGAGTGAGAGCTTGTTTTTTTCTTGCATGGCTTAAGTTTAATTTCTATGATCCTGAAAATTACCTAATACTCCCAAGAGGGATTTTTTACAAAGAAAATATTCTAAAAGTATCCTTTTCCCACCCCAGATCTGTTCACAGAGAAAAAAAATAGCATGTAGGATTCTAAGGTTACAATGTATCATGGTTCTTTTAAATCTTCATTTAAATTTAGATATATTTTATAATCTTAAAGGCATGATTTAAATTTTGAAAAAATTTCAAATTATGGTACAATTTACATAAAGTACAATTTTAAGTGTGTAATTAAATGCATTTTTACAAAAATGTATATATAACCACATTACCACCACGTACATCAAGATAGTCTTTCTCCTGGATTCTAGAAGTCTCCTTCATCCCCCTTCTAGACAACTCTTCATCAAAGGCAGCCTCCACCAACTCAAACTTATTTTATCTATTCTTAATTTAAATGGATTTTTTGGCTCTGGTATTTTTGCTTAACATGATTTCTATGACTTCTACATATTGTTGTGAAGAGCACTGATTCATTTAAAAAAAAAAATGCTGGAGAGTATTCTATTTGGTGAATAGTCCACAATTTATTTCTTCATGTTTTATTTTTGGACATTTCATGAGTTTCTAGATTGGGAGTATTGTGAATGAAGAATCTATGAAATTTTTGATGAGCATATTTTGATGAGCATAAGACCCTATTTTTATTTATACACCCACTCATGGAATCACTGAGTCATAAGATATAGATGTATAATAATGATTAAGGTTAAAGAATAATTCAAAGGAGTTTTTCATTTTTTCAAACACGTTGTACCTGTTTCCCATTCTTCAGCAGTCTGAAGGTTTTAGTTGCTCTGTATCCTCAGCAATAATTGGCATTGTTATTATGACTCTTTAGAGCAATTTGGACACTGTTTCATTATCCCATTGTTTTTGTCAGCCTTTTCCTTGCTGTGATCAAAAAACCTGACAAGAAAAATGTAGACAAGGAAAAGTTTATTTTGGCTCACAGTTTCAGTCTGTGGTCGGCAACTCCATATCTCTAGGCTGGAGGTGAGGCAGAACATCATGGCAGAAAAAAGCAGCTCTGGATATGACAGTCAGAGGAAAGAGAGCTCTGCCCACTGGGAATATATATGTACCCCAAAGGTATGTCCCCTGTGACCTAACATTTCTAGCCACACCCAGATTGCCTAGTTGCCACCCAGTTAATCCATATCGATGGAATAATCCACTGATTATTGATTAGGTCACAACTGTCATAGTGATTTCATCTCTGAAAATTCTTTCACTATCTCACATGCACTATCTCACATAACCAAATCATGACACATATCACGCACAAATTATATGTAACTGATTAAATAACAAAAGATAGTGTTTCCATAAAAAGAATGGAATTTAAGAAACTTCCATTGACAGTCTAATCCCTAGGACTATACACATTTTCTTTGGTACACATTTTTTAAAAAAAATCTGAATTATTAAAATGTAATAACAACAATAAACCACCAATTTTAAGCATAAAATTTGTGGCATTTTGGTAATTGTACACAATTGAATAACTTCTGTAGTGAAGATAAGGAACACTTTTGTTACAACAAAAAGTTCCTTTATGTCATTTTAAGGATCTTGGCAGCAGTTGACCTGCAATGTTTTACCAGTCTGATTTTCTCGTAGAATATTACATGAATTAAATCACATGGCAAGCATGCAGCCCTTGTTTTCACTTAGCAAAATGTTCATGTAATTGTTTTTAATCAGTAAATTTTTCCTTTTTATTGCTGGGTTATATTTCATTTATCCATTTAGACATTGGCAGAAATTTTAATTCTTCAACTTGGAGTTATTATGAATAAATCTGCTTTCTGAGTACAGTATGAATCAATATTTCTATATCTTTTGGATAAATAAGATCTCTCTGGGTACATGGTTATAGTATTTATGACTTCTTCTGAAATTGCCACTGTTAACCTGCACGCATTGTTAACTAGCAATGAAGGAGATATGACTTGAGCTGTTCTACATACACATTAATAGTGGAGAGACAATCTTTTTTAATTCTAGCTGTCCTAATGGGTGTGTAATGGTATTTCATGATTTTAGTTTGGATTTCTGTAAAATGAAAGATAAACATCTTCACAGATTTATTTGCTATTTTTATGCCTTATTTTATAAAGTATGTACTATATATAAATCAGGTTATTTGTTTTCTAATCATTGTATTTTAAGAATTCTCTATATATTCTGGATGCAAATATTTTATGAGATACAGTCATTGTGAATATTTACTACTATCTATGATTGCCTTTTCATTTTCTTGAGTATCTTTTGAAGAGTATAAAGGTAAATTTCAGTGGAGTCAAAAAATGCCATATTTTTCTTTTATGTTCCAGATGTTCAGAGCACTACTTGTTTAATCTATTTAATCTTTGCTTAATTCAGAGACCCTAAGTTTGTTTTTTCTTTCTTTTGGTTTATGTGTGTGTGTGTGTGTGTGTGTGTGTGTGTGTGTGTGTGTGTGAGTGTGTGTGTGTATGTGTGTTTTGAGATAGACTCACTAAATTGTGATTTTTTTGCCCCTGTCTCCCTGGTGTCTGGAAGTATAGGCATGTACCCCTGCTCCAGAAGAGTCCCTAAGAGTTTTATGTTTTTTTTTTGAAGCTGATTCAAGCTGTAACATTTAGGTCTATGATTCATTTTGAGTTAAGTTTTGTATATGGTGTGATGTAAGGATTTTTTTTGTTGTTTAAAATTTAGATATTCAACTATTGAAAGAGTATTTCTTGAAAATATCTTTCCCTATTGAATTGTCTTTGCAACTTTGCTAAAAAGCAATTGACTACATATGTATGAGCCCATTTCTGGAGTCTGTGTGCCTATTGTTGTACCAATGCCATAGTTTGGATTACTGTACTTTGGAAGTAAGTCTTTAAAATTAGGTCCTCTGAGTTTCTTCTTTGTCAACAGTCCTTTGTAATTTCATATACATTTTAGAATAAACTTGCTAGTTTTTACAAACATATCTGCTGAAATTTTGGATGGGATTGCACTGAAAAGATCTGTATTTACAGACCTTTTAGGGGAGAATTTGTATCTTAGCAGTCATTAATCACCCAGGATATAGTATCTTTCTCCAATTATTAAAATCTTTAAAACTTTCTCTTAGCACTATTTTGTCAATGTTAGCTTACATATCTTACATGTTTCTCTTAAATTTATTTCTAATTATTTATATTTTTGTGTTTATATAAATGACCTATTTTAAAATTTTCAACTTCTTTAAGATATATAATTGCTTTTTTATATTGATCTGTTTTTGTTATATTAAAAACTTGCCAAACTCACTTTTTTAGTTTTAATGTCTTCTTTTAGAATATTTTACACAATTACATTTTGTTTCTTCATAAATGTTAAATATTAAATAGCTATATTGAGAAAGGAAATGTTTGTTTTGTTTCAATATTAGGGTAAAGCAATTTACCCTTCACTCTGAAGAATGATGCTAGTTGTAGGTTTTACAGAGATTTTTTTTTTATCAGTTTGAGGAAGTTTCCCTGCATGCCTAGCTTTCTGGGAGTTAATTTATTCATTTTGTCACTAATGAGCATTGAATTTTGGCAAGCACTTTTATGAATACATTAAGATGGTGAAATGCTTTTGTTTTTTACTCTACTTATAGGATGACTTACAATGATTTCTGAATGTTAAATCAACTTCACATTGCTGAAATAAACTTTTCATCATGATTTATTATCTTTTTCATGTATTGATATATTCTGTGTGCTAAAAAATGTACGACTATTTCTTCACCATTCTGAGGATGATTAGGATCTTGTTTCTTCTAACTTCGTTTGATTTTAGCAACAGGGTGATGCTGGAGTCACAGAGTCAGTTGGGACATGTTTGTTCCTTTTCAGAAGAGTTTGTGTACAAATGGTATTGCTTCTTCCTTAAATGTAGGGGAGGACTTTACGGTGAGGCCTTTGGGGATGGATCCTGCTACATGAGCGGGTTCTTGGGTTCAAGTTTTCTCTTTGTTTTCTTTTGCGGGTGTGTAATGTATGTTAAGTAATTTGTCCGTTTTACCTAAGTTGTTAATTTTAATTAATATAAAGATATTCATAAGGTTCATTTATTGCTTCTTAATATCTGAAATATTTATGGATTTTTTAATTTTTATTACCAATATTGGTAAATTCTGTCTTTTACTTATTTTTCTTAACCAACGTGGTTAAAGGTTTATAAATTTCATTGATCCTATCAGAAAGTAAGTTTTTTGTTTCATTGATGTGCTCTATGGCTTTTATATTTTCTGTTTCACTGATTTTTATACTTTGTTATTTCCTTTTCTGCTAAATTTAGGATTAATATTGTTCTCTTCTAGTTTCTTAAGGCGGAAGTTGAAATCCTTGATGTAAGATCATTTTTCTTTATTAATGTAAGTATTTAAGCTTTATGTTTTATTTTAACACTGCCTTAGTCATATCCACACCTTTAGTGTGTTATATTCTTATTTTTAGGGTTCATAGTACTTCCTGATTCTCCTTTTGAATTTTTTTGACACATAAATTACTTGGAAGTTTGTTGTTTGATTTCCAAATGGATTTCTCCATTTATCTTCCAGTGACTTCTAGTTTAACTTATTAGAGTCAGAGAACATAAGTTAAATGATAACATTTTAAAATCTACTGGAATTTCATTTCTGTTGCAGCATATGCTCTGTAATAAATTCCCATTAAGACCCATACACTCCTCAGTTCTTCTACATCCCTTGGACATTCTGTGTTGTTGTTCTGTCAAACATTGAAAATGACACATTAAAATCCAACTACTCTGGACTTGTTACTTATCCTTTCCTTTGACAGTTTTTCCTTCATTTATCTTGCACCTTTGTTACTGGCTACATATACACTGAGAATTGTGCTGTTCTCTTGCTAAATGGCTCACTTGTCATTAACGTTCTTTATGTTCTTGGTAATTCTCCTTCTGAAATGCTGACACTGCCACTCCAGTCTTCTTGGTTAGTGATTATGTGACACATCTTTCTCATCCTTTTGCTCTTTTCACCTGTCCATGATTTTATGTTCATGGTTTTATGCTGGAGTGTGCTTTTTTCCCATCTACGCCATCTGACATATTTTTATTTTTTGAGATGGTTGGATTTACAACCATCGTGTTACCATTTGTTTTTTTCCTTGTCTTGTTCTTTTTATGTCTTTTGGTCTTCTTTTGAATCCATCATATTTTTCATGGTTTCTCTTTTTATATTTGCCAGCACTGGCTCCTTAGCTATACCTCTCTGTGCCTTCGTTAGAGTTTCTAGTGGTGGCCTACTTTCAGGGCAGTTATGAGTGAAGATTAAGGCAACATGCAAGGGCTGGAGGTTTCTGCATCAACTTCTTAATCATTATAATAAGTGCCTTTGGAGATAATTAAAACAATCTTAAATAATAATATGTTGCTACCCATGCAGCAGAAAACTGACACTAGAAAGTAATGAGAGTGCCACTTAGTGGGAAGACCAGTAGTCTGTTAGACCGCCCTCCGGTAGTCATAGCTGTTTTTGTTTTATAATCACTATTTAGCATGTGTCATTATATTTGCTTGACTACTGCTCTCCAGGCCTCAGTTTACTAATTCCCAAAATGAGGAGCTGTAGAAGGGTAGATCAGTTAAATAAAGCCCCAATGCTAAGTGTTCCCTGGATTTTATGCTTGTTCCTTTTTAACATCTTCAGGTCATCCAGGTTCTGGGGTGTCTCTAATTTAAAAAAAAAAAAAAATATTTTTTTTCTTTTTAGTCTTTTAAACATGACAGTAGAATGTATTTTAACATATTATACATACACGAAGTACAACTTCCCTTTCGTTAGGTTGTAAATGATGTGGAGTTACACTGTCGTGGATTCATATATGAACATAGGAAAGTTATGTCTGATTCATTCCACTGTCTTTTTTACTCTCATTTCCCCTCCCTTCTGTTCATTCATCTTTGTCTAATCCATTGTACTTCTATCCTTCTCTCCCACATTCCTTATTGTATGTTAACATCCACATATTAGAACATTCGGCCTTTGTTTTTGGGGGGACTGGTTTATTTCATTAAGCATGATAGTCTAGTTTCATCCATTTACTGGCAAATGCCATAAAGTAATTCTTCTTTATGGCTGAGTAGTACTACATTGTATATATGTATATACTGCAATTTCTTCATCCATTCATCTGTTGAAGGACAAATAGATTGGTTTCATAGTTTGACTATTGTGAATTAAGCTGCTGTAAACATTGAAGTGGCTGCATCATTGTAGTATGCTGATTTTAAGTCCTTTGGGTATAAACTGAGGAGTGGGATAGCTGGGTCAAATGGTGGTTCCGTTTCAAGTTTTCTGAGGAATCTCCATACGATTTCCAGAGTGCTTGCACTAATTTACAATCCCATCAGCAATGTATGAATGTACATTTCCCCCCACATCTTCACCAATGCTTATTGTTGCTTGTACTCTTGATAATTGCCATTCTGACTGGAGTGAAATGAAATTTCAGTGCATTTTTAATTTGCATTTCTCTAATTGCTAGAGATATTGAACATGTTTTCATGTATTTTTTGACCAATCATATTTATTCTTCTGTGAAATGCCTGTTCAATTTTTTGCTCATTTATTGATTGGGTTATTTGTATTGTTTTGGTGTTAAGTTTTTTGAATTCTTTCTATATCCTGGAGATTAAGGGTCTACCTGAGTTGCAGGTGACAAAGATTTTCTCCCCTTCTGTAGTCTCTCTCTTTACATTCTTGATTGTTTCCTTTGCTGTAAAGAAGCTTTTTAGTTGAACACCATGGGATGTCTCTATTTAATGATTATTTATAAACAGGGTAGGTTGTACTTGTGTCTTTCTTTCTTAATAACCACTTGAAGTTCACAGTAGATTCCACATTTTCATAGGAAAAAAAAATCAATGTTGTCATATTAATCCCCACTGAAATCCAGGAGGACACCTTTTGGCCTTTTTATTTCAAAGTTGTTCTATTTGGAACATATTACAGTCTGTTTCCTCTAAACCTTAACATATTCGCAGTAAAGATATTGCTAACATGTTTGTTATGTTCTATTCTTCCAAGTCCATCCACGAACACTTGACGGGCTGCCCCTCTGTTCTTAAGGGACAGGTGGGCACTTGCACTACTCCTGTGTAATTCTGCCTTTATACTGAAGCATTGATTCTGAAGTGAATCTAAAATATGGTGTCTTTTTCTCAGTCACCTATACCATGCAAGCAAAGAGAAAGTTCAAGGAGTTGACTAATTGGCTAGTCATTTAACCTTCCTTGGTCTCAGAAATTCTATGATAAATAAAGAGTTTCATATGAGGATTGAAATATTTGCCATATATTTGGGGCAATACCTGGAATATGATTGTTGTTATTTACAAGAACCTTTTAGTTTGAAGCCAGAGTTTTTAAAATTCTTGTCTCTTTGGACCTTCATTTAGTTTCAGTTATATCATTTGGTTTTCTTTTTTCCAAATCACTTCTGTAATCAAGATAACTTTTTACAGTCTTTCTTAATTTTCATGTATGCCTTCATGAACCAATGATTTCTCTGTTTTGGAAAATAATGCAAAAAGAATTCAATACTGAATTTTCTAATCTTCTCCTCTATTTGTCCATTTAATTTCATAATACAGTATTAAGACAAGCTTCACTGTGTTTGGGGAAAGTTTTGTTTGAGTACTTTTGATTAAAAGAGAAGAGTAATTATTACAGACTATCTATTCTTTTTATTTGATTACATCAATAGCTCTTGGGGTTATTATCTGCTATTGACTCTGAGATTACCCTGTTTAAATACAAAGGTCTGTTTTATTTTATAATTTTTCTCATTGTCTTTAGTAATATTCCTCTCATTATGGTTGGGCACATATTGGAATTTCTTCTGCATTTCAGTCCTTGAGTGTTTGAAACAGCAATGCAGGCGAAATAATGGGGAAAATGTAGTGTCTTAGAATCTGAGAAAATAACCGTTGCTGGGAAATGACACCAATGTCTGGATTAAGCTCTGAGAGAAGGCACGTTTGGGGTCACTTTGTGCTTTCAGAAGGTAAAACGTAAGATACAGTTTCAAATTACTTTATTCTTATTATGGCTAGCATTTTTATTACAGAAAATATTTTAAAATATTCATACATAAAAGAGACAAACATACATAAAAGACTATTCTTATTGAAAATATTCATAACATGTCCTAATGTGTACACAGATGCAATTTTACAATAATTTATAAATATGGTCAAATTTTGTCTATTATTTTTCTAGTATAGTTTTTAATCTTTTGGTCTTCTCCTCTCTCTCTTTTCTCTATATGCCCACTGAAACAATCCCCAATCTTTTCTTTATTATCTTTAAACAATTTAGTTTTGTTGTATTTTTTGGCAAATTATGAATAAATAAAACTATGGGGTGATTTTTTTATATAGTGTAGAATGACTGTGTCAAGCTAATTAACATGTCAATAGCTTTAAAAACTTAGCATTTATTCCCTTTATCTAACTGCAGATTTGTACCCTTTGACCAGTATCTCCCCACTCCCCACATTGCCAGCCTCTGGTAACTGCCTTTCTATTTCTATTTTTTTCTTCTATAAATTCAATTGTTCAAATTTTCACATATTGAGAAATATCTAAGTCTATCGCCCATTTTTTTTTTTTTTTTTTTTGGAGGGGTACCGGGGATTGAACTCAGGGACAATAACCACTGAGCCACATCCTCAGTCCTTTTTTGTATTTTTATTTAGAGACAGGGTCTCACTGAGTTGTTTAGGGCCTCACTGTCACTAAGACTGGCTTTGAATTCACCATCCTCCTGCCTCAGCCTCCTGAGCCACCAGGATTACAAGTGTGCACCACTGTGCCCAAACTGCTGCATATTTTAAAAATCAGTTTATTTTCTTTCTATAGAGTTCTTAGGGTTTTTTGTTTGTTTGTTTATTTGTTTGGCATATTTTGGATATTAGCCCCTATCTGATACATAGTTTTCAAATATTTAATGCCAATATGTAGGTTGTCTCCTTACTCTGCTGACTGGTTCCTTGACTGTGCAGAAACTTTCTAGTTTGATGAAATTCCTTTGGTCTTAGTTTACTTTTGTTGCTTGAGCTTGTAGAGTTAAATAAAATCATAGGGCTGCCTCATGGGAATGGAGTTGAAGAGAGCGACCCAGGCAGAAACTCTCTGAGTCATGAGCCCAGGGGGGCAACTGAAGTCATGGGGGAGAATGCCTGTGAGCATAATGTACAGAGACGGAAGGGAGGAGAAGAGGCTCTGGATGCAAACTTGAGACCTGTGGATGCAATGGAAGTCAGAGGAAGGGTAGCTCACAAAAACATCAAGAGAGGCAGAAACAAAGCCACGCCATGATGTGTAGCCTAACAACCACTGGAAAAAGTGTGCTGCCAGGGGGAGCTGTAAAAACAACCGAGCAACTCTTAAAGGTTAAAGTACTAAGAGGTTCTAGGCATAAGGAGGTGAGTGATGCTGTGGATGAGGTGTTATTTTTTAAGTGGAGGACAAGGAAACTAGATTTCAGTGTTAGAGGAAGTGCTCAGGAGAAGAAATTCAAGGAACAGATAGGGAACTGTCTCCATTGGAAGTTGTTTTATGAACAGGGTTCTGAATCACATGAGATTTTTTTTTTTAATACAAATGCATCTTTGAAAAGTACTAAGGAGAAGAGAGTTATAGTCTAAAAATCTCCTTCTATGTCATCATTTTTATGACTCTGTAGTATTCCTTTCTGTGTATTTCAGCAATGTTTGTTACTGGATCACCAGGCTGAGTTTGCAAAGTCATTCCTAGGTGTTAACATAGCCAGGATGAATAGATTTATTAGCAATGTATATTAATTGTCTATAATGGACAACATGGAGGATACTACAGTAAGACATTATGAAATAAATGAGCTTCGAATTTGATAGAATAGATGGCATTATTGTCTCTGAAATAAGGTAAAATGTGAAAGTTGAAAGCAGAAGATGGAAGCAGAAGTGCCATAGGAATACAGAGAAATAATAATTTTTAAAAAAGATTCTTGTTCTGTAAGCCCTGAGTAGGTTTCATACTCAAGAGAGAACTTTATAAGCACCAAAAAATATGTGTAATTTTAAAGGAAAGTGTTTGAAGAAGGATATTTATATGGAGGGATCAGCCTGAACATTCCAATTGCTTTTTGTAAGAGGAAATAGTCGGGTTGTTTGGCATGGAGAATATATGAAAGGGGAAGGTGGGTGAGGCTTGGGAAGATGGGATGTTGCCACATCATGGAGGGGAAAGGGTCACATCTCCATTCTCGAGGTGAAGATGTGCTCTGTTCTAGTTCTTAAGAAACATAGTCCCTTATTGGGAAAGAGCAGACTTGCCAGAGGTTCAATTACATAACAGGGCAAGAGATGCCAACAGGAACCAAATACCAGTCCTTAACTTTGACCCATCGTAGTTACACAATTAATTCTTGCTGAATGAATGAAAATGAGGAATAGAAACTGTATGGTACAAGAAATCCAAGGAGGAAGGCTTATCTCCGTTGATTAATAAAAACTCTCTGTGTCACTTTTTCTTGACTTTAAGGGTACAACCTGTTATGTAATTCTGTTTTAGTCCATTTTTTTAATTATTAAAAAAAATGGTAGACAGCGAGTAATTTATAAAGAATAGAAGTTCATGTGGCTCATAGTTCTGGAAGCTGTGAAGTCCAAGATGAAGACCCCAGCATCTTCTTGGCATTTGGAGAAGGTTTAAACATGTTGGAGGGCATCACACAGTGAGAGAGAGCACATAAGCATAGGTCTCCCTTCTTCTCATAGAGCCACGAATGCTATCATGGAAGTCTCACCCTCATGACTTCATCTAATTCTAATTACCTCCTCCAAATACTATTGGCCTGTGAATTTGGGGATTAACTTTCCAACCCATCAACTTTGGGGGTTCATATTCAAACCATAGCACAATGCTTTCCTCTCTTTCTCAAAGTGCAAGTCAGCAACTGAAGATTGATCTCCTTATTTTTGTACACTTTATAACCTTAATATATTTTTTACTTCTGATGGATACATGTGGGTGCCAACAAAATGTTGGTTTATTTTTTTCTTTTCTTCTTTTTTTTTGAGAAATTGATATCAGGAACCTTCACAATAGACCTTAAAGGTCTTTTCATGGGTTAAATAATAGGAGAGAATCTTCTTGTCCAAATGTCTACTTCTTGACAGAAGGCATATCGTGGCAATGAGTTTGTTGGTAAATATTGGGCTGGTATGAACAGTGGGCATGTGGCAATGATATGTATTTGTAACAATGTTAAGCCATAAGTTTGGCTCACCACATATTTTGAGGTTTCATTTATTTCACAGCAAAGTAATATTTTAATGTTAATTTAGTTTAACTTTTACGCCATTAAATTCATTTGCAGGATGGAGTTTGAGAATCCTTCCTTTCTTTCTATTGAATAGCCTGCAAAGATTCCATCTACCCTCTGAACAAAAGGGATGAACTAATGGTGGCCAGAGAACAACTTACCAGGTAACAATTTGGAGGAACCAAACATCAGGTCACACTTCTGGGAAGCTTGCACCAAGCTGGCCTTAAAATCCCACATTACCTAGCCACTCTACTCCTCCATTGTGGCCAAATATATGCCTGTAGTTAGACCCAATCAGTTCCCAAGGAGGAAAAATTTTGTCTCTCTCACCAGTTCATATAGCTCTCCAGCCTTGAGATGAGTAGAATTGACCCCCTTGACATTTGTTCCCATGGAAACCCAACAGGGAACAGGAAGGAGAGTCCAAAATTATGCCTCTTTTAGGGGGCAGAATCCATTAGCCTTGGACATGTGACCACAGGTTCCTCCGCATGGTGATTTTAAAATAATGAACCTAAGCCTTTCCAAGGTCTGATTCATGCTTTTAGAAGGTAATAAGAGAACACTTTCTGAAAAAGGTTATCCCTTGTCTATGTTCATCAGCAAAGGTAAACTTTCAGGTCATTCTCTGGAGATGAAGCACTGTCAACCTGCTATCATTTGAAAGCTGACATCAACTTAAGGCATTGACTGGACAGGGTATGTGCAGAGACCCAGAAAAGACTTCCAGGGGATTATTAGTTTTCTGCCTGATTAATGCCCCTTCCTGAGATAGCCTTCTCTATCCTTGTTCTCAGAGCCAAATCATGTCAGATACAGAATAGTATGGAGTGGGTGAAAGAGAGAGTAAAGGGAACATGGCAGCTAGCATTCCTTGAAGGACTCTAAGTCTCAGGCTATGTGAGAGGGAGACTTCACATGCATGCACACGTGCACACACACACACACACACAAACACACACACACACACTCAAATCCTGACAGCAACATTTTGAATTAGGTACTATATTATCTCCAGGAAGAGAAAACCTCAACTAATATTTTAGTTGTTTGTATGTTTAAAGTATTAAAGTATTTGTACTTTTCTAGTTGTGTATGTGTGCATGTGTGGGTGTCCATGTTGATAAAAATTGGATTGTGTCATCATAACATCTTTTCATGTATTAAAAAAATGGCAACCTAGTATTTCATCATACTGATACACCAATGTTTATTTGCAAATATTTTATTATTGGCTATTTGAGTAAGAAACTATTCTATCATATGACATTACTAACTAATTTAGTTACATCATCTTTTTGATATTTAATATCAGTTCTTCCATGATACAAAATATTGAGATTAGTATTTTTCCTCAGTTTTATATGCATTTGATAATTTATTTAGGGTAAGTTACTACACCTGGAATCACTAGATTAAAAGCATAAATACTTCATATATATATTGCCAAGTTGGTTTGAAGAATGAATGCAACTGTCTGACACTCACCTAGAGTATATGAGATTTCCCTTTCCTCCATGTTCTTGCTAATCTAAAACTTGCACTCCCCCCCCCCCCCCCCCCCCCCCCCCCCCGTGCTGTGGCTCAAATCCGGGATCTTATGCATGTTAGGCATACTTTCATTTTTAAGGTTTACAACCTAAAATGAGCAAAAGGTAGTAACTAATTTTAATGTCCATTTTCTGATTAGGGTTTTAAGAATCTCGTTATTTTATCTTCAGAGAAGTTTATTGGTCAAGAAAACAGAACTTAATTTATACTACAATAAGAAAAGTTAAGATGATTGTGTTGGTATCCAGGATGTATTTTGAAACAATTTAAAATCAAGCAAATTGATTAGAACGTTATTTTAGTTGTTCATGCGATTTACGGAATCCCCTCCCCTCATGTAACCCTGCTATGTATAATTGCGTACAGACGCAGCAGTGGGTATTTTTCTTGAGGAACTTCTGAAGTCAAGTTGAAAAGGTGTCCCCCATGATCCATGTCACTTTGGTATCATGTGGTAAATGTTTTTGCAAGTATTTATACACAGTTTGATTCTTGGTGTTGATAGGACCATAGAACTGTGCATTGGAAAATATGGAGATGGAACAGGAGAATTTTTATTGGAGTTGTCATGCCAAAGATTTTTAAAAATTAAAATATTGCCAGACCAGATAAATTTTCTTTTCACTTGACAATTATTTACTTCCACATTTTTATTCTTTAAAAAAAATCTTTTTTTAAAATTTATTTTTAGTGTAAATAAATGGGAAACATCTTGTTTCTCTGTTTGTACATGAAGTAGAGGCGTACCATTTGTGTAATCATACATTTACATAGGGTAATGGTGTTTGATTCATTCTGTTATCTTTTCCTTCCCCCCACCTCTTCCACCCCTCTTTTCCCTCTAAATTTTAACAATATGAAGAATGTATAAAATTTGGACAATAGAATGCAACAGAAAAATGTACTACCTGGAAGTAAACTTGAGTTTTAACAGAGGATTCATTCAACGAAAAGGTGTGTGATTTAGCTAAATTACTTCATTTTTCTGGTCTTGGATTTTGTAATATGCAAAATGAGAGAGATGGACAAGACAATGTTTATTGACCTTATCTAAACCTAATATTTAGCTCTATGTTTTCCTCTGGAGTGGAAGATAAGTATTACATTTTTGTGGATATAACCAAAATAACTACAAATCTGATATTTTTCCTCAACTATCAATGACTAATAGGAGGTATTGGGCAGAGAAATCATACCTGTATATTGTTCTAAGGTTTTAATTTAAAGGAGAGGAAGGACTGGGCATGGTAGTGCACTCAGGAGGTTGAGGCAGGAGGATCTCAAATTTGAGGACAACCTCAGCAATTTAGTAAAGTCCTAAGCAATTGAGTGAGACCTTGTCTCAAAATAAATAAAATAAATAAAAATGACTGAGGATATAGGTCTGTAGTAAAGTGCCCTTGGGCTCAATCCTCAGTGCCCCCTCAAAATAAATAGAGAGAGAGAGAGAGAGAGAGAGAGAGAGAGAGAGAGAGAGAGAGAGAAAGCTGTCTTAAATTTGTATTTCCCTGGGTTCGATCCCCAGCACCCAAAAAAAAAAAAAAAAAAAAAAAATTGCATTTCCATGTTGACCATGTAGTACATTGGAAGTATATATTTAATATATTAGATGTCTTACAATTTAGAAGTGCCTCAAATTTTAGTTATACATTATAAATGTACTCTGATAGGATATATATGTGTGTGTATATACATATATGTAATATATATATTCCAATATCATATATACATATATATATATATTCTAATATTCTTTTCTTAACCAGAAAGCAGAAGGTACTGTGCGTGATAAGATAATTTTCTCTGCTTGTCATGTTTTGTATCCCCTTTTCTGGTTTCTGGAAAAAATTATCCCCTACTCTTTGAGGGCCTGGGGAATGTTGATTATAGTATCTGTTTCCTCTCCCTGAATTCCCACTGAAATCCCTGGAGAAAGGTAGGGAAAACTAAGCCAATTAGAGCCCATGCTAGGCCTTTTCTGCTATAAGTGGAAGGAAAGAATTTCTCTTTTCTTTGGAGGTCAAAACTTCTAGGACCATGGACCAAGGGCATAACTTTGAACCTGAACTCAAAAACCATCAAAAATAAACACACAAAATACACCCACAAAACTCTTGTAGGGCTGGCAGTGTCATGGGCCATAATTTCCAACACGTGGAAATCGCCAGTCCAGAGGTAAAGAAAATCAGGTCAACTTAGAAAGAGAATTAAAAATAAGTAGACACAGGTGGTGGACTGGGAGAACTCCCCAAACACTGGTTGTATCTCCAAATCTTTTCAGTGTATACATGATTCAATAGGATCCTTTTTGAAAATTAATTTTGTTTGAGTTGTTTTCCGATGTTAGCAAGCAAAAGAATCCTGAGATGTTTTGTTTTATGATTGATTTGGCACAAAGTACTCTGAGAGACTGAAGAAGAATCAGTTAGTGAACTTTATTACAGGTTTATACCTGAATTTGAGCAACTGTGGAGAACAATCGCAGCAAGTTTTTGTTTCTTATAAGGTTGAATAGAACAAGGATTGGCTCTGAAGTGATTCTAATAAATAAGGTTCACTGGCAACTTTTAAAGCAGTGCTGATATTGGGATTGGCAGAGTTCACACATTGACTTAAAATATTATCTGGATGTTCACACAACCCAGGGCTCTTACGAGAACTTGGCTCACACAATAATCCTTCACTTAAAGAGGCGAAAACTATACCGATACATGGGTAGACATACAAATAATATGAAAAGTCAAGGGGACAAACTGTCCCAAACTTCCCATAATGCTTCAGTAATTGACTCCATCAACACCACTGTGGAGGAAATGTCACATTTTAGAGAGTTCATGAACTATTGATGAGCTAAAAGAAGTCGTAAGGAGTGAAATCAGAGAAAAAATACAAGAAGTGAAAGATCAATGAAAAGAGAGAGATTCTGAAAAATAATCAAACAGAAATCCTGGAAATGAAAAATTCAATAAACCAAATTAAAAATTCAATGGAAAACATTACCAATAGATTATACAACTTTGAATGCAGATTATTTTAGGCCTTGAAGATAAGTATATAATCTTGATAGAGAATTGATGTTAAGAGACTATGGACAAAATATTCAAGAAATCTGGGATAATATTAAAATGTCAAATTTAAGATCCATAGAGATAGATGAAGGCTCTGAAATACAAGCTAAAGAAATGCACAATCCTTTCAATGAAAAAGTAACATAAAATTTCCAAACCTTAAGAATGAGATGGAAATTCACAGTCAAGAGGCATATAAGACTCCAAATAAACAAAATCACAATAATCCATTCCAAGATACATTATAAAGAAAATGCCTAACATACAGAATGAGGACAGAATTTTAAAAGCTGCAAGAGAAAAATGACTTGTCACATTTAGAAGCAATCCAATCCAGATTCCAATTGACTTCTCAACTCAGATCCTAAAAGCCAGCAGGACTTGAAATAATACACACCAGACTTTGTAAGTAAATTGATACCAACCAAGAATACCATACACAACAAAATTAAACTTCAGAATTGAAGATGAAATAAATCCCTTCATGATAAACAGAAGCTAAAAGAATTCATAACTGAAAAGCCTGCAGTACAAAACATATTCAATAAAATACTTCATGAAGAAGAAATAAAAATAAAAATGAAAACCAGCATAGGGAAGAATTATGCTAGAAAATAGTCAATTAAAGGAGAATCAAGTTCAATTTAAATACTAGAAATAAATCAAAAGAGCAATAAATAAAAATAATCTTCAATAATAACATTGAATGTAAACAATCTAAACTCTCATCAAATACATAGGTTGGCAGATTGGATTAAAAAACAAGGTTCAATCATATGCTGTCTGCAAGAGACTCACCTCACAGGCAAAGACATCCATAGAATGAAGTTGAAAGGATGGGGCAAAAACTTACCATTCACATGGAACTCATAAACAAACAGGGTTGCTATTCTCCTATAAATAAAGTGGACTTCAAGTCATGATTAATCAGAAGAGACAAAGGAGGTCACTTCATACTACTTAAGGGACTTACATGTCAACAATGTATAATGATTGTAAATATTTATGACCCAAATAATGACATATCTATGTACAACAAACAGACTCAATATTAAGAATCAAATAGACCAGAACACAATTTTGAAAATTTATACTCCCAAGGTAGAAATTCTTGAAGATATTGACAAATTACTGGAGACATATTACCTATCCAAATTTAACCAGGAGGATATAGAAAACAAAAATAGATCAATTTCAAGTAATGAAACTGAAGAAGCTATCAAAAGTCTTCCAAAAAGGGAAATCCCAGAAACAGATAGATTCTCAGTTGAGTTCTCCCAGACCTTAAAGAAAAGCTAATACTAATCCTCTTCAAATTATTCCATGAAATGCAAAGGGAGAGAACACTGCCAAACAATTCTGTGAAGTGAGTATCACCCTGATACCAAAACCAGACAAAGACACATCAAAGAAAGAACACAACAGATTGATTTCCTTGATGAACACAGATGCAAAAAGTTTTAATAAAACATTGTCAATATTAATTCGTCCTATCCAAGACCATGGAAGATCTTTCCATCTTCTAAGGTTTTCTTTAATTTCTTCCTTTAGTGTTGTATAGTTCTCATTGTAGAGGTCTTTCACCTCTTTTGTGAGATTGATTCCCAAGTATTTTATTTTTTTTGAGGCTATTTTGAATGGGGTAGTTTTCCTAATTTCTCTTTCTGAAGATTCATCACTTATGTATAAAAATGCGTTGGATTTATGGGCATTGATCTTGTAACCTGCTACTTTACTGAATTCACTTATGAGTTCTAAGAGTTTTCTGGTGGAATTTCCAGGTTCCTCTAAATATATAATCATGTCATCAGCGAACAGGGATAGTTTGAGTTCTTCTTTTCCAATTCATATCCCTTTAATTTCTTTGGTTTGTCTAATTGCTCTGGCCAGAGTCTCAAGAATGATGTTGAATAGAAGTGGTGAAAGAGGGCATCCCTGCCTTGTTCCAGTTTTTAGGGGGAATGCTTTCAGTTTTTCACCATTTAGAATGATATTAGCCATGGGCTTAGCATAAATGGCCTTTACAATGTTAAGGAATGTTCCCACTATCCCTATTTTTTCTAGTGTTTTGAGCATGAAGGGGTGCAGTATTTTATCAAATGCTTTTTCTGCATCTATTGAAATAATCATGTGATTCTTGACTTTAATTCTATTAATATGGTGAATTACGTTTATTGATTTCCTGATGTTGAACCAACCTTGCATCCCTGGGATGAAACCCACTTGATCATGGTGCACTATCTTTTTAATATGTTTTTGTATGCGATTTGCTAAAATTTTGTTGAGAATTTTTGCGTCGATGTTCATTAAGGATATTGGTCTGAAATTTTCTTTCCTTGATGAGTCTCTGTCTGGTTTAGGTATCAGTGTGATATTGGCCTCATAGAATGAGTTTGGGAGGGTTGCCTCCTCTTCTATTTTATGGAATACTTTGAGAAGTATTGGAATGAGCTCTTCTTTAAAGGTTTTGTAGAACTCGGCTGAGAACCCATTTGGTCCCGGACTTTTCTTTGTTGGTAGGTTTTTGATGACTTCTTCTATTTCAGTACTGAAATTGGGCTATTTAAATTGTTTATGTCCTCCTCATTCAGTTTAGGCAATTCATATGTCTCTAGAAACCTGTTGATGTCTTCGAAATTTTCTATTTTGTTGGAGTATAGATTTTCAAAATAGCTTCTAATTATGTTTTGTATTTCCATCCTGTCTGTTGTGATATTTCCTTGTTCATTCCGAATTTTAGTGATTTGGGTTTTCTCTCGTCTTCTCTTTGTTAGTGTGGCTAAAGGTTTATCAATTTTGTTTATTTTTTCGAAGAACCAACTATTTATTTTGTCAATTTTTTGTATTGTTTCTTTTGTTTCAATTTCATTGATTTCAGCTCTGAGTTTAACTATTTCCTGTCTTCTACTACTTTTGGTGCTGTTCTGTTCTTCTTTTTCTAGGGCTTTGAGCTGTAGTGTTAGGTCATTTATTTGTTGAGTTTTACTTCTTTTATTAAATGCGCTCCATGAAATAAATTTCCCTCTAAGTACTGCTTTCATAGTGTCCCAGAGATTTTGATATGATGTTTCTTTGTTCTCATTTACCTCTAAGAATTTTTTAATTTCCTTCCTAATATCTTCTGTTATCCATTCATCATATAATAGCATGTTGTTTAATCTCCAGATGTTGGAATAGTTTCTGTGTTTTACTCTTTCATTTATTTCTAACTTCAATCCATTATGATCTGATAGAATACATGCTAGTGTCTCCATCTTCTTGTATTAATATTGTCAAAATGGCCATACTACCTAAAGTGCTATACAAATTCAATGCAATTCCAATTAAAATCCCAATGACGTACCTTACAGAAATAGAGCAAGCAATTATGAAATTCATCTGGAAGAATAAGAAACCCAGAATAGCTAAAGCAATCCTTAGCAGGAAGAGTGAAACAGGGGGTATTGCAATACCAGATCTTCAACTCTACTACAAAGCAATAGTAACAAAAACGGCATGGTATTGGTACCAAAATAGAAAGGTCGATCAATGGTACAGAATAGAGGACACGGACACAAACCCAAATAAATACAATTTTCTCATACTAGACAAAGGGGCCAAAAATATGCAATGGAGAAAAGATAGCCTCTTCAACAAATGGTGCTGGGAGAATTGGAAATCCATATGCAACAGAATGAAACTAAACCCATATCTCTCACCATGCACGAAACTAAACTCAAAATGGATTAAGGACCTCGGAATCAGACCAGAGACCCTGCAGATTATAGAAGAAAAAGTAGGTCCAAATCTTCACCTTGTTGGTCTAGGATCAGACTTCCTTAACAGGACTCCCATAGCACAAGAAATAAAAGCTAGAATCAACCACTGGGATAGATTCAAACTAAAAAGCTTTCTCTCAGCAAAGGAAACTATCAGCAATGCGAAGAAAGAGCCTACAGAGTGGGAGAATATCTTTGCCAATCATACTTCAGATAGAGCACTAATCTCCAGAATCTATAAAGAACTCAAAAAACTCTACTCCAAGAATTCAAATAATCCAGTGGACAAATGGGCTAAGGAAATGAATAGACACTTCACAGAAGAAGATCTACAAGCAATCAACAAACATATGGAAAAATGCTCAACATCTCTAGTAATAAGAGAAATGCAAATCAAAACCACCCTAAGATTCCATCTCACCCCAATTAGAATGGCGATTATCAAGAATACGAGCAACAACAGGTGTTGGTGAGGATGTGGCGAGAAAGGTACACTCATACATTGCTGGTGGGGCTGCAATTTAGTGCAGCCACTCTGGAAAGCAGTTTGGAGATTCCTTAGAAAACTTGGAATGGAACCACCATTTGACCCAGCTATCCCACTCCTTGGCCTATACCCAAAGGACTTAAAATCAGCATACTACAGAGATACAGCCACATCAATGTTCATAGCTGCTCAATTCACAATAGCCAGACTGTGGAACCAACCTAGATGCCCTTCAATTGATGAGTGGATAAAGAAACTGTGGTATATATATACAATGGAATATTACTCAGCCATAAAGAATGATAAAATTATGGCATTTGCAGGCAAATGGATGAAATTGGAGAATATCATGCTAAGTGATATAAGCCAGTCTCAAAAAGCCAAAGGACGAATGATATCGCTAATAAGTGGAGGATGACACATAATGGGGGGGAGGGAAGGGTTAGTGTTAGGGTTAGAGTTAGGGTTAGGGAGCGGGGCAAGTATGGAGGAAGGAAGTACTGTATAGAGGGTAAAGAGGGGTGGGAGGGGTGGGGGGGAAGGGAAAAAATAACAGAATGAATCAAACAACATTACTCTATGTAAATTTATGATTACACAAATGTATGCCTTTACGCCATGTACAAACAGAGAAACAACATGTATCCCATTTGTTTACAATAAAAAATAAAAAAAAAAAAGAAGAAAGCCAAGTACATCGTTAGGATGCCTTTCTTCAAACAAGCCACTTAATGTATAAATGATGTTACAGAATAAAGTTGGTGTGGTCAAAAATAAAAAAAATAAAAAAATAAAAAAGTTTAAATGAAAAAAAAAACATTGTCAATCTGTATATGAAGTCACATTAAAAAGATAGAATAAATCTAAAAAAAGAGGCAAAGGAGCTCTACAATGAAAACTTTCAAACACTCAAGAAAGATATTGAAGAAGACCTTAGAAGATGGAAAGACCTCTCAAGTTCTTGCACAAGCAGTATTAATATTGTCAAAATTGTCCTACTACAAAAAGGGCTATACAGATTCAATGTAATTCCCATCAAAATTCCAATGACATTCTTCACAAAACTATAAAAAGCAGTTATGAATTTCATTTGGGAGAATAAGAGACCCAGAATAGCCAAAGCATTCCTGAGTGAGAAAAATGAAACAGGAGGCCTCACAATACCAGGCTTCCAATTATAACATAGAGCTACAGTAACAAAAACAGCATAGCAGCCTGGGGTTGTGGCTGAGAGGTAGAGCACTTTCCCAGCATGTGTAAGGCACTGGGTTTGATCCTCAGCATCACATAAAATAATAAATAAATAAAATAAAGTTTTATATATATAAAAAATGCATGGCACTGGTGCCAAAACATGAAGACCAATGGAATAGAATAGAAGACACAGAGACAAATCCACATAAATATAATTATCTCATACTAGACAAAGGTGCCAAAAACATACATTGGAGAAAAGATCGCCTCTTCAACAAATGGTGCTGGGCAAACTGGAAATCCATGTGGAGAAGAATGAAATTTGACCCTTATTTCTCACCGTCCACAAAAGTTAACTCCAAGTGGATCAAAGAACCTGGAATTTAGGCCAGAAACTCTATAACTGCTATAAGAAAATGTATGTCCAGCAAACCAGCAGGTCAGCTCAGTAACTGACTTTTGTAAAAAGACCTTAGAACATAAGAAGTAAAATCAAAACTTAGTAAGTGGGATGGCATCAAGTTAAAAATCTTTTTCATAGAAAAGGAAATAACTAAGAGCATGAAGAGAAAGGCAACGGAATGGGAGAAAATCTTTGCCACCTGCTCCTTAGATAGGACATAAATATTCAAGACATACAAAGAACTAAAAAAATACCAAATAAACAAAACAAAACAAAACCCAATCAATAAATGGGAAAAGGAACTAAACAGACTCTTCTCAAAACAAAAAATACAAATGACCAATAAATATATGAAAAAATGTTCAACATCTCTAGAAATTTAGAAAAAAGGCGAACAAAAACTACATTGAGATTTCATCTCTCTCCAATTAGAATGGCAATTATCAAGAATACAAGTAACAATAAATGTTGGTAAGGTTGTGGGGGGAAAAGGTACACTAATACATGGGAAGGACTAAAAATTAGTGCAGCCCTCTGGAAAGTAGTATGGACATTTCTTAAAACACTAGAAATGGAACCATCATTTGACCCAGCTATTCCACTCCTTGGTATATATCTAAAGGATTTAAAATTAGCATACTACAATAACACATTCACATTGATGTTTATAGTGGCACAATTCACAATAGCCAAGCTATGGAGCCAAACTAAGTGCCTTCAACAGATGAATGGATAAAGAAAATGTGGTATATACACACAATAGAACCTTACTTAGCCATAAAGAAGTACTTTATGGCATTTGTTGGTAAATGGATGGAACTTGAGACTATCCTGCTAAATGAAATAAGCCAATTCCCCCAAATCAAAGGTTGAATGTGTTCTCCATTACGTGGAAGCTAACGCAAAATACGGAGGGGGTGGATAAAAAAATAGAAGAAAGATCAGTGGAGAAGACAAAGGAGAATAAAGGGAAGGGAAGAGTGCTGGGATAAGGAAAGAGTGGAATGAATCTGAAATGACTTTCCTGTGCACATAAATGAATATACCACAGTGAATCTCACTATTGTGTATATCCTCAATATACTACTCGAACAACAAAAGCTATAAATAAATAGAAAGATTAGTAGAGTAGAGGAAAGGGAACAAAGGGAGGAGGGAGGAGAGGAAAAGAAGTACTGGATTAGAACAAATTATATTCCATGCTTTCATAATTATGTCAAAATACACTTAGTTATGTATAATTAAAAAGAACCAATTACAAAAAAGAAAAAGAAAAAAAGAATCCTCATACTTCAAGTAAAAGGGAAATTAAAAAGAAAACCAATATTATTTTCCAATATTTTTAGAGACCTTAGGGTATACATGCAGTCTAATAAGCACTCAGTGTAAAATAATTTTAATCATAGTAATTCAAACGAAGAGCTTAAGTTTGTTAGTTTGGATGCCAGAAATGCTTATCCAAATATATACTTCCTGGGTCAAAACTACCAATAAAATGTTAGGCATTCTTATATAGTCACAAAGAATTAACAGCTACATGGTAATGCCACTGAATATTTGTACCAAATCTTAGCAAGCACATATTTTAACTAACGGTAGATTGGTAAGAATCCTGAAAAAAAAAATGAAGAGAACTGATTGAAGTTCTAGTTTTATATGTGGAGATGTGTGTCCTTGGGGAAGACACTTCCTCCTGGGATTCAGTGTCCTCTTCTACAGAGTGAGGTGTTCTACAGAGTGAGGTCTGCACAGATACTCAGGTCCTTGCAGTTCCTAAGTCCTCTTCTCTCCTGTCATTCCCTCCTCTCATCCTATTTCTGTATTTTCTTCTATGGCATGTATTTCTGACATCTCAGGTCATGAGATGCACAACTGAACTGGAGAACTCACGGGGAAGGGTGGCCATATGATGAAGGAAATAAAAACACAACAGTAACAGATTCTTCAAATTGAAAAATAGTTAAAGAAGAATCAAATAAACACAGTTGCAAGTAGTTTGTTGCTTACCAAACTCTTTTCCTTTTGCTTCTGGGTGCATACACTTAAATTATATTACTGGTTATGCTTGTGGCAAAGTATGGCCCTGTGAATGAATTTTTACCAGTGAACTGTGAGAATAAATTATGAATGCCATTCATAACCTAGCCTTTAAGATTCCCATTCTTTCCTCCACTCTCATTCTCTTCCATTGTCTATGGGTTGAATGCAAAGAACTCAGTGGTGGACTATAAATGCCATCATGAGAGGTGGAAAGAGCCTGGATCCCTGAGTGACTGCATGGAGCAAAGCCAAGAAGCTATAGAGTCTTATTAATTACTTTAGTTATTCACTTATTCTTCCTTCTTTCTTTCAATTATGCATTCCTTTACATAACATAGGTCAATATCACCCTTCACCAAAATACATTTAATAATTCTCAGGGACAGAATCCTTGGTTGAATGAATTATGACCCTGCCTCAGTGTTGTCATTATTTCTTAATTTCAATTATTTGTTTTTGTCAATTAAAAAAAGTAATGTGAAGCAGTAAATACAGGTTTTTGGAAAAAGTAGTGAAATTTTCACTTTATATCCATGTATTTGGCATTAGGCATGTTTTATAGCCATCACAAGCTCCAACAAGGAAGCACTCTTCTTTGTTTTCTCCATCATTGCATTCTGATACCTAGCTTGCCTTCGTTAATCTTCGTGAAGATATTTATCCTGGTCTGTGAGCTTCTTCCAGAAACTTCATTGACTCTTTTGTCTTCCCTCTGCATCTATGGGCTAAATGTTCTCTTGAATGGCAGGGATAATTTATGGCAAAGGCTCCTTCAATGTCAATTCTTCCTCAGAGAGAAGTATAACTTCAAGGACATGTTCTTCTCTGGATGCCAGACCCAACTCCCATTAGCAGTAATGAGCACTACGTGTGTGACTCTTGCCTTCTCCGAACCACTGCAGCAAAGAAAGAAAATTTTTGTCATCCATCACCAGCTTACTCACCCCCTTCTTCTCCAAATAACTTGCCAACTGGACAGTTGGAAACATTCCATTGTTTATATTTGACCCAAAGTTTCTTTTCAATAAGAGTTATAATGTCTTCCAAAGCCAACAGACAAAATTTGTACTCCCAGGACACAGGATAGTGTTTAGAGAATTTTCCTGATGGGAAGGTCAAATCATGACCACTTACAGGGTTGATTGTAATCTTTGGAAGCTCAGAAACACTGATTTCTTTGGATCCAACACAGTATATAGCATCCTGTCAGGCAAGAGATAGATAATCCATAATCATAGAGAGATGCATACTATCACCTTCGTGTTCATTCTTTATCCAAGACAACCCCCGGATCTATTGGTCTGATTTGTCTGGTGGGTACTGTCATTCTTCTGTACTGCCCAGCTTTAGGAATCTGTCTTATGCATGGATAATCCTCACTTATGAGACTCAGAAGGATGTTACATATTCATTTTCCCAGTATCTTCTGCAATTAAAAGGTATGAATGGGCCTAAACTAGAGCTTTCCTTACCATGTGCACCATGATGGAAGTTAATGTCCTAATGAGAAAGGAACAGCAAGGAGGTGTTTTGTTTTGTTTTGTTTTTCTTTCCCACAGCTGTGGTGGAAGCAAGGCTGTTCCTGAGCAGCGGGGGTGGTGGAGTTGGTGGGTTCCAGTGTCGATGGCCAGTGGTCCTGACCATGCCATAGGCAGTAAAAGTCAACAGTAACGGTAGTTTCCCTCTGAGTTTGTTCTGTGGTGTACTTTTAGGCTTTCTAGACTCAAACCTGGTCATTTTTCATTCCAGTGGTTCTGTGAGCTAACTGAAATTCTTCTATATGGCATTTCTTTTCTGCCTAAATATGCCAGAACAGTGGTTCTGAACCAGACATGATTTTGCCCCTGGGGGAGATTTGGGAATGTCTGGAGCATTTCTGATCATTACTATCGGGAAGAGAAGCTGGTATGTAATGAGTGGGACCAGGGTTGCTGCTCCACATTCTGGATGCTCAGGACAGCCCCGTCACAAAGGGCTGTCTGGCCTGAAAAGCCAGTTGTGCTGAGGCCCAGAAATCCTGCCCTGGAGATGTTTCTGTGGCTCATCAATGAAAACCTTTCTAAAACAGGTGATATTATTAACCTTTCTAAAACAGGTGATATTATTAACCCTATTTTGTAACAAAGGAAGAGATTGAATTAGACTAAACAACATGCTTCTGAATAAACACCAAAGATAGCCTGGTAAAAGAGACTCGACTCATGTTAGTCTAGACTTTCACAATTTTTTGTTAGGAAAACTATTGTTGTTCTTGTTTAAAGGTGAAGGGATTACCAGTGTCTCTTTTCTTCAACACTTTCTGGTGGTTACAAATTTATGTTTGTCTTATAGCCATGAATTTATCTAAGATGGTACCAGTTGTGTCAGGGCACAATCAGAGAAGCAGAACAACTAGGGAGAGTGTGTGTCCATACTCCATACAGTACACCTTTGTCACAGATACGTGACCTGCCATTGTCCATGGTGGCTAAGCAGTGTAGACATTGTGTCCTGGAGCAGAGCTGCAGTTGTGCTATCAGAAGGCAGATAGGAAGAGAAGATGCTTTAAAATCAAATGGGAACCCCAAGCATGAGCTGCGGACATGAGGACAGGCCGACATTGGTATCATAAGAGCAGGTATTTGGCAGAAACTGGAGTCCTTCCTGACAGTGCTCCCCCCACCACCCCATTCTGTCCCAAGAATGAGAGAAACCGAAGGAAAATTTAAGGGAGAGTGGAGTGGTGGAGAGCTAGCTCCTGCCTCAAACCAAAAGGTGAGCCAGCCAGTCCACATTACCCTGTGTACATGTACGATTACATGAATGGTGCGAATCTACATCGTACAAAACTATAGAAACAAAAAGTCATACCCATTTGTGTACAGTGAATTGAAATGCAGTCTGTGAAAATAAAAATAAATAAAAATTAAAAAAGATGCATGAGTGAGCTACAAACAGCAGCTGCATCACATCCACCCTCCATCTCACCCCCAAATCTCTCTTTTGTTTGAATGTACTCAGAAACCTAAAAACATGGGAATTCAGGAGAATGTGGTTACCCTAGCTGAGTAGACACATTACAAGTCCCCCATAAAGTCTGAGTCTGTTTTTGGTGAGAAACAGCAATCGTTTTCTTGAGTGTAGCTCCTTTCATGATGAAGTCATGGGGAATAAGTAAAAAGCTGTCTTCTCCACACTCATTAACATACAACTCTAGGGCTCCTGCAGGTTAGTCACTGTAAGCACTCCTGTCCAAAATGAGGAGACAGAGGAGGCTTCTAGGATCCCTCAGTCCATGAGAAATCTAATTCATGTCAGGACACAGGTTGGTAGTTCCTTAAATGGGACAAGAAAACTTGAACAATTCCTCACGGCTCTTGACTTTGCCTTCTGGACTCTGGTTTCCATATTCTGAGTTATCCTTTCTTTCATAAAAGGTGGCCATGTTTTCTGGTTTCAGTCTTCTAGGAGGTTCTGAAGACCTCTTTTCATCTTACTGTATCTGTTCTTTTCAACTTAAGCTGTTGGTTTTGCTACCAATTCATTGTCCTTGTAGGATTTGTGACTCTCCTGGGAATCACTTTGGGGTTCTCTTCATTAGACAAAAGCTACCCCTGGTTCTCTTTTTAAGACATTTTCTTTCCTTGAGGCTTCTGCTGAGGCCATTGTGGAATAGCACCGAAGTTCTTTTGAAGCCCTATTTTTCTACTGAAGCTTTCTGAGTTCTTAATCAGACTAAAGGAATGTGCACTAAAGGCAGCCTCTTAGGATGCAGGCAGAGTTTGGGAGATGGAAAGGGTCTGTCCTTTGAGAAAAGATTATGGTGTCTCAGGTTTCTACCACACATAACTTGTGAGGTTTAATTAGCTCTGGTCCTGCCAAAATAGAGAGCTTTCTCAAGTGCAAAGGAGAAAAGACCCCTCTAGTTAGCACCCACCTATCTCTGCAGAATGTTGTTGTGATTCACATGTCCAGACAAAGCTGCAAGTCTATTGAAATTTTAAAAATGAATAATGCATGATATAATACTGTGTCCCAGAATTTGTTTTATTATCTAAATTTTGCACACTTTAATATGCCTCCCAAGAAGGTGTCTTGTTTATTAAGTATCACAAGAAAATGAAAGAGAAACAAAGACTGCAGAGAGAAGAAAATGATTTTGCCAAATTATTTCAATGCTTTGGTACATGAATTGGAATTAATAAGTGAATCTATTTCAGTATAAATTATATTTAGAGAGAAATCTGCTTCTTCCTGCCCAACTAAATATATATTGACATTAGTGTGAAATGCCACTAAATTATTAGCTACTGAGAGGGCTTGCGTGTCTTGGTGTGAACCGGCATAAATATATCTTAAGCAAGCAGTAAAATGATGTAAAGGTGTTGTAGATGTAACCCTGGACATTGCATGAGTTGTCAGTCATGCTCAGGTTACCTAGGAGCAAAGATACTACTGAAGTCTTCTCTATAGAAAACTGCTCGCTCTGGACTGTATGTTTGTATCCACCCAAAATTCACATATTGAAATCCTAACCCCCACTTCAGGGATATTAGGAGGTGGGGCTTTTGGTTGACAATCAGGGTATGAGGTTGGAGGCTTCATGAAAGATTAGCACTCTTCTAAAAAGAGGCATGGCACGACAGCTCTGTCCCTACCCTCTGCCCCATCCTTCGTAAGGATGGAGAAGATGGCTTTCTGAGGTCCAGGAAGAGCTCTCACTGGGTGTTGCATCTGCTTGCACCTTGACCTTGGAATCCTGATCTTCAAAAGTATGAGAAGTAAACCACCCAGTTCAGGGTTTTTATGGTTTAGATATGAGGTGCCCCCCAAAGCTCATGTGTGAGACAATGCCAGAAAGTTCAGTGGTGACATGATTGTGTTATGAGAGTCTTAACCTAATCAGCACATTAACCTCCTGGTAAGGATTAACTGGGTGGCTGGTAGGGTGTGGCTGAAGGAGGTAGGTTACTGGAGACATGCCTTTGAGGTATATCTTTTGTCTCTGGTGAGCGGAGCTTTTTCTGCCTCCTTGCAGCCATGTCCTAAGCTGCTTTCCTCCACCACACACTTCCACCATGGTGTTCTGCCCCACCTATGGCCCAGAGCTGTGGAGTCCCCCATATGGACTGAGACTTTGAAACCATGAGCCCCAAATCAACTTTTCTTCCTCTATGTTCTTGTCAGGTTTTTTGGTCACAGTGACAAAAAATCTGACTAAAACAATGATAGTTTCCACTGCCTAAAATACTATCTACTCCTCATATGAAGACATGAAGGGATCTTGTGCTTATTTAAAAAAAATTTTTTTTTACTTCTTAATTTTTTATCAGTGCATTATAATTATATACATATGTAACAGTGGGATTTGTTGTTACATATTCATGCATGCATATAATATCATATTATAATTTTGTCAATATTGCTCTTTGATAAGTAAACACTTTTTAAAAATTATTTTCATTTTACTTGTTCTAATTAGTTGCACATGACAGTAGAATACATTGATACATTTTGATAGATCATACATAAATAGAGTGCAACCTCTCATCTTTCTGATTATACATATTGCAGGATCACATCATTCATGCAGTCATACATGTACATGAGTTGTGTTTATTTTCATTTCAAGAAGTTAGCAGAAGGTGTCAAATAAATTATTTACCCAAATATTTTGTCTTTTTATTACAACAATTTAAGTTTAGTTATTTATATACCCTGACATCCATGATTGGGAGTTTGGCCTTTGAGAGAGAAGTAAGGTTATACATTCATATGTTTAAAAAGTACATCAGGAATCTTGTACTCACCATGCTTTAGAGTAACTGCTGAGTAAACAGAGACATAAGGAGCTCTGCCAGTCCATAGGGAGCAGAGAGTGTAATGCAGGAGGCAATTTTAGAACTATATGAAAGGGTCACTGGGTTTGATGTGTGTTGGAACACAAGAAGGTAATGAATTTGGTGCTCAATTGAAATGCTCAATTTAGAAAAGTGCTAAGGAAAGTTGGTTGCCAGTTCATATCCCATGATCTCTAATATCTCTAGAAGTCCAATTTAAACATATGAGTTTGCTTTAAAGACCATATTGAATAAACAACTGGATGCCCCAGCAGGTGACTAATAATTTCCCATTATTTTTATTACTGTTGTTCTTATTGCTTGGGAGAAGCTTACGTGATGCTCAGAAATCTCTTGTTTGATTATTTAACAACAGATTCCTGGCCCATAAAACTTCAAGACCTCTTAAAGACATAGTAAGAATTAATTTTATATGTTCACAATCATTTTCCTTTGGTCCTGGGAAGGGTGATAAGACAGCTTTGTTTTCAAGGCAGCCATTAAATAAGCCAGATGGTGTCTGATTTCAGTGGTCCTACAGCAAGCTACTGTCTCCCTTAGTCTGTAATTAAGTTATTCCAAAAGGGTCACAGTGATTATTAGCCAGAAGGCGACCAACACAGGTGTGTGGAAGGAATCAATGAGCCACTCAATGTTTGGTTTTTGCTGTAGTTTGGTTTTACTCAGGGATCATTGTGATGCATCTCTAAGGTGAGGCTGCTGAAGGTAGCAATGACCTTGAAATGACACATCTCTATTCCACAAAGCATAGTTTCCTTCATTAGGGAGCGTACTGTGAACACAGACCGTCCATCTCCATAACCCACCACTGGAGAAGGCTGAAGACCTTGGCTCCAGAGTGACATGCAGACTCATTTGCACTTGTGGTTTATTTTTTATTTCACATTGCATTCTTCAATCTATGTGCACCTCTTTACCCGCAACTTATGGTCTCAAGAAGTCAACTTCACCCATCACCGTCTCTTTAACAACCGTAGTTGATAAGTGCCTTGTTGATCACTTCACAAAATAAGTTCTGAGAATCATATTTTTAAAACCGTTTTGCTGTATAAGAAAAGGGTTCAAATATCCTTCTGTTTATGGCTTAAAAGAAAATGATTGTAAATGGAAAATTAGCTTGTCAATTTGAACCCTCACAAGAGATGGAGACAATCACTGGTACTGAAGTTCAGTTGGAGGCCTTGTCATTGACCACAGATAGATGTATTTTTGCCTATTTTATTGTGAGGACAGCAACTGTAGTAGCCTAGAAGAATGTGCAAGTCTCTACCATGACCAAACTAAATTGTTAATCCCAGAGTGTTTTAAAGCCAACCATAAAAGTATCTTTCCAATGCCAAACTTAATTGTTGCTACTTCTATATCTTACAGGGGAACATGACTCTGGTCCAGGATGCTTAAAGAGAAACTCTAGATTTGTATCCCAAACAAGCAATTTTGTCCTTAAATGTGAAAACATTGGAGACATAATGGCTGGCGTTTGAATCCTAACTCTACTTTCAGACAGGCAATTATAATGTGTCTGAATATTAGCTTCTTTATCTTACTGTGAAGGTTAAAATAACAGACACAAAGAGCCCCTTCGGTAACTGATGTCTTCTCCCCAATCGTTCCTTGGTCAAGGATTGGCGCTCTCCATACAGATGCTCAAATGCCTTCTCCTGTGCTTTCCTCTCACATAGGGGCCACAACTAAGCTTTCATTTCATAGTCACACTCCAGCCAGAGCAGTGATGTGACACAACTGTGACCAATGATACAAAAGTTTAAGTCCAATGATAAGGCTTTCCGTGAAACAAAAGGCTTTTGGCCCTGCCCTCTTTTCCTCTTGAAAACAAGAGGGCCAGCCGCAGGTGCAATAGCTCTCCAGCCGCAGTGAAGATGGAAGTCCTATGGCAGGACAGGAGGGAGAGGCAGGAGGACAGGAAGTCCTGGCCTCTGGCGACATCATTGACTACACATCCAAAGGTACTGTGCAGGAGAAAATCAGAATGTTCCTCTGGAAAGACTTTGACTACCCTTCATGAGAAATTAGTTTTCTTTCTATTAATATCAAATTATTTTTCTTGTGAACTAACCATTTGATGTTGCAAGTGCTAAGAATATGTCTCCTTGTTCCCTTGAGTGGGTTACGCTTGAGAATGACTGTTGGAAGTATGATGTTCATTCTTAAATATTTGACAGAGTCACTACTCAGACCCGTGTCTCACTTATTCAGATGCCCCTGTGATTAGTCATTCACTGCCTTTACACGCTGCCACCATGCCAGGTACTCAGCAAAATGTCAAGGAAGATAAACATTGCTGACTGACTGATCAATTCAACAGGCTCTATTTCTACATTTAAAAGACTCTCAGCACAATCTCATAGGAACACTGACATCAAAGGTTTCCGTAAGCTGACTTTTCTTTCTATAGAGGTGAGAATGGGACTGAGAGACAGCTGAAATAAATTTTATGTGGTGTTGGCCTTGGATGCACTAATGAGAGGCTTGCCCTGAACTTCCTTGGCTGGGCCCCTGGGACACACACTTGTGGCCTTCAAGCCGTGGTGCTGCAGAACCACTTAGAGAAACTGCCAAATGCACATGTAGCAGCACTGAGCCTCTGACTCAGATGGTCTTACTCGGCTCTGAAATCGCTGCCCTTTTGAGGGATCATAGCAGAGACAGCAAATTCCATGTTAATCCACTTTTTAAGAACAGAAAAGATGTTGTTTGATATTAGCCAATCAGCTGTGGTGAATCAAAAGTGGGTCACAGACTTTGCCTTTTGCCCAGGTTGATGGTCAAAAACGTACTGGGCATTGTGTCCTAAAAGGGATTAAATTAGTCCAGGTCCAGATAGCTTGCAAGTTCAATCATATGGCTTAGTTCAGCACTGTGTTCCTCGGAAACAGAATCTAGATTTGCTCCTGAAGTGTTTTTTTTTTTTTTTTCCCCAGACATAAAATGCTTTGGACAGCTATACATTTCATTTTAAATGCTCTGTTTCCCGTTTCTAATAATATAATGGAGAAAGTCTCAATTAGGCATAAATGGTCATGATTTTTTTAAACCAGAAAATACTATATGCTCATGGTTAGAATTTTGAAATAGTACTGAGAAGTGGGAAGCAAAAAATGAAATTCCCCTGATCTCATCATCCCTGGAGGGTATCACTGTTAACAATTTCTTGAGTCCCTGTGCATTTAGAGCCAGCTCTTCTTAAAGGGACATACTACATCAAGAAGAGCAGGAAGATCTAAATAACCCATCAGAATTTGATTAAGTGTTCCATTAATAGCATTAGGTTCTCTTTCGTCTGATTCTAAAGAAAACAAGCAACCTTTTCCATTTTAATCAAGGATCTCATATAGACTTTCTCACTGGAGCTACCTGCCTGATGGCACAACAGGACAGCTTTGCTCACCATGCATCACCCATGCTAAGTTCAGTGCCTCCTTCATAATGTGAACTCATTAAATATTTGTTGAATTGACTAAATATTTTATATAGTCAACAAATATTGTTGTGCACCTACTGTGAGTCAGAAATTGAGCTCAGTGTTTTTTTGTATACTGGAAGTTAATGTTTTTCAAAATAAATTAGTAATTTGACATCTGATTTATTAGTCACTGATTTATAAGTCAGGTTAATATGGATTAAGATCCTCCAATATCATCACTCCATTTATAATCTAGTTCTTAAATGTATAAACCATGACCTGGACATTTATCTAAATCTTTAGGCACTTGGAAAAACCCCAGTGAACAGTCTTTTAGACCTTCTCATTTACTTATTATTTATTGATTCATTTAGTTATTTCTTTGAATCTTCCTTCATTTGATTTTTCTTTAATTCCTTTTATCATTTAAAGACCATCTACACCCACAATGTGCCAGAGGTTATGCTTGGTTTTGAGTGTACATTCTGAGGTAGGGCAATCCTTATCTTGCAAGACTGAAACACAATGTCCACTTTAAAAACAGATTTCTCTGAGTTCTGCTTCCTGGCTATTTTGAGGCAATACTGAGGTCCTTTCGCTCCCTCTCAAGCCAGTTTCCAGGTCAAGGGAAACAACACAGTAGCCTATATTCTAGATCCCACTTGTACCCTTTCATTATCGCCAAATCAAATTCTAGACCCCGGAAGACTCACGACATGGGAGAAATTCTGGAACTCATTCCATTGAAGAAAAGTTTAATGAAAAATGCAGAGCAGGCAGCTAAATTTATTATGAATACTTCTATCATAACAGGGAAACTGTTTTGGTATATGTTTTGAGGCAAGCACTAGCATCCAGTGTCTACATCAGCGTGTTCAGAATGTATTTAAGACCACACGACTGCTCTTATAATTGTCAAGATGTCAGACAAACACTGAGGAGCTGCTCCCTGACACAGCTGACCTGTGGCTGTAGCAGTGAGCGCGGGTGTTCAACCCCACTCAAGGTAGATGGGAGTCGCCCATCACATACTTGATGTGGCTTTGTAGGAGGAGCACCAGGTGATATTCCTCCATGCAGCAGCTGTTATAGTATAGACTTAATCCAGGCACATTAGTTGATTTCGGGGTTTCCAAGTCTGGGGGGAAGCTCAATAGAGCCTTTGAAAACCCAGCAGTTAGCAGAACATCGATGATTGATGATTAAAAATGCATGCCTTAATTTAACCAACATGGATTATTTTAGACACTTTCATAGATATTAGTTTGTTAATTCTTAAATGAATTTCTTGGGATAAATATTGTTGCTCCTTTTATAAATCATACAACAGAAGTTCAGAAAGTTTATCAAACAGCCCTGAGTTTGGATTGCTATTGCACACTGAACCCAGGACTCAAGGCCAGAACGACGGCTGCTTCTTTACATTACTGATGAGTGAAGGCCATGCTCTGGTGTCCCTGTACTTTCCTTGTCAGTCTCTTTATCTGTCTTCTCCATGTTCTTCCTTCCTTTCTCCCAATAATTTTTCTTCTGTTCTTACTTTCTTGAGTCCTTCTTTATGGAAATTTCTACAGTCACATGAGAGCAAAGGGCTTAGAGGACTAGGGTGGAAAGAGTCCTAAAAATTAAAAAGAAGTAACCTATTTAGTAGCATTTACTCACCAGAAATTGTTGCTAGGGCTTTCCAAACTTTAGTTCACGTAATCCTTGTGTTAACCTCATTTTATCGGTGAGGAAATTGAGGCACAGGGAGCTTAAGTGATGTACCCAAGGTGCCAAGGTCACAGGAGACTTGCCATTAGCATTCATGCTCTTAATAATGAGAATCTTTGACCCTCTTACACCAGAACTTCCTCTCCCAAATAACATCCAGGCAACATAGACTCCAGTGACCAAAGAGCCCCCATGTTAGCCTGGCTTTGAGTCGCTAGGTGGTCTAAAACATTTGCAGCACAATGCAGTGTGCAGGGTGGCTGTGATCACAGGCGTGGTGAAGAGCATCGCTCTTCATGACTCATATGTAGGCATGTTTTAGTCCATAAGTGAAACACATTTTTCATGGGTTTTAGGAAATGGGAATGAGCTTGAGAGTATAAAGGGATGGGGACTTAAGGAATCACAAGGAGTGGTTCTGTCTCTGTCTGGAAACATCCTCCGGTGGACCATGCTGGACTGGATGTGTGCTTTGGGGACGTGGCTGATGGGAGTGTCTGTCACAGGAGCTGGTAACCTGAAGATCCGGACTCTCTGCTCTCAGGACAGGTGCTTCCTGACCACAGCAGCTGCACAGAGCTGGGCCCATGGATTCTGTGGCCTCATGGGTTTGGTAGTTCAAAGGGCATGCTGTAGCACACAGGGATGCTTTGGTGGTGAGTTCACCCAGGAGGCCATGTAGCTTTCACCTGGAGGCGTGGACAGCTGCAGCAATTTGGAAAAAAATCCAGCCACTGATGGACCTGACCAGATTCTCTTTCTAGAAAACCAGGACTAAGTATTTGGATTGAAGAAGGCCCTTAGGGGAGTGGGAATCTGAAAGAGGCAAGAAGGAACTTCTTATGATGGCAAGATGAGGGCTGGGGTAAGGGAGGCTAGTTTAATTTTAATATTAAAAGAGCTGGATTCGAGTACTTCTGTACCCTAAATGGTTAAAGACAGAATTGTACACTTATCATTAACGTAATTATCAGGGTACACACTGAGACACAGTCTGTGGGTTGAAGTCAAAACAGACTTTCCCAAGGTCATATGGCTGGCAGGTTGGTGGACACTCGCTTGGTTTACAAGCAGTGTTTATTTATTTACACCACAATCTGGAGCATCTCTTTTCAAGACCAATTCATGAAGTGCTCATACAAAGAGTGTAAAGGCCTAGTCCTACCAGTATGAGGTCTATCCACCCCGCTGGGCCATCTGATAACCAGTAAGCCATATGTAGCTTGGCAAGGAGTTTCTATTATTATTGTGTTTTGTAACAGGCATCATTAGGGCAGAGAAGGATGGCCCAAGATGTGGAATGAGATGGGTTCAGTGTAAGAAGCCTCTTTCTGTACCCTTATTTTGAAATGCCCAGGTCAAGTCTGTGTTAGCCGTCAGAGTTGAGTGAAGGAGCCATTGCCTTCCAGACAGAAGCTCACAAGTGCACTAGCAAACAACATTCTGAGGTTGTCTCAAAGTTGCTCCAGGAGCTGCTTGCGGGTATGAAATCAGCAATTCATAATTTCTGAATCTGCAAGTAGGAAAGTCCTACAGTCTTACTCCTTAAGTGCTTGCTTCCCTATAAAGATCAAAGTAGCTGCACATCACTCTAATCTTAGTATTTGCTGATTCCACCACACAAAAGGGTCTGGCAAATAAGTGAATTAACAAAGCCAGTTTTCAGTAGAGCTGGTTGGGGGTGATGGTAAACTGGAGAGCTTAGGGCCGGCCTCCTGAGGGTTCAGCCACTGTTAAATACCTATGGACTGCCGCCAGTGTTTTCTGGTCTTCTAATTTTTCCAAAGAAGCTGGAAGTCTTCCAATTTAACTTTTTTGATTAATAACTCAATTTTAAAAATACTGTGAGTCAGTACTGCGTGGATTAATCTAATCATGCCTGTGGCTGGTTCTGGCCCCTGGTAGCCATGATCACTGTACACCAAGGGACAGCACTTAATCTGGAGCACCCCTGCTGCATCTCCAGCTGATTGTAGTGGAAATGGCTTTAGAGCAGTGGAAACCTAGAAATGACCTGTGGGAAGCATTCTCCTCAACAGGGAGACCTGAGATCAGAAGGTGACTGCTCAGCTCAGCCAGGTCCTTGTTTTGGGGAACAGAAGGCACAGGGAGAGTTGAGCCACAGTTGTAGGAGAAGAAACAGAGCCACAGACTGACCAAGAAACTTTAATGGAAGAGCTTCAAATGGGATGACTGTTGCAGGGAGAGTGATCATGTGACCAGATGGCTAGTGCTTTTGCTGCATAAGTAGATTGCTGGGGATACTATGGTTTTCTGAGTGAGCTTCCTTCTCTGTAAAACCTGGATCCAAACTCATTAAGTTAAGCATTAGGTCTTTCATGAATGTTTCGTTTTATGTTTTCACACACACACACACACACACACACACACACACACACAAACAAAACAAAATAACCTCTTATCAACCAGGATGTCTGAGTATGTCTGGGAATCTCATAATTCCAAAGACAATGGTCATTGTAAGAATCTGTGGTCTGATACATACATTTGTTTGTGTAAATCACTTCTTCCTATTGATGGACCCCATTGACCTGCCTGCTGCTTGATTAGGTGGGGGACATCTCAGGCTAGTTGAACTAGTCAGGATCTAGACTAACCACATTAGTTCACCATGATGACTGCTTGAGGTAAGGGGATGTAAGTGCAGGATCTGAGGTTCCTGAGGAAAAGCCATTTCCAGTGACGTTCTTCTACCCTGGTTTATGAGACTTGTTTGACCAATCTCTGCTTCCTTTTCTAGCATCATCTCTTTCCAATCTCCCTGATGGGCTCTATGAAGCCATTTTGACCTTGCAAGTTCATGTGGTGCTGTGATCTGCACTGCTTCTGGGCCTTTGCATATGCTATTCCCTCTTCCTGGTAATGAGTTAGCTCCTATATAGACTTTTGATCTCAGGTAAAGAGCACTTCTTCAGAGAGATCTAGTATTATGCTTCAAGCATATTAGTCAGTCTCTTGTTTCATCTTCTGACCATTAACACATTTGTGGCACTGTATACTTTCTGTTCTTTTATAACACTGTTTTCCAATGGCCCCAACACTATTATTATTTGTTAAAAATGTGGTTATGCATCTATAACCTGGAACTAGATTCCTTGGGTTCAAATTCTGACCTTACTCTTTACTAGTTAGGGAACTTTATCTTCCCTGACTTCTTTAACTCTCAGTTTGCTCACCTATGAAATGAAGATAGTAATAGTATCTACTTTAAAAGATTGTGAAATTTAAATGCCATGTGTATTTAAGTTGAGCCTAAGAATGCTTATCCCATTTTAGATGGTCATTAAGAATTTTGGGAGGGTTACTGATATTTTCTGATGGTGTTCATTGTTCACATTTTTTGAGAGTGATAATCCAGTTTGTTCAGCTCATCTTTTCACACCAGATCTTATAGTAGCAGCTGGTCACGATGTGAACTGTTTGCCACAAAGGCGTGTGTGTGTGTGTGTGTGTGTGTGTGTGTGTGTGTGTGTGTGAGAGATATGAAGTCTATAAAAGTTGTTGACTAATAATTCTGCCAGTCTGTTTCTTCTGGGTCACAAGAAGGCAATGTGCATAGACTGTTAACAAAGATGGGAGCTTATTAAAGAATATAGATTGTGAGACAGTGGGAGAAAGGGTCGCATGGGTAGTCAGGTCACTTAGGAGGCCTAATGGGGTATGTGAGGCACACTTGGCAGGTAGCTGTTCTCACTTGGAGCAGCCCTTGAGCTTGAGTGCTTTTCCTGTCTTTTTGTGTGCCCTGAATTCATACTTACATTCATTTTTTTTTTTTTTTTTTTTTTTTTTGAGCACTGGTTTAAGGGATTTTATTCCTGATATTTCTTTCTACTATTTGGATTACAGAAAGAAGGTTCGGAGCTCATTATTTCAAGAAAACTGTGGCACATCAAAGGAAGAAACAGAGTCTCTCCTTAATTTCTTTCCCCAAAGTCTAGCCATTCAGACGTAAACTGAGGGTATGTGTGTGCACGCTCTGTTCCAGCCCTCAGAGTTTTCTATGGTTCCTCGTGGACCAGTACAAAGAATAGTCCTCAGTGCTCTGGAAGTTAGGAGGAATCTGTGGTCAAGAGTGGAGATGAACAACCTAAACCCATGTGGGTCAGTAACTGAAGACCAGGAGCAGGACCTGAGGATGGAAAGAGCACAAAGGATGCTCAAGAGAATAAGTGGCAACCTCAATCAGACGCCCTCATGCCCACAGCAATCCATAAACTCCCTCCAAAGGAGGGGGATCCCAAATCACTTAAGATTAAACACCCAATAATTTGGGAACTTGAATAAGAAATAAAGTTCATAAATTAAAACAAATATATTTAATGCTTATTTGAGTCTGGAGGCTAATATCCTTGTTTTGACCAGCTTTGGGTCGCTTTGATAAAAATACCTTACAAGAACAATGTACAAGAGGAAAACTTTATTTTGGCTCATGGTTTCAGTAGTTCAGTCAATGGTGGTCTACTCCCTAACTCTGGGCCCAAGGTGAGATAAAACACAATGGCAGAAGGACATGGCAGGGGAAAGCAGCTCAGGACATGACAGGAGGCACAGAGAGAGCACTGCTCAACAGGGACAAAATACAAACCCCATGCTTCCAGTGACCTACTTCCTCCAGTCACACCTGCCTGCCTACAGTTACCACTAAGTTAGTCGATATCAGTGAATTAATCCACTGGTTATGTTATAACTTTCATAAGCTAATCACTTCATCTTTGAGCATTCTTTTTAAAATTTTTTAAATTTGTTTTAATTTAATGCATGACAGTAGAATGCACTTTAATACATCATATATAGATGGAGTATAATTTCTCATTCTTCTGGCTGTACATGATGTAGAATCCCACAAGTTGTATAGTTATATATGCATACAGGGTAATAACGTCTGCTTCATTCTACTATCTTTCCTACCCCCATATCCTTGATTCTTCCTTCACTCCCCTCTACTTAATCTACAGTGACTCTACTCTACCCTAGCTCCCTGCCCTGTTTGTGAATTAGCATCTGCATATCATAGAAAACATTTGTCTTTTGGTTTTGGGGGATTGGCTTAATTTGCTTAACATGATATTCTCCAGCTCCATCTATTTACCGGCAAATGCCAATAATTTCATTCTTCAGGCCGAGTAATATTCATCATTTTATATATATATATATATATATATATGTATATATATATGCCCTTCATCAGATAAATGGACAAAAAATGTGATATATATAATCACATTTATATATAAATAAATATACATAAATTAATATAAAAGTGATGTACATATTACATTTTTATCCATTTATCTGTTGAAGGGCACCTAGGTTGGTTCCATAGTTTAGCTATTGTGCATTGAGCTGCTATAAACATTGATGTGGCTGCATCACTGTAGTATGCTGATTTTATGTCCTTTGGGTATAAACCAAGAAATGGGATAGCTGGGTCAAATGGTGGTTCCATTCTAAGTTTTCTAAGGAATCTGCATACTGCTTTTCATAATGGTTGCACCAATTTGTATTCCCACAAAAAATGTATGAATGTACCTTTTCCCCACAGAATGCACAGTTAGAAAGACTGCATGACAGAACATTCTCAGCAAAATATTCCATGAGGATGAAGTGAGAAAAAAGTGAAAACCAGCAAACAGGTTTTCCACTAAAGGAATAGTCAATCAAAAGAGAAACTAAGTCAAATTAAAAACCAGAAATAAATCAAAATGACCAGGAACACAAATCATCTCTCAATAATAACCTTGAATGTTAACAACCTTTGAACAATCTTGAATTGTCTCACACAGAAGCTTTTGGGGGACACCTCATATCTAAACCCTAATCATCCTCATAAATTTCTTAAAAAGAATATTTAGTGAGGCTGCTTTGGCATCATTTGCTAAGGACCACATGATTTTCGCTGTATCTCACAATAACCTCCAGAGCTAACCAGTCCAGGTACAGTTACTTGAGTTTACGTATCCCTCCCTCCTTGGTCTCTTCATCTATAGCGAGGGTGACAGATGACTATACATTGTCAACAGAAATGACAAGAACAGCAAGACAGGTCACCTGGGACTGCCTTCTTGGGAGAGTGACTGGGTTTGTGGCAGGCACTTAGGCATTTATAGACTCCCTAGGGAGTGGACTTCCTTGGCCCCCAAGGTTTTGGGGAGCAAGACGGGATATTTAGGTGGAGCGGGTTTCACCGTGTAGAGTCCTAAGGGGGTGTGCTGATTAACTTCATAGAGGATTTGCTTAGCATTTTTAGAAAATCACTGAAAGAGATGTGGTACTATGTGTAGTGGTTGGAGACTTTGAGGGAAAACTAGATGCCTGCAAAACAAAGATTTAAAAATGCAAGTTTGGTGGAGAGTGCAGGAATTTAATTGGATCACAGTTGCATTAATGGACTGAGGGTAGTGAAATTTCTGATCTTCCCAGGGAGGCCAGATGACAGCTAAACTCTTGTGGGTATTGCTAAGTCACAGTTTTAAAAGAACACACATAAAATAAATGGCAATCAAGAGAGAAAATCTCATTATATGAAAGATGGCTGATAGGTCTAGGAAGGTTTACCACAAGAAAGAAGGGTTCAGGTGGCAGGAAGCAGCTTTAAATATTCAATAGCCTGTCACTTTGCACTTATTCAGCAAAGCCTGGGCTAGACTACGCTCAGGGGGTAGGAGGTAGAGAAAGACAACTTTAAGTTCACTACATAGAGCAGACAACTCAGAGAGGTCTGAGACTGGAATGGGGTGGGTCAGACAGGGAGTCCAGGCACAAGTGGGCAGGAATAACAGCCATGAGGTGGGACAGTGTCAGTGTTGTAACTAAGAACTCCAGCAGGCTGCTTAATTTTTCTGCTTCAATTTCTTATTCTTTAAACAAATGGGGATAATATACACTGCATAGTTGTAGGCAAGAATTAAGTTAATTAATTATTTAGCCCTTAGTCGTTCATATAGGGTGTATGTGTGTGGATGTGTGTGGTGTGTGTGTGTGTGTGTGTGTGTGCTATTTCTGGTACCCTCCAACCTGAGAGAAAAGTTGAAATAGAATTAGCTGTTTTTCTACATTTCTTAGGTGCTCCCCAGAATTTTGAAATGGGCTTAAAAGCATCTGAAGGTGCTTCAGTTTCTTATGAAATTGTTTTGATGTGGTTTTCCCGAATTGAAAATTCAGTTTCTAACAGATGTAAAATATGTGATGTTCATCCTAGTATCACCCAAGACTGAAAAATGCCCCTCAGTTTGCTTGTGCAGAATGAAGTAGGAGGATTTTGTTACTGAGGAGTTGAAAGAGACAGGGAAGAAAGAGCAATCTCAATTCAGCCCCCTAGTTAACAGTATTATTTGATTGTGTTTACGTATCAGACCTGTGTTTGGGGAGCTTTGAGACTTACAGGGCATGTTTATCAACTCGTAAATAGCGCCACTTATGTCCTGTCTGTTCTAAAGCACTATCACAAAGCTGAGCAGCTCTCCCAGTAGAAGATGATTATTTCCCAAGATGAAAACTGAATACCTGATGCCTGAGCAATTCATCAATTTGATGACAAAATTAAAAATAAAAATCCAGACAAACCACTCCTTTGGTGTAGTGTAAGGAGAACAACTGGTTGATTGGGTTTTGGCTGCAAACAGCCATGGCAAACCTAAAACAAAGGTTAAGACATGTTCATGGGGATTTTCATTATAACATAACTGTTTCTGCAAAACTTTCTATATGGATTCCAATTTGCTCCCAAGTTAACCATGGAGGTGGAAGTTAAATGGCTTCATCATCATTCAGGGGACAGGAATTGTGGTTTTCATTTCAAATTTTCTAGCAGCGTGCAGTATCAAATAGCAACAACTTATATGGATGGAGAAGATTTGGCTTATAAAGAAAGAAATTCTACTCTGATACCACTGCACTGTAGGGAGACATCTCTCAAAATCTGAGAGCAACAGCTATTTGAATTTCACATTCCTAGCTACAAGCAAGGTGGAGTGAAATAATTCTGGGCTTTGAAGTCAGAGTGACCTCATTCAGTTGTTTACTTATTCAACATATTTTTACTGAGTCCCTGTGTGTGTCAAGTGCTGTGCTAGGCTCTGGGGAGTTAGCCATAGAATGATGAGCTGCTGGTTCCCACAGATAGTACAATTTAGAGAAAGGTTGGGGTGGAGAAGTCAGGCAATAAATATATATATAGCCTTAAAACATAATGGTCTTCAAATCCTGGCCTCTATCTTTTCTCTTTTTGTGACCTGGGTTAAGTAACTCAATGATGCTTCATGTGTAGCAGGGACTCAGCAAAAGAAGGTCCTCTACCCTTCCCTTTGCCTCACCATAGAGACCCTATAAAAAAGGACAAACTGGCTTATTCTCAGATTTGGTTCATGTCTTTTCTGGAGTCGGAAAAATGCAGATCCTTGTTATCCCTGTGAACTGTAGGTAGAGATGAGCTGGTTTTATTGTCCAGTGTTCCCGTGAGGACTTGTTTTGCAAGTCCCAGAGCTAATAAGCCTCATATTTTCACTCTTCATCTTGCCTTCCCCAAGAGAGTGTTTCTGGATAAACTACTTTCAACTGACAAGAGTTATTTTTTAAAAAGCCTATTGCAAATAGCTTGTCCTGAATACTCAACGAGTCTACCTTTTGCCAAATTCTGCCAATTAAAGTGTTGAAGAAAAGTTGTCAAGTATAGTTCTTAGACTCAACTCTAGTAGAGAGAACTTATTTTGGGGTTCTATGAAGAAGACTGTGTGGTGGACAGGTTAGAGTTCAGGCACAGAAAAACAGAGGATGAATTTATTGGTGAGGAAGTAAATGCAGACCATGTGTCAGTTAAGGATGGGGTACGTTCCCATACATGCATTGTTACATGCAATTTCATACATACAGGCAATTTCTTCACTGCATGAATCTCATGGAATACCTTTACACAAACCAAAATTGCTATGGTATTGTCAGGTTATGTAATATTATGGGACCAACATGGTATTTGCAGTCATCATTGACCCAAATGTCACTATGCTGCTCCTAACTATGTCAGTATTAATAAAACAAACACTATTTATGTTGTAGTCATCTCTAGTGCTGTTTCTCCGAGAAACTGTGTCTGAAGTTCCAAACAATCCCATTCCAACCAACATGTATAAAAGCCCAGGGAGAAGTTGAGGGAATGAATGAGTTGTGAACTCAACAACTCTTTCACCTCTTACCACGCTTCTAGGGCTCCAGGTACTTATAATTCATACTTTCTCCTTAGCATAGAGGTCATATGAGGTGCCAGCATCTCTTCTTGTTGCATAACTGAACAAACCTAAGTTATGTAGGTCTACTTAAAAATCATCAACAATTATTTAAAGTTATTAACAAAATTCCTGCTCTCCCAGGATATTTGTTGCTTAAGTAGCTGTCAGTTAGTTTTTTTTTTTTTTTTTTTTTTTTTTTTTAGTTGTGTACTAATGGGGATAGAAACAAAATTTTTTTGTTTTGTTTTGAAAGGAATGAAAGAGACAAGAGGAATTTTCATTGGAAAAGACAGAGAGTTACTGGCAGGAGTTAAAAAAGAAAGGACAAAGGAACTCTTAGGAGAGAGCCTGTAGTAGAGAACTTGAGAGCTTAGAGGTGGCAGGAAGAAGATTTTGTGATACACAGAGAAAATGGTGAGGGAAGCAGGCGGCTTTGAAGAAGTTTGGCTTTACATTGTAAATGTATTTACTTTTGGTTTTCTCAAGGACCCTACAATAGAGTCTTAAGTTATACTCCAAGTATAGCAGCTTCTGGGTAGATAATGTTTTCCCCCTCTCTCTCTAAGGAGAGTTGGGGACCTCACAATGCTTTCATACAGCTTAACTTCCAATAAAGCACTTAAACCATTCTGTCATCTTTGTGCCTTACAACTCCCTGCTTCTCTGGGCATCTTTACAGACATTTCTTCAGTGTTGGGAAGAAATAGCTAGAAATTACAGGGTTGGGATGTCACTCAGTGGTAGAGCTCTTACTTAGCATGTGGGAGACCCTGGGTTTGATTTCCAGCACTGCAGAAAGAAAGAATAATTAATTAATTAAAAATTTAAAAAGTAGCTAAAACCTAAGGGCTTTCAAGTTGAGACAAAGGCACTTTCGAGTCCTGACTGCTGGCTTGTTGGTGTGTTTGTCTCCTTGGGCAAGTCACATCACCTCTAGAAGCCTCAGCTGCCTCATCTGTAACATGGGGTTAGAAGTGCTTACTGAGGGGACTGTTATCAGAGGTGATATGAAAAGCCTGGGGCTTTGTCACTCTGCGTCCCTTCAGGAAACAGATGGCCCATTCAAATTGGGAAAACTTGAAGAAAGTGTAATTGCAGGACCATGGGGAGGGGAATGTACAGACAGTATAAAGGAGAGTCACCAAAGATAGCACAATATTTTGGGGTTATCAGCTTAAGGAGTGAGGCTGTGATTAGGAAGAATATTTCCTGGGATCTGGAGACAGAGCATGCTAGGGAGAGAGCAAGCTACCAGAGAGGTGCTGAGACCTGTGGAGAGATGTGACCAGTCTTTGGTGACTCCTGAGAGACGGGGAGGAAGCCCACAGCATCCCTTCCTCTCTTCTACTCTCTCCACCTTCCTCCAGGGTCCTCTATTGGTTACATCCAACTCAAAGTCATTTGATAAAGAAGTTTCTTAAAGTCACAGGAGTGAGCTGTACAGCGGAATGGAAAAGGATGAAGAGTGGATCTGGGGTAGACTAGACAGATTCATCGTGCAAGGCATTAATCCTTTCTTCCCTGTTTTTTTCTTCTTCTTCTCAGTAGAATGCAACAGGGTGTCTGTTCTATGACAGAATAAGCATATTAATCCTGGAAGGTCTTCCTTTTATGTAAGTTCTGCAGACTGTGACATATCACAGGCAGGCTCTGGAGGTGGAACCGAGCAAACATCAATCTTTATTTAAAGGAACAGCATGAGGGGCCCAGGTGGTCCACTGGCTAACTCTCCCTGAGAGTGAGCGATGCAGAGAACTTGCTATGCTGGTCGGAGATAAACACGAGGTCTTGTTTCAGCAGTGGCTTTTCAAGTTTGCCTTTTGGCATGAAGCTGACTTTGGCAGAGGATATCATGTAAACAGGGCATATGCCAAGCATGTGAGCCAGTCACAACTTGTTGGATACATTTTCACCTTCCAGCCTATGACCCATGGCTAGCTGACAAAGCTGATGGTTGGACACTCTTTCAGAGGACGGACTTTGTAGATCTTTTGAAAATCTGCAGATAAGTTGAAGACCATCTTTGGAAAAGAGAATGTTTTTGTCCTCACTTGGGCAAAACTTTGATTTGCTCTACTTGTTAACTCCTGCCCTTCAGATAAATGACTCTTCTGTTTGGCTCCTGAATAATGGCCTTCTAAAAGGTAGCTCCATGTCCTAATCCCCAGGACCTGTGAATGTTGTCTTGTGTGGAAAAGGTTTTTGTAGATGTTATTAAGTTAAGTATATTAAAATGATGAGATCATCCTGGATTATCTAGATGGATCCTAAATCCAACAGCCAGTGTATTTGTAAGAAATAAACAGAGGACCGACTTAGGGAGGGAAAGGCTATGAGAAGATGCAGGCAGAGATTAGTGTGATGTGACCCACAAGACAAGGAGGCTGACAAGGCATGGGATGTATTCTCCCTGAGAGCCTTTATAGAAAGTGTGACCCTAGTTATAGACTTCTGGTCTTTGAATTGTGAGAAAAGAAATTTGCATCACTGCAAGCCACCAAGTTTGTGTTAATTTGTTTCTTCATTCCTAGGAAACTAATACAGCTTCTATGAAACCATCTGTGCAGACACTTTGACTGCTAAACAGCCCAAATTTTAGCAGCCTGAAGAATTAGAAGTAGTTCAGATATTGTGTCCTTGAAAATTATGTTCTCACCACAAATTACAGATTAGTATGCGAACAAATGCATATGCTAATTAGCTCAGTTTAGCCATTCTGTATTGTTCAGGTATTTTAAAACATCATATCATATACCATAAGTATGTACAATTTTGTCCATCAATTTAAAAATAAATATAGGAGAAAAAGGAAATATCATAGAGAATCTATGTATCTTGGGATACATGTTTTGGAAGTTCTGAGAAGTCAACCTGGGAAGTTGGGCTCTCTGATTTACACCCTAAGTGCTTGCAGCAAAACACCAAACACTCCAAGTCTAGATTTTCTTGCCTCTAAAATACTTGTCCCAACAACTTTATGGGACTGGCAAGAAGATTAAATTATGAAAAATAGTAAAGTGCACTCCCCCAAACTGTAGAATGTTCTATAGTCACATGCAGCTTAATAACAGGGACATAGTCTGAAAACTGCTTCCTTAGGTATGGTGTCACTGTGTGCACATCATTGAGTGAACTTACCGAAGGACACTTTGTGTTGTCCCTGGTTAGAATGGAATCAATGGGAACACTGATGTAGGTGCCATCCAGTGTCCACTGAAAATGCTCTGCTGTGCATAACTGGGCATTTCACTGTTTATAAGTAAACACACAATATATATTTATTGAATTAACTTAGATCCTTGTTTGAACTCAGACCTTGTGATGATTTACAAAAAAAGTCTACACAGAAGTCAGGAAATCAGAGTTTTAGTTCTGGCTCTGTCAGAAAGTAATCAGGTACACACGACTTTGAAAAACATTATTGAATCTGATAGGGTCACAGTTTTCATAATTGCTAAATGGAGAAATTTGGATTTGATAATCTCCCATTTTCCTCCCAGTTTCCTCATTTTATAATATTTCAAAAATATTATCAGGAAGGCTTTCTCCTTTGGTGACCTTCTTCCTTGTCATAGATTAAATTTCAACTAAATTCTGATAATCTCAACTTGCTCACTGAGCTTCAGATTCTTAGAACCAATTATTTGTATGTTACAAAGGGTATAATGAAGGGTGACACAAAATTTATGTGCACCAATTATTTTAAATAGGGAAAAATAAAAATAAAAAGGAATTCATTGATTTAATTAAAATGTCTGAATCTATAAGTAGAGTTTATTTTAGCTTCAGCTAGATTTATGGTTCACAGAATGTCATCTAGATGTTCTTTCTTCCCACCTCTCCGTTCTTTTTCCTACAGGATTGGCTCCAGGCTTCAACTTCACATAATGCAATAGTGTCAGACCATCTCATTTACAAGTGCTGAAGAAAAGCAAAAGTCTTTTTCCCAGGATACATAGCAAGAATCTCATTGTAGTTTCAATTTGCATTTCTGTAATTGCTAGAGATGTTGAACATTTTTTCATATATTTGTTGACCGATCATATTTCTTCTTCTGTGAAGTGCCTGTTCAGTTCCTTTGCCCATTTATTGATTGGGTTATTTGTTTTCTTAATGTTAAGTTTTTTGACTTCTTTATATATCCTGGAGATTAATGCTCTATTTGAGGTGTAGGTGCCATAGATTTTCTCTCTCTCTCTCATGCTTGAATTTTTCCTTTGCTGTGAAGAAGGTTTTTAGTTCAATACCATCCATTTTTTGATTCTTGATTTTATTTCTTGCCCTTTAGGAGTCTTGTTGAGGAAGTCAGTTCCTAAGTGGACATGATGGAGAGTTGGCCTACATTTTCTTCTAGTAGGCACAGGATCTCTCTGGTCCAATGCCTGGGTCCTTGATCCACATTGAGTTGAGTTTTGTGCAGGGTGAGAGATGGAGATTAAATTTCATTCTGCTACATATGTATTTCCAGTTTTCCCAGCACCATTTGTTGAAGAGGCTATTCTCCAATGCATGTTTATGGAGCCTTTGTATAGTATGAGATAACTGTATTTATGTGGGTTTGTCTTTGTATCTTCTGTTCTGTACCTTTGGTCTTCATGTCTGTTTTGGTGCCAATACCATGCTGTTTTGGTTACTATAGCTCTATAGTATAATTTGAATTCTGGTATTGTGATACCTCCTGCTTTATTTTTCTTGCTAAGGATTGCTTTGGATATTCTGGGTCTCTTATTGTTCCAAATGAATTTCATGATTTCATGACTGCTTTTTATTTGAAGAACATCATTGGAATTTTAATAGGAAGTATGTTAAATCTGTATAGCTCTTTTGGTAGTATGGTCATTTTGATGATATTAATTCTGCCTATTCAGGAACATGGGAGATCTTTCCATCTTCCGAGGTTTTCTTGAATTTCTATCATTAGTATTCTGTAGTTTTCATTGTAGAGGTCTTTCATCACTTTTGTTAGATTGATTCCCAAATACTTTATTTTTTTGAGGCTATTGCGAATGGGATAGTTTTCCTAATTTCTCTTTCAGTGGATTCATCACTTATGTATAGGAACACAATTGATTTATTGGTGCTAATTTTATTTCATTCTACTTTGCTGAATTCATTTATGAGTTCTAGAAGTATTCTAGTGGAGTTTTTTGGTCTCTAAATATAGAATCATGTCATCAGCAAATAAAGACAGTTTGAGTTCTTTTCCTATTCATATTCCTTTAATTTCTTTCATCTGCCTAATAGCTTTAGCTAAAGTTTCAAGGACTATGTTGAATGCAAGTGGTGAAAGAGGGCATCCAAATCCTGTTTTAGTTTTTAGAAGGAATGCATTCAATTTTTCTGCATTTGGAATGATATTGGCCTTGGGTTTAGCATATATAGCATTTACAATGTTGAGGTATAGTCCAGCTATCCCTAGTTTTTCAATTTTTTTTGGCTTTGCATGGAAGCATTAAAGACATCAACATCTGTTTTATTTTTGACTGAAGTGTCTGGTCCTCATATATCCATGTAACACTTTCAGTAGAACTTAACTTTAATATGAAAGTTGCCCACATCTTCAGATCTCTGAAGGCAGATTTCAACCATTATTCTGAGAATGATTTCCCTTCCATAAGACAGTAGATTACCTAAGTTTTTCTAGTTTTATGGACATGAATGAATGCTGTATTTTGTCAAGACAACTTGCATTCAAGCTCTTTCTTCTGCCTTGCATCGGGTCCCTGCTTTTTGTATACCTGTACCTGCTCAAGACCTAAGCTTCTGAAGCAATCCTGTTGAATCCTTCCTCCTCCTTCTTCTTCCTTCCTCCTTTCTTTCATTCCTTTTAATAATATTTTCTGAACACCTACAATACAAGATTTCAGGTGCTACAATATAGACAAAGTTCCCATTCTCTAGGGATTTTACATTCCAGTGGGGAATATGGCAATAAATAAATAAATACATGAATAAATAAATTCCAGTCAATTGATACATAGATACATATTTTTAAAAGATCACAGAGTGCCTTACTATTAGTGCCTTAAATAAAGTAAAAAGTGTGTGGTCTTAAGAATCATGGTGAGGTGGTAGGGGATGAGACCCTATTTTAGAGGGAGCGTTCAGGGAGAACCTAAGTGGGTGACATTGGAAAACTGAACAGTAAGGAGGAAGATGTCAGGAAAGAAAGACAATGGCTTACTGGTCAGAGAAAATAGAAAGCCTAAAACCACAAAGTGGGGAAAACATGTGCTCTCTTTGGCAAAATAAAGGAGGTCTTTAGGGATGCAGCATGATTGTGAGGAGAAGCTGACTAGACGAAGTTGGGAAAATAATTAGACACCAGGTGATGCTGATTTAGAGGACACAGGGAGGAAGTTAGATTCATTTTTAAAGACAATTGATAATCACCCAAGAAGTGAAGGTTCCAGGATTTCCATGTTGTGGTTTGCATTTCAGGCTTCCTCCTACTGCTCTGTGGAGAGTGGATTGTAGGTTGGCAGGAAGAGATCCTAGAAGGTCAGTAGGAAGAATCAGGCATGAGAAGATGCTACCTTGGGGTTGAGTTGTAGCAAGAGAAATAGAGAGCAAAATGCATATATGGGCATGAAATTTGTAGTTATAATCTGTAGGACTTGCTGTGACTTGGATGTGGGAACTGAAGGGAAGGGAGAATTTCTGGCTTGGTAAGGGGTTTTCATTTTACTTTAGAGCACTGGGTAGCTATTGAAGGCTTTACCAGGAAAGTGTATGCTCCAATTTCCGCCTGCAGGAAGCATCCCCAGATACTTCCTGTTAGAATGCATCTCTCTCCTCTGTGAACATCTCTTATATGAAAAATAGCATAAGGTATAGGTTAAAAGTATAAGCAATTCTGTGGCTGAATTGATGTGAATTGATCTAGGCCCCATGTCCACTTCCTGTGAAACATTATGACTTGGATCCATTCATTTAACTCTGTGGCCACTGTTACTCAAAATATGAGTAGCATCTATATTTCAGGTTTGCCAGTTAATGAAATGAAAACTGAGGGAGAGAGAGAGGAAGGATAGTGAGAGTATCAAGCATTAATTTCAGAGGAATGACACCACTTAACTATTATAACTAATATTTAAGAAGCAACTATTGTGTACCTGACTCGATCTAGTTTTTATTTTTCTTAATTTTATTATTTAGTTACTGCTGTTATCCTCCTTCAGAAGTGAATAAACAGATGCACAGAGAGCTTCAAAAATACATCTCAAGTTATACTGTAACATTTGACATGTATAGAATTGTTTTTCTTTATTCCTGCTTTTCCTTACAGCTCTCAGACAGCAGGGAGTGTGGATTCTTGTATCTAACTCCTTTTGCATCCTTGGCACATTGCGGACAGTAAATTCATGAGCTCTGAATGAGTGAATCTTCAGGTTTTGACTCACTTGTCAAACTTGTGTTTTGACAAGAGAGAGACCAGAGTTATGGCTTACTGACTTCATGGTGCACACTCACACAGCTGAATTGGAATGTCCTGGAGCTGGCTAGCCGGGGCCACCAGTGAGCTCCTTGATGAGATCAGATCCCCATATGGTCAACCAAGTGTTCTGCTGCCTGGTCCACAGTGAGATAATCTTTTGATGAGTTTGCTTGGTCTGTTTGGTCTCAGAAGCTTAACAATGACACAATAAAGCCTTTATTAACAAGACTACTCAGGGAATGGAGTATTCTGGCTACTGAGGCGGAAAAAGAAAGGTCCTTTGTTAAATTCTTTGGAAAATCCCTTGAAAACGCAGTGACTGGCTGTTCTGTCTTGACGAGGTCTATGCAGTGAATATGATTTGCGTATTGAAATTAAAAACTGATGATTCTCATGTCTTAAAACTTCACTGACTTTAGATCTTTAGTCCAACATGATTATTTTGGAAAGGAGCCTGTGGGAAGAGATTGGGTTAAAAGTATTCTAAGATTAGGCCCTAGCTTGATGCTCAACTTAAAATAACAGAATGATAGATAGGGACTTATTTCCTCCCAGAATTGACCTTTTATTTTAAAAAAGTGATGGAAAGGGGGAAATTAATGTAATATTCTTGTTTCAACCAGAATCCTAAGGCTTCTTTCAAATCTCAACTTAATGTCTTCTCTAGAAACATTGTGGAACGTTTTCTACTTAATCACAACTGTGCTCCCTTTGCTTGGTGTAGTATGTGTGCAACTTTTCACTGGTCTACAGAGAAAGAAAATGAAAGAAGAGGTAGTCAGCAATAAGGGGAGGGTGGAGAATGGATTGTTCTGCATCTTTCAAAGGGAGTCTTCAGAAGATTTATCACGGGAGTACCAAGGCTTGAAATGCACCATGATAGAAGGGGACATGATGTGATTTTAGCAAGCACTGAGTGATCCTTCTGCCAAAAATAGACCCACCTGCTTACAGATGTCTGGCATTCCTTTAACTGGGGATAGAGCCAGAAAGGCCAACTGTTCCCTCAGATACCCTTCCCACAGACTGACTGAGGCCTGAAATTCCAGCCTTGAACTTAAGGCTCAATTTTCCTTCATAATCCACCCTAAAGCACATGCTTCCCCTCCCTCCCATATCTCTAAAATAAAGGTGTCAACAGAATTTTGTGCTATTGCAGGAATTACATAGTCTTGTTCAAAGAAGAGAAATTGGGGAGGTAGGAGCATCCCTCTTTGCTCTTCTTCCTTCGCAATCCTATGATTTTGGTTTAGTCTCCAATAGCTTATGTTGTACTTTCCTCCTCTATAAAATGAAAATAATAAGCCAACTTGGAAGGACCCTTGGGAGGGTTACATAGGAACAATGAAGAGAACTAATTAGCAAGAGCTAGAAACAACCCAAATGTCTATCAAGGTGAAAGTGGTTAAATAAACTGGAATATTTACAGGATGCCACAGTAGATAGCTGGGTAAAGTACAGAACATATCTGTATGGACTGGTGCAAGTAACATCCAGGACATACTGGTAAATGAAAACAGAAATGCAAAGTAGTTTTTATAATATGCTACAGTCAGGATGAGAGCAGAGAACAAATAGAAAATGCAAATTAACACTTACAATCTCAATGGCAAGATAAACTAAAAATGACTTAAAAGTAATTACCTACAATGGAATGGAGAGAACAGAGAAGTAGGGATATGAAAGAGTCAGACTTCTCTACATACTTTATTTTACCTTTTGACTTTAGAAGCATATCAATGATTTACATAATTTAAAACAAAAAGTTAAAAAGAAAAAAAGCATATCAAAACATAAACAAACAAAAATAAACCCAACTGTATATCAATTCTGTGGCATAACAATCTCAAGAAGTATTTCAAATGACTTAAAAAAACAAACAAACAAAGATTGCAATGGAATTGAACACCTAGGGAGATATAACCTAAAAATAAAAAAAAAAAAAAGCATAAAACATCATAGATTGTGTTGGCTAGTTTTTAGTGGTGATACTTGCATTATTATTGTGAGTAATATTGTAATAGAGTAGGATAAAGCAACAAAATATTAAGTTGATATCTTTTGGAGACAGTTAATATCATTTGGAGATAAGATTTTCAGATCAAGGAAAAGATATTTGAAATAGATAAATTTAAGTTAAAAATTCTGTAATCTTTATTTGGAATTAGAAATATGGTATGAACTTACAATTTGTTTTGTTCTTTCTAAAAACTACAAAATTCCTAGTCACACGCACTGAGACCTAGAAGCATGACCAACACAGCAGTAATGACCAGTCTGAGTACGAGCATGTGACATCTAAGTACCACTTTTGCGTAAGGGAATTAGGTCTCCTGGGGCAATGGCTGACTCTAGATCTAGATAGGAAGCATTTGAGATGAGCCTGAGATGTATCATTATGCTTAAAAGCAAGAATGTATTAGGCAACTCCAAGGAACTCAAAGTCGGTGAGAATATAAAAGCCAATAGTGACTACGACACATCAAAACACATCAGATATGTACAATCCAGAAGTTCACTTGGGTGCTTGGGTATCAGTTCACTATTCTGAAAATAGATGAAAAGAAACTGAGCATTTATCCTGCTTTTATTTATTTTTCCTTTGATTTCAGGTGATCAATGCGGGAAAGTTCTCTGTTGAAGAGTTTCAGCAAATAAATGCTGGAGGAATGATAAAATGAGAAAAAAAAATCTCCATTTTACAAACATTAGAGAAAGAATGAATCAGCCACCTTTCATGGCTGCCAACACCACTACCTGAAGACTGAGGAGAAACTTCACAATGTAGGGATCAGACAGATATCACCCGAGCCCACTAACCAGTCCTAACTTCAATAAACACGAACAACCAGTAATCACAGGACTCCAGACAGGTTACACAATGACACAATATCTAGCACAGAGGCTCACCTTACACACAGATCTAAACATTTTTATAGGAATTGAAGAATAAATTGTACCACAAAAGAGCAAACAGTAAATCTATAATTTGGGGCATTCTATAGGTCAAATAAGAAGCATCTTTTTTGTAGCTTACAGCCAACATAAAATCTTATGTGGAAGTAGGAGAAAGCAAAATTTTATGGATCCCAACGTCGCAGGAGACCACCAACCAAATGCAATGGATAGAACTTACTGTGTCCTGATTTGATTGAATCGTGAAAATGCATTTTGGAGACAATGAGGGTAAACCTGATTGTGGCTTATTGATTAGGTGATTTTATACAACAATTATTAATTTTATAATGTGATAATGATCTTAGAATTCTGTAACATACTCATATATTAAGGGCATACAATGGGCTAAATAAAATTAAATGATACAGTGTTTGCAATATGTCTTGAAAATATGAGGGGTAGGTGAAACAACATTGGCATCCACTGAAAATTGTTGAAGCTGGAGATGGGCAAGGGGTTATTTTCTGGTATTTTTTTGTGTATAAACTAAAAATGAGCAAACCAACTGTTATAACACATAGCAGACTTTAATAAAGGTTAGCTTCTCTCCTTTTATTTTTAAGTCAAATTTTGTTTGGGCCATTAAGGGAAGGGAGGAGAAAAAAGTGGCCCCCAAAGAGAAGAGTAAGAACATGAAAGCACACACACACACACACACACACACACACACACACACACACGCACACACACACACACACACACGGGGGTGCGTAAGCACGCTGGGATGATTTTTGTTATTCTTCTCATTTGACAGCCAGATCATGGGCTGCTGCAAGTGTATAAAGCATCTTTGTTCAAATTAGAAATAGAACTTGCCACCTTGTTGGATTTTAGACTTCACAGCCCTTTGCCCAGAGTCTTTGCAAAGGGCACAAACCAACACAGACATATGGTAAGTGAGCCCTGCCATGCAGAGAAGGCTAATAGAACCTGGAGGTTTTGGGCTATCTGTCACAGAGACAGTTCAACTTTCTTATGTACCCCCTAATTCTGCCTTCCATTACCACAGATAAGAGACCTGGGGATATGCACATTCTGTCTCCTTTTATTTTTCAATTTATTTTGGTAAAGTATAATCAGAATCACAAGAGGATGGATAGCAAGAGAAGGTCTATTGACGGAATTTATTAGTTTCCATGTGCTAATGCCTAAAACATCAATAAGATTCCAGGAGTGTGGGCCTGGGTTGGGAGATGGTGTACGTGTGAGCTTGGGGAGCCATGCCCTGGCCTTGTGACAGAAACCTGAGCATAAGGGACAAATGGGGAGCTTTGCCAATGAGGAGAAATGGTGCCTGGAATATGGATCAACTTTAAATTCATTATCTGCAGATTAATTTCAGGATTGGCCTGGAATTGGACGTAGCTGATGAGTGATGCTCAGAACAAAAACAAGCAGCAGGCAGAGTTTAAACACCACAAGAAAGATAATGTTGAAGGGCAACAATGTATTTCTCTTTTGTGAATGGGGACAGGAGCCTACCCCGTATCGGTGGTTGGAGGTGGGAACATCTGCAAACGTTTTAGTTTGAATTGAGCTGGGTGTAGGACCCACATTTGCCCACTGTCCACTTTCTGATCCTTCCTGTCAGCTGAGGACGATGGGAAATTGGTCCTTGGCTGTACAGAGATGGACCTGGGTTGAAGTCAGAGATCCCAACCCGTGACCAGGAGTCTCCATTATGACTTCTGCCACCGCTGGAGAAGAGTCACACCTTGGAGTCCACAGTCCTCCTTCACTTTATAGTCAGGGGGCATGTTATTTAATCCCTCTGAGCTTAAGTTTCCTATTCTGTGATCCAGATGATAGCACAGAGCTGTTGGAAATACCAGGTCAGATAATAAAATTCATGGGCTTACTACATTACATCCTTGGAGGAACTCGCTCTCACGCCAGAAACAACTTGTGGATTCGGTCTTTCATTCAAAGAGGACTCGGAGTCAGTGCTGAGTATTTGCTTCCATGGGAGCTTTGCTGGCCTGTTCATTTCTCTTGCAAAATGATACTAATAATTAATCAACTGGAGCAGCACGCTGGCTAAGAGACCTCAACCCAGCTCAGCAGAAGTGAAGTTTCATCTATAAATTGAGCTCTTCCAGATCAATCATGCTTCCTCTTGTGATACTGACCATTTTTCTTCTCCCAGGGGAGTCTCAAAGCATTTTTATCCAGTTCAAGTTTCACTACTGGAAATGCCCTCCTTCCCTCCTTGTGAATCACCCTTGGATACACATAGGGCTGGTGAACTTGGTCCGGTTTAGCGAAGTGGCTCATGCTCAATTTAGGTAAAACACTATACACTAATTAAACTAATGAAGTGAGGGTTTACCTAACATCAGTGCCCAATTCTTCTTTTAAACAAATATGCACGATCCACTGGAAGTCCATATTTGCTGAAGTATTTTTTTAAACTTCCAGGATCATGTAAGTACTCAAAATATTGTGATATACCAATGAAAGGAAACTTTTATAGTCTCCCCCTCTTCAGCAGCTATTGGAATTCTCATACCCTGAGAATCCAGAGGAAACTTTTCCCAGAAAACAAGACTGTCTATACAAAGTGAGCTATCTGATAGGGAACAATGGAGGAAAATGAAAATTTAGGCCTATGGAAGACCATTCCAGGGTAGCTAGTCACCTTCCACCTTACAAACTACTTTACTTTCTCAGGTGCTGCTCTGCTCTCAAAAACAAAAAAGAAACCAGGCCTTGACTACACAGTCCTTGGCCATTGCTGCCATCTAGTGGTGTTATGCGGGAACACAGGACGATTAAGGACTGGTGGTTTAGGGTTCCCTGGAGTACCAAGGATCCTCCAGGTAGATCAGACTTATGATAAAAAGAAGAGGCAACTGGTTACGTGATGTGACATTAGAGGTGGAAATTATGTAATGTATGTTTCAGAGGAATTCTGGATACTGCCTCAAATACCATTGTCTTTGAGAAGGCTAACCCTACATTAATGCCATTTTAATATATCCTTAAGTTCTTATATTGACTAAAAAGAGTAAGTTTCTTAATGGTAGGGCACTAGGATAGGGCCAATATATACCGATGACTTCAGAAAACAACCCTGATGGTTCAGTATGGTACCAGAGACTCTGTTGACCCGCTGGGTGCAATCTAATATTTTTCAAGTACACATGAAAATTTACAAAAATTGGTCACTTATCAAGTTATAAAAGAGGTCCCATAAATTCCAAATAATTGGTATTGTTCAGATTATATTCCCTGACCAAAATACAAGAATTGGAATGTTAAAAAAAACAGTTTTTGAGACCTTATGTTTTTTGGATATAAATACATACTTCTCCCATGGAGGCTGACAAAGGAGGATCTGAAGTTCAAAGTCAGCCTCTCAGCAACTTAGTGAAACCCCATCTCTAAATAAAAAATAAAAAAGGTCTGGGAATGTGGTTCAGTGATTAAGCTCCCTGGATTTAATCCCTGGTACCAAAAAAAGAAAAAAACGGGAGAGGGGTGGGGAAGGGGGAGAGAGAGAGAGAGAGAGAGAGAGAGAGAGAGAGAGAGAGAGAGAGAGAGAGAGAGAGAGAGAGAGAGAATACATACTTCTTGGAAGGTTCTGGTTCTGGTGGCAATTCCAGCAGGCTAGGAATTAGGCAGAAGCCATGCCTGCCTGACCCCAATTAGCAGGTTCACCAACCTCAGACTCCACTGCATATTCAGAAGCAGCCTCATGACCCAGCTTGTTCCCAGCTTGATCATGGTCCCAGAGGCAGTCCTGTCCACCCAGGAACTTGGCAGTAGCTTTGCCCACCTACTCCTCTAACAGGCTCACAGATTATGGACTTGACTGTTATACTTGGAAGCAGCCCCACAACCCAGGTCCATCCATGCTCAGCCACCAATCCTAGAAGCAGTCCTGACCATCTGGAGACCTAGTAAGAAAAGGTCTTTACCTGCCAAAACCAGTTTGTAAAGAAAGACAGGAAGAAAAGTCAACTCCTTCAAATGCACAGATGCCAATATGAGACTGCAAAGATCATGAAAGAATCAGGCAAACTTGACAATAACAAATTAAATGAATAAAACTCCAGTAACTGACACTGAAGAGATGGAAATTAATGAACTACTTGACAAATAATTCAAAGTAATCATGCTATAAGAGAATATAGATGAACAACTAAATAATCAAGAAAATATGGATAGACAACCAAATAAAACCAGAAAACTATACATAAACAATGCATGAATCCAACAAAGAGAGAGAAACCCTAAAAAATAACTAAAATGCTAAAGAAAAGAATAAATGAAATAAAAAATTGAATAGAGAACTTCAAGAGTAGACTGGATCAAACAGAAGAATGAATTAGTGAACATGAAGACAGATTGTTTAGAATTATGTAGTTAGAAGAACAAAAAGAAAAGAGGAGGGAGGGCTGGAGATGACTATGTTTATCACTATGACGATAAAAGGGTCACATAGGAGATGGTTGTGCTGGAACCATTACATGTCTTGACTATAGTGGTGGTTATGTGAATCTGCACCTGTGGTAAAACTGAACAGAACTAAACACACACACACACACACACACACACACACACACACACACACACACACACTCCAACTACATGTAAAATTGCAGCAATCCAAATAAGGTCCTTGGGTTTTGTTCATGCTGATTTCCTGGTTGTGATTTTGTACTGAGTAATACAAAATGTTATCATCGAGGAAAATTGAATGGAGGGTCTACAGGTTTATGGGTTATTTTTCCTTAAAATTATATGCAAATCTACTATTATCTCCAAATAAAAAAACTCAAAAAAGAGCATGTACTTATTTCTAAAGAATTGTTTAAATTTTACAATTAAAATATGAAAATTACTAAAATTTAGAACATGATGATTAAATCATTATACATCAAACTTAGGGAAAGCAAGTTAAATGGGAAACAAAAAACATGATGTAACTACATTGCAGGAGAGAGTCAAACAAAGTAGCTAAGTGGTAGCATACTTGCCTAGCATAGAACAGACTATGGGTTCGATCCCTAGCACTGAGAAAAAAAAAAAAAATCTATAAAGGAATACTTCAAAAAATTCCACATAAATAAACTTACAAACTTGGATAAAATGGATGACTTTCATGTAAAGTATGAATAGCCATATATTACCAAAAGCTGATGAAAAATCTGAAAATTTTAGTTTAAGAAATAGAAATAGCTATTAAAAATTGCAAAGCTACTTGGCTCAGAGGCACTGCAGGTGAGATTTTCAAAGACAGAAAATCCTGTGTAAATTTATTCAGGTTCTTTTTTATAAGAGTGTTGTAAGTTTGATATAGACAGGACGAAGGCAGTTCCAAAAGGAAAGTGTATGCCAATCTCATTTATCTAGAGAGATACTGAAATACCTAAGTAAGATATTAACAATAAATATGATGTTGCTTGAAATGTAATTGTGGCAAAGTAGTTTTACTTCAGGAATTCAAGGATGACTTAGCATATAAATTTATCATTATAAAATTCTTCACTTAACTAATTTAAGGAGGGAAGCTGTATGGTAATCTGAAAAAGTACAGAAAAAATATTTACTAAAATTTAACCTTCATTTATCAATAAAGGGATTCCTAATCAACTAGGAAAATGAAGTAGCTTGCTTAAGTGGATAGAATGGACTCAGTCTCCATCCCCAAACCTGACCCACGCTGTATCCTCATTCACCTCCCACTGTGGGACCTGCAGGGCTCGGGCAGCTTGGCCTGAATGTGTAGTCTAGGGCCTTATATACCACTTGGGTCAGTGCTATTGGTCCAAATTCATGCCAATCAGGTTTTGGGAAAGTACCGACCTTACTGGTGAGTCCTGCAATTTCCTTTCTGGTCGGCCTCACTTCTGGTTTCTTGGCCACTTGTAGAGAACTGGGAGGCTGAGGTCGCAGATTGAGGGTGCTCAGGTGTTTGGGAGTGGGGTGCTGTGTGGAGCAGGCGGCCCTACCTGGCCAGGATGCTGCTGTGTGACAGGTCAGTGTTTGCTGGTTCATCTCAGCCCTGGTTGGTTTTGTCTCATGCCTGCACTTGCAGGGCAGGCTCTGCAGATCAAGGCAGGTGCTCCCTGCCCACCCTCTAGTCTGCCCTGACCATGCTCAGGGATAAGGGCTTAACTTCACTGGTACCTTGATCTTAATGGATCACGTCATTGAACTCATTTACCTTCCACCTTGTGGTTGCCTTTGGATAATATGTAGGTATTGTTGGTAGGATATTGAAAGGTAACAGCGAGGTGATATTTATTGCCCTGGTCCCCTGTCACCAGGTTACCAAAGCTAGCTACATTCCCCTACCAAAGTCAGAAGTTCTATATGCTACCCTGTAAGTTTTCAGGTTATGGATGGTAAAAGTTTCTGGCTCTTGCTAGAAGAGTCTACATTATGATTTTTAAACTCTACTCAGTACCACCTTTGGTACTCTGTACCACCCTTGTTAAGCTTCTCCTCAATTACCCAGAGTATGCACTCTATTTTCTGCTTTGAAACTAATACATAAACCTACCTATATGTTAACTTATATTTTTTGCAGGCATGCATATGTATAAGTATAAAGAAATAAATGGGAAATATATATACCAGAGCAGGGACAGAGGAAAAAATTTGAATCTGGCAACATGGGAAGAGGAAATCTCAGCAATGTTTGTAATATTATAATATTTATATTTTATAAATTTATATTTTAAAAATGTGATCATAGTGACACAATATAGCTCTGGGTAATGAGCAACGAGTGTTAATTGTGTTACCACCTGAACATCAAACTCTTAAAGTGGGAGTAAATGTGTAAAGTGGCACTGATTTGTCGTTTAGGGATGCTGGCAACACTGAACATAGATAACATTTTTCTGAGTCACACTTTTATTTATAGAGCTCTTTAACATGTGTGGCTACTCGGTGGGAATTAGGATTTTCTGGTTGAATTGAGAGAATCTGGGAAACCTAAACTGTAAATGAGCAATTAATAATTAAAGACTATTTATTACCAAGGTTAATTACACTAGATAACTAATCTTTAGCTCCAAAAGCAACAACTTCTGCGTACTTTCTTTATAGCATATTTTAAAGTAGTTACATAGTGTTTTTAATTTGCAGACTATTTCAGCTATGATATTGAAGTAGCCGAATTATTCTACAGGCTTATTCAGAAAAGTTTATTTGGTTTTACTATTTTGATGTGACCTTTGTAATAGTGCATTATAAATATATTTCTTCTGTTCATCATATAATATCTTAACAGATACTTATTAAGTAATTATTATGTACTAGTTATTATCCAAAGAATTTTTGAATATTTTTAATGCAAAAAGAGATATAATCTTAGTTACTCTGAGAAATTGTCAGCTGAATTTGTATGTTCCTTTGGTAATTCATTAAGTGATGTCTCTTCAAAAGTGTAGCATCCATCATCTTAGATTTTACCCAGCTGCTAAGAAATTAGAAGCTAGATTTGGTTTTGGAATCAATGCCTTCATTTCATGCCTTGTGCATTTGCTGAAAACAGTATTATTGTTCAGAGAGTTTTTACTATTAACTTAAGGATACTTGTCATAGTAGATTGGTAAGGGAAAGTTCAAAAAATTGAAAACAAGCCTTGATCCAAGGAGCTTAGAGAATAATGTATCCGTGTTCCTAAACTCTTGTATTGAGATACCTTCTCCTCAGTTTAAGGCTGAGGCCTGTGGAGATGACCTTGTCACAAAGTTCTTTACTAGGGAAAAGGGCAGGACAGAAGAGCAAATTCTGTGATGCTAGGTGTGTGTACACAGGAGTGTGATAAGTTTTAGAAAAAAAAAAAAAAAAAAACCTGAACCCTGTCTCAATGTGCCTACACTCATGCTTGGGAATCCAAAATATCAAAGATGTTATGAGAAATTCCAAGAAGTGTAGGAGAAGAGGAAAAGATCTCTTCCCTATTGTTCCAGAGATGTTAAACCCAAGAGCAGAAGAGTCATGACCATTTTACTGAGCTACCATTTCCTGAGTACCTATTATGTGCTAGGAACTTTGTGTAATCTCTAATTCTCAAGACAACTTTCACCTCACTTTAGGATGATGACATTAAAACTCAGTTTAAATATCTTGGCCAAAACCACAGCATATAAGATGCAGAAGTATTATTTAGCTAAGACATATTTATCTTACTAGGGAATTGTGTCAGTTTCCTGCATTTAGTGCCATTCATCAGGCAGAAAACCAATTGCTTCCCCACATCACCCCTCCCACTGCAAAATAATTCTTGGGGTTAGGGTGGAGCTCAGTGATGGGGTGCTTGCCCAGAAGTGAGAGGCACTGTGTCCAAACACCAGCACCGCAAAAGAAAGCAAAAGAAAAGATGAATCATAATATATATTCTCTACATTACACTTTTCTTCTAAAGGAAACTCAAATAATATTCTCTCTCTCAGTGTACTCATGATGTTGGGGTAGAGCCAATATTTTCCTTAGATGGTGTCCTGGACTTTTAATGAGGATCCTGGGCAACTCTGAGAAGAGCAATGTCACTAATCATGCAAATTCTTTCCATCTGCAAAATGTCCATAAATTACCTTCCTTGAGTGCAAGTGAGAATGGCCATCTATGGTGTTATGAATTAAGAACAGTTCTCAATTAGCGTAAAACCATCAATTTTGAGTACTTATGACAGTGAAGGGAAGTAATTGGGTATGTAGTTGAAAATAGCAGACAGTATTCAGATCTTTGATGGTTGTGTTTGGGATGTATTATATTTATTTTTCAAGGGGAATATTCCATTTTCTAATTATTTTGTTGGGTTTATGTAAAAATTATTTTGAACCTCTTTGGTTCTCCTTTGAGAATAAAAGGAATAAGTGGCCCAGATGTTCTGCTTAGCAAGAAAACAACAAAAAGGCCCAAGGTTAAAATGCTTGACTGTAAATGCAAATATAAATAATAGCCAACCTGTTACATCTCACCATCACTTTCCCAAAGGTATTTCATTGTTTATGCCCGATGTGTGCCAAGTATTTAGAATGCATTGAAGTTGTTAGTCATTTTTTTCTAGTTGTTTTTCTGAACATCCTTAATTAGTACTTTTGCTCCATATGTGCAAATGAAAACACCTTGTGTTCAAAGAGCAGCTTCTAACACATCTAAGTTGGTTCTCTTATGTACAGTAGTTCTAGCAATCTTTCATAGGCCTTTCTTCAAAATTTTGCTAACAGAATTTGATTAGTAGACATTGTATTGTTGATGATTCAAAGGTAATGACCTACATCAAGCCTTGGAGAATAGTCACAAATTCCCTATCATTCCAGTGCAACTTGAAGTTTTACGTTATGAAGTAGTGTATTTTTAAGAGCAAGTGTTGCATGTGTAGTTATGAGTGTGTATGTGTAAAATAGATATGCATTGCATATTAAATATCTCATATGTAACACATATGTATGTGTGTGTATGCACAAGCTGTTTTGTGTTGTCTTGATTGAAATTTTGATGATTATTATTGCATTGGTGAAGACTTAATTGCATATAGTAAAATGAAGACTTTTTTTAAGTCTCTTGAAATAAACTGACTATGATTTCATAAAGTTAAATTTCAAAAATTCATTTGCTTGATTCTTCAAAGTGGGCATGATTCAAACCAAGTATATCTGAAACTTTGTGAATAATTGGTAACAAATTTTTTATTTTCATGTAGATATTTGGTAAAGTTCAAGTACAGCTATTATGTTGAATGACACATAAATGCACTTTTAGTAGACCCTGTTTTAAGCCTTTTAGGAATGGGCAGTAGTTCAGCAAAAAAGGATATTTGTTGGTATGGCTGCAGTAATCAACACTAAGTTGAATTCTAAGTGTGTTTGTTTATGTCCTATCTTATTTGATGATTAGGACAATAAATGAAGTAAGGTAGGTCAATTCTGTATTCATTTATATTTTATTTTAAATGCATACCATGGGTAGACTTTACTCTATTTTGCAAGAAGAGAACATAGTCTGAAAGATAACAACTAAGACTCAAGTCATAATTGACAGAGACAAGACTAATATTCTATTTGTCTGATTTTAAATATGGGCTCTTTTTCAGTAATGAAATTCTTTCTTCTTACAACTTTAGAAAAGCTCCTTAGAAACTTTAGAAAAGACCATACCTCTGCCCTAACCAGAATTTCAAGGTACTCTGTCTTGTGATTGACCTAGAGATAAGTTGGAGTGGGGGATGCATGCCGTGGGGTGTTAGACACTCTAGATAACCTTGGGCAAATTGCTTGCCTCTCTCTCTCTTTCATTTGTAGAATGGGAATAATAACATTTGTTATTGGATTGGTGTGAGGATCTCATGAGGTCAGACAGCTGGAGTCTGTAATGGTGTCATGGTGCATACCACATGCCCCATGCTCAATTAATGTTAGATTAGTGGTAGCAGTATTACGAGTAGGAGTGATTTTAATGATTCTCCCATTTTCCTTCACCTTGTTCTGGTTCTTGGCTGGTCTCATATTTCCTTCTTTTATAACTCTGTTTTAGTTTACTTATTTCCATGGTTCTTATTTTTCCTTCTCACTTTCATCTTTTAAAAGTCTCCTCCTGACAAGTTCTGCAGAGTCATCTGTTGGAGTCATCCTCGTGGATTGAATCAGCATTGGTGATCATCTCTTCTAGGTCTCAATAATTCATTTCTGTAAACATAACCCCTGGCTACTGAGGTCATGTTGTTTTCTTCCCAGAATAAACTTGGACCAGGTATGTCATTAACATTCAACATGCAAAGGGCAACAAGACAGCTTGACTATGCATAATTCCTGCTAGAGACAGCTGAAATTACCGTAGACTGTGGCTGCAAAATCTGACCAATAAGAAGCATATCTGTATTTTCTTTGTTTTTGGTTTTCAACTAAAATTGCCATGTACATATCTGTCGAGGTCTGACTTCAAATATTTGAAAGCAGCTTTACAATTCCACATGGACAGCTTAAGCCTCATCACAGGAATTCCTTTGTCATATCCCCAAGTAGTGTGGTTTGTCTCTTATATTAAAAGACTATGATTATTGTTAGGAAAATGTAGGTCCCTGTTCAGTGCACAGAGAATTACTGGCACTTCTATTCCGTGAGACAGTGCTGGGGGAAATCATGGGCAGTGAGTACTTGGCATTAAGTTATGATTCTTCACATTAAGTATAGCGAAGGGGCAGAAGAAAATCAAAGACATTGAGGAGAAATTAAGAACAGAAAGGTTCATTGGCTAGAGTTGTACATGGAATAATCATTAAATAATATGAATATTAAATGATAAAAATAAGTCTGAAGACTAGGAATCAAAACTATCTCATCTGTAGGTCTGAAATAGCATTTCTGTTTCAGATAAATAGGAATCCAGTGTGTTCCAACAGCACAGCCAGAGGCTTCTGAGCTGGAGGGTAGGTGGGCTGGTGTCTGTAGGGACAAGAAGGAAGTATTTATTTAATATGGTAACAAAGGAACTAATTAAAGAGTACTTTTTAGCATGAAAGGGAAAGAAGCTTCTAGACTGCATCAGGAAGTTATTCTCCTTTATAATTGTTCAGGATCTAGAAATGCCCTGTAATGGGAGTCAGAGAACAATTCCTATCATTTTGGCCCAGGATTTCAGCACACCATTTTACTAAAGCATAAAGAAAACCTGTCAAAAATTTAAAACCATAAATCTAAATCTGATGTCTCTGGTCTCTCAAATTTGAACAATGGTGAATAAGGAGATTCAGCACAACCGTGGTTAGATTTGGCTTGTGCAGGAGGCAGAAATAGATCAGCCTGTTTCCACAAGTTGGGCATATGCTGATTTGTCCATTCATTCATTCAACAAATATCCATCAGGACCTGTGACTTGCCAGCCGCTGTGCTGGAATCTGGGTGTGCGTGATTCACAATGCAGAAATCACTCTTGTCTTTTTGGCTTTAGATTTTTTTTTTTTTCAAAAAGCATTCATTTATCATTTCAAACTGGAATAGGAACTATGAAAGAAATACTCAGAGATGGAGAAAAACCACGGGTGGGAACACGAGGCATCCAACTGGATGGCTTGCTCTGCTATGCAGGGAGATGGAGAAGAGTTAATTAAGAAGAAACTTGACACAGGAGAGGATGTTCATTCAATCATGAGCTGGGGGAAAAGTGAAGGTTTGGTGTGGGATAGAACATGATACTGTTAACAATCTGCAGGACTATTAACAATACAAAGTTATTCCATTAACACCACTTGAAGCCCATACCATCATTTTTTTGTCTATTAGCTAAATTTCTCAAGAGAGAAAAATGTGATTGGCCCAGCTGGAGTCAGGTGTCCTCACCTTCCTGACCATCTTTGGCCAGGAGGGCAAGATCAGGTAACCACATGCTGTTGTAAGGGGCTTTTCTCTGGACAGAGTTGGCAGTTTTATACAGTGAACCTGCCATTCCTGCAGTGGGGTCTGTACTGGATATTGACCTTCGCACATCCAGTTGCCCTTCCAAAATTAGTTCAATAAATGGTTAGTACTATAATCTGTAGAGTGGGTCTATGAAGTTCTAGGCAACATGATGAAAACTCAGCAATTCAGAGCTGGTCTCTGAATGTTGCATAACAGTGTAGACTTCACTCTGTAGCACACAGGATATGAAATGACCTAGATCATTTATTTCTATAAATCGAACATAATCAATTCAAGCAAACCCACTTCTGTGGACCAACCTGGTTGACACAAAACCAAATCTCAGGATTTTGGAAGGGCTTTTCCAACTCCAAGATTAGGAAAATACTCTCGGGGTTCTTATAAGTCTATGCAACTTGAAAAAGCCTCTTTGGGTTTATACCTGTCTGGGATCATGAAGTCTCTTCCAGGTGAGTACTTCCACGGTTCAGACAACCTCTGGACATGCTCTTGGTGGTCCACGCACTAACAAACACCTCGAGCTGTGCTGTGGAGGGCGTGGCACTTGGGAATGCCTGAGGCAGAGGTTCAGCCACTAGTACAATCCTCTCTCTCCCAAATCGCCCTTCTTTTTTTGGTCTCAGGGAAAGCAGCCTGCATTTCCCCCACTCATTTCTTCCCCTAAATGTCTGACTTTGAGCTTAATTTATTTTTCTGGGAAAAGAATATTTACTTGTGACAGACTATCACATGGAATAATAGGTGGAACTGTCACCCCTAGGGGAGCCCCTCACCTTGCCCAGGGTGGGCGTAGAGCCCTCCTAGAGTTGTTCAGTGCCGTAGACTAGCAAAGCACTTTTGGCCTCGTGGCACCCCCTCCCCCCCAAAAAAGCCATTAACTACCCTCTAAGTGACAAAACATGAAGGCTTGGCAATGCCATAGTTTAGCCTAATGCAAACATAAATGAATTCAGTACTATATTATCTTGCCATAAATAACCAAAAAATTTCCTGTTTCTTCTAGCCCAAATTCTTTAAATTCAAATCTGATGAAAGAAATCCTTTGGTTCCTTTTCGAGATGTGGCTTAGATGACAACTGTCCTTGGCTATAGAGTCTATCTTGCTTAGATCTAAACAAACTACTAAGATGTATTGATTAGACCAAAAGATCACGTCATTGGTTGTTCAGTGAGGCAAAAGCACTTGAGATGGGGGTAACTAGATTCCCATTGATTGGTTACATCAATCATGACAATTTTGTGTCAGAGAAGCTACTATGTAATGCAATATACTATGACCTTGTACCCCTTACCTTAAAACCAAGCACATTCTATGGCATTATCTGAGTGTCAGGGACAGTCTGAGATATAGAACTTGAACTGCTATGTCTGGGCTCAGCAGGAAGGGAGGATAAATGTTGTCTGTCACAGAAGAGAGATGGTGAGGAGGTGACAAAGTTGGGGCACTATTTTCAGGCATCCTGTTTTATACAGAAAATTCTTAAGTTATCAAAACATCTTTTGCCATCTATCATGTCCCTAAAAGTGTGAGCTAAGATTAAATGTTTTTATTATAAGAGAAGGAGCTATTTTTTTCTTTTAATAGGCATTTCTAAATTATGTAAGTGCAAAAACAGTAATAAAATTTTACTGGTGTCAGGTGATATTTTTTGCACCTTTAAGTTCCAAGCACTTGAATTGCTTAAATAAATTACTTCAGCAAATAATCAGACCATCATGTTCCAATTATTGTTAGTGCTTTACAAATAAACCATATAAATGCCTGGTATTTTCAACTTTGAAAGAATGCCTGAGGATGGCTGAACATATGGTCTGTAAACTTACCTAGTGGATGAAACTCCAGTTTCTCTCTTTAAGCCCTGTGATTGCCACCCCCCCATTTCATACTTAATAAAATGAAGTAAAATGTGTTTGATGCTAAAATAACTTGTTTCCTCAATGAAAGAAAAAAGAATCAACAGGTTTTTGTCTGGGGGACAATCATTACCACTAAAAGAGTACATAGTTTACTCTTGTCCCAGATTTTCTAGGTACAGATAAATAAATCTTTGTCTGAAAGCAAAGAATAAGCAAAGAATGAAAATTCCACTTCAATGGTTTACCTTGTGATATAGACACACATTTTGCATAGCACAGATCAGATAGAAAAAGGCATAAATGGGCAGCCAGTACTTTTTTTTTTTTTTTTTGGTAATGGATCAAAGATTATCACCAACATCAGTATCTTTCAAGATATTTATGTTGTGACCCCCTGTAAAAAACACTTTTACATCACAAACGTGTTTTACATCCCAGCACAGAACATACAAAAATACTGATATGTATATATAAACTGACACAGAAGTTTGCTTAAAAATTCTTGTCTTTACTGTATGTGACTGTTTGTTTTACATTTTATCCATTCCATTTTTTAAAAAGAAGTGGTTACAGTTGAGTAAATTGATTTCACAATTCCCTAGGGGATTGCTATGTGTACTTTGAAGAGTAGCTAGACTGGGTGCTTTGAAATCTTTGCACTAACCACTTGTTTTGACACCATACAGGTGCAGTTTTTGCATAATTGCCAAATTTGAAACAGCATGATTAAATAATTATGTAATTGTTAATTAAGTAAGTGATTATGAATGAGGGTTACTTGGAGTGGGAAGAACTGAGAAGTTTGGGTTCAGGTTTTGCCTTCAGACGATTGTCTTGCATGAATGAACAGCTTGTGGAGGGCTGGTTCTGTGCAGAGAGCACAGATTCTCTAGCCAGACTGCCTGGGTCTGAATTCTAGCTCAGACTTAGCTGGGTGACATGGGCAAGCAACTTAATTTCTTTGGTTATCAGTGTTCTCTCTGTACGCTGGAAATATTACCCCTTTTGACATACTATGAGGATTTACTATAAGGCTTAGGGAATAAGCACTCAATAAATATTAGCTATTACTATTGAAAAATCCCCCAAAATGTTAAAGTCAAGAAGGCTCTCTGATAAGTGGATGATGATACATAATGGGGGGGTGGGAGGGAGGCAAGAATGGAGGAAGGATGGATTGTGTAGAGGAAAAATAACAGAATGAGACAAATATCATTACCCTAGGTACATGAATGTTTACACAAATGGTGCGACTCTACTTCGTGTACAACCAGAGAAACAACACTTGTACCCCATTTGTGTACAGTGAATCAAAATAAATAGATAAATAAACAAAAGAAGGCATTTTCAAATACTTGTCTATAAATTCATGTGGTGAGACTATCACAGGTGTTGGCTAATGCATACTGTATACTTGCCACATTCCTGGCTCTGTGCAAGTATTTATATGTAGTTAACCTTTATAACATTGGAAAAAACATGATTATTACTTCTCCAATTGTGTACATGAAGAAATGGAAATTTAGAGTGCTGCAGTAGCAGAGCTGGGATTTGAACTCGGTGTGTCTGCATCCAGAACCTCCCACCTGTGCTTATGAGCAATCTTTGGCTCTGCCCCTCCTCAGAAGCCACATGACTCCCGCCTCCCCTTATTTCTTGTCTTTGCTCCATTCTCCCATTATCCACCCTCTATAAAATAGCAACGCCTGCTCATTTCCTCACTTCCTGTTGGCAACAGTGCTTTCTTTAGCATCGTAGGTTCTAAAAGCACTTGACAATTTTTATTCACTTGGTTATTTCTTGACAAAAGCTCCAATAGGGCAGGGCCTTTGGGTCATTCACTGCTGTGTCCCCAGAACCCAAACTGCTATCTGGAGCACATAGCACACGCTCAATAAATATTCACAGTTGGTTTAATAAGTGAAATAATTGAGGTAAACAAAACAGAAATAAGCCACAAGGAGCTTAATATTAAGAAAACTTAGTTAGAAAATTTCATTAAAATTGTCTTTAGATTAATTCTGAATATTTTTAATGTGTGGAAGACGTTCTATGAGCCATTGTTTCTCCTAAGAAGGGTCAGGGAACTTTAAGTCTGTATGGTGGGCCTCTCTCTTGACTTACTTTCAGCTGGTTCCCTGAAAAATTATCAGGAAAGTAATATTAACAGTTACTGTCTAGATGAGAAAATGAAATAAAGCAGTTAGAAGCCCTCAGTTGTAGTACCGCCACATTCCACCAGATGGTGCCCCAATTCCATAGAAATCAGTCCCCTTAGAATTTCTCCAGCTTATTTCTATGACCTTGTTGTGTTTTTCTGGATTTGGATTTTTATTTGATTGGTCTTGTCTCCGCCTCTGTCCTTTTCTTGGGATTTTGCTTTATATTTTCATCTCTTTATACTCTTCTTTATCTTTTACTTTTCCCAGAGCTATTTATTATGCAAAAGATAGGCATCTCTATTGTTTTACAGAGTAAGGTGAGTTTTGTGTTCCTTGATTTCATCTTTTAAATCCAGTGAATGCCTGTTAGTGTGGATTATATATTTATTCCTCTAAGTAAAACCAAATACTTAATTAAGCATTGAGGTCACTCATGTGGCCATTGACTTTTTTCCCTTGTTACTTTATGGGAGTTTTTAGAGGCTGAGGCTTGGAAGGATTAAATTGTTCTGAGATCACTCAAGTAGCTGTTGGCTGACTTTTTTTTTTTTTTTTTTTTTTTTTTTTTTTTTTTTTTTTTCCATTTTTAATTTACTTTCCCAAGATTTTTAGGCGTTTTAAGGCTTGGCTGTATGAAGCCATTTGCCCCAAGTAGTACACATTTCTGAAAAAATCAGGAATTGAATTGAGGCTGGCTGCTCTAATACCCACTCCATTTCCATTTTGCTTCCCTGATGTCCTATGTCTTGATCCCCCGAATCAATGCTGCTATTCAAAGGAAAAGTTTAAAAAGTCAGAGGGAAACTAGCAATGATTACTGAGGACAGAAGATAAGTGTTGACTGATGTGGGGAGCTTCAGATGGGTACTGTCACATGCATCCTTTTCTTTTCCTTGCTCAGCATCCCCGTGTCTGGGAAATGCTCCTTACTCCTCTACTTGACTGCATTAGGACCAGTGGACCTTCAGTCCTGTGGCCTTCAATTCGTAAATGAGTGTGCGACTCAGACTGACCAACGAGAGAAACTTTTATCCCTGGAGAGGGAGGCACATAGCCCACACAGAGTCTGCTGAAGTATGATGTTTGGCATTATTGTCGGATTTTCTCAATTGTATTAATTGGGTACAAAGAAAATGATGCCATTATATCTCTTTGCTATCTGCTTCCTTCTCCAATCTGTTAACTTCTCTCATTCTTTTCCATGATAACATTTTAGGAAAAGACTATGGCTTCCAAGTCACTTTGGAGAGAAAAAATATCAGTTTTATTTAATTATTGGAAAATCCAGTTGGGTCCAAGTCAAAACTTCAACCCCACCTTCCTGTCAAAGGTATCTCCTGCTCCAGGCTCAGACAACTTTGAAGTTCATGGCATACGACTGTTCCCATTCTCTCTACACTGCTTCCCAGGTTCCCTTCTTTATCCTCCAGTGTGTTGGGTCAAGGAGGAGAGGACAGGTTGGAGAGGGAGGGTTTACACAGTAGCGTTTTCTGTTGAGGTCTGTATTCAGTGCAGGTTTTGGTGGAGGCGGCTTTGGTGGGGGTTCTAGGCCTCCAGTGAGTCTTCACTTTCTTGACACGAACAAGATACTCCCTGACTTTCTTTCAAGTTGGTTCTTACATCTTGCTTGTGTTCTCTGGGCCCAGTATGTCCCTCAGGACTTTCTGGGGTCAATAGCTCGTGCATGCTTTTGAATAGCTTTTGCCCAATATGAAATCAATATTTCTGGTTTAGATATTCTCCTTATCATTGTCAAATCTCTACCACACTTTATGCTATTTAAAGCAAATTTAAAATAATTTTTTTTTTCAGTTGGAATGAATGGATGAGGTTGATTTTTAGTAAATGGTGCAATGCTTCTCTTTTTTTTTTTTTTTAAGTTTCCATATGTGATACAACTGAGCAGGTCAATAGGATGTTTTATAGTATAAAATACTAACTCTGTGGTGGTTTTGGCATTGTTTGTTTTGTCCTATCAGTTCGGCTTCATAGAACCTTACTATCAAGGCAGGTAATTGTTCTAGCATATGTATAGCCACTATAATCCTATTATCACATGATTTATTTACATGGAGTGTATTTTAACTGTGCTTGAAATCATTATTATACCAAAAGTCTGACAAGGGGTAGTTCTCCTTTAGTGGATAATTTGAATCTTATTCCCAGTACTGGATCATAATAGATCCTCTATACTAACTGTATGCGTTGTGTTCAAGTTTAATTTCCAGGTTTAAATGGTACTTAAGATAGGTCCTATGCTAAAATAACAAGATTGGTTAAGCAGAGGACAATGCAATGATCTAGTTATTATTTGAAATTAAAAGTTTGGGAATTATTCCCACTTTTAACTGATTTTGCAACAGGTTATTTTACAGTCATCATGGCTCAGCCTAAGTAACTTTTCTTACTCCAGGACTCACTAACTGCTTCCTAACAGAGGCCAGTGACTTGCTTTTGGCATGTCAAAGTAGCTGCTGTTCAGATGTTCTGTGTCCTGACACGCTGCACTAGGTCAATTGCCCCCCAGATGATCACAAGGCTGCTCTGTGTAAGCCGAGACCAGCATCTGGAGACCTTTACAGTTGCTGCTGCTAAATTTGTGAAGAAATCTCAAATAAAAGTTGCACATTTTTTCTTTTTTTAACACATGTGTATAAACCAGCATCATTAACCACCTCTTTGGATTTGAATCACCAAATATAAACAATATTTCTTTGCCTAAATCATGCCCTAAAAGCTTAAGGGGGAGTGAGACGTGTAATTAAAGATGAAATATCAAGTCATATAAAAGGTTGTGCCAACAGTAAACTGAAGTCTTCAGGGGAATTTCTTGGAGCACAGGACACTCTGCTTTCTAAATGCCACTAAGCCAGAGGCTTTAGGGTGAGTGTATCTGAAATCAGGAGTGTAGTCCATTATTGTAACTGGAAGCTGAGCTAACTAACCCCTGACTTGGAAACTATTCAATAGACTGGTAGGTTCCATCCAGTTCAAAGCAATTCATTTCAATTCAACTCAATTTAGTTATCCACTTTTCATAAATGTTTATGACACATTGTTTGTTTACTGGGCACTGAGCAGGGTACAAAGAAATGTAGAGGTGAAACCTGGCTCTGCTGAGGCTACACTACTTTCTGTTCTCCATACTGTCCCTGCACTCTGAAAGCCTGGTTTATAGAAACAGTCTCATTGTGCGCCCTTGCTCTCTGGGTTCGGATGGGTTCAGGCAAGGAGATACCAGTGGGCAGGAGAGAGGTTTATTTCCCTGACTTCCTCCTGAACTGCTAGTTCACGCCAGGCTTGCTTCTGGCTGTCACCTCTCTCCATACACTGGGCACTGTCTCTGGCTAGATCCAGATGGCCGCTCCCTCCCATTCCCCTTTATGACTAGATGTGATCTTAAATGCTCCCCGTGCTCTTGTCCCTGGGAGACTACCCCACTTTTAAGCTGTGCTCACTCATCTGAAAACATTCTTTGTATTAAACTCTTTGATTATTAAACCTGCACGGATCACCTATGCTTTACGAAGGAGCCCAACGGAAACTTAAGTCATCTTCAGTCTGAATTTACTTATTTTAGTTAAGTGCTTTGCTTTTTGGGAGTAGACTGTCATGCCAGGTCCAAAGAATATAAACCTGGGCATTGATGATAGACACAGTCCAGTTCTTAATGAAAGATAGCTTACTAGAACGCACAGAAATCAAACCAGTGACTGCAGTGAGCACCTGATAGTTGATGTTAAGGAGGGTGGAAAACTTGCCTTGTCTTGGGGACCCTCCTGGAGGACATGTGTTGACTTGAAACAGGAAGAATGATGGGGGCATTAATTAGGTGGAGGTGTGATGGCCCTGGGGTGGGCCGGGGTGGGCCTGGGAGAAAGAAGCCCCTTCGTGCATCTCTAGGGCTGGAGATGGCCCTGGGAAGATCACCAGCAAACACACACACACACACACACACACACACACACACACACACACACACACACACACACACACACACTCTGGCTCCCTGGGGGTGATGCCCGTTTATCAACCCTGGGGTGGGAGTGGAGGAATCAGTAGCCTTACTAGTCTGTAACTTACTAGTTTGGAGCTTGTCCTAGGGTGGGAACTCAAGGGGAAGTCTTTACACTGTTGGCTGAGCTTTGTAAGAGTCCTCTGGCCTCAGGGTGGTGGATGGATTGGGGAGTGAAGGCAGGGCGGTGGAGGCTGTTTCAGAATTTAGGACGAGACGACAGTGGTGCCAGAGTTCGCGGCCATAGGAATGAAGAGAAGCAGATGCGTCGGCTGCTTTCTCTTTTTCTAACTCTCCCGTGTCGGGTGAGGTCCAGAGCTCTTTTCCCAGCGTGGCGGGAGGGGACAGGGAGAGGGACAGGCATAAACGCGGCGAGATCCTGCAGCCTGAGCCCCGCGAGGCGGCGCGCGGGACCTAGGAGCCTCCCTGGGCGCACGCAGGGCACCCCAGTCGCCTGGCGTTGGTGGAGACAGAGTCAGATTTGGAGCGCATGTCTCCTGCTCTTTTGCTGTCCTATTTGGGTCCCCAAGGAGAAAGGCAACCGTGCTCATCCCTCCACAGCCTTGGAAAGAGTGCAGACCCTTCCGCAGAGCTGGAGCTGGCGGGAGCCTGGAGCCCGGAGAGGCTGTTCTAGAACCGCAGCCTCGGAGCACCCAGTCCTGAAGTGTGGACTGCGCCTCGAGCTGATGGGCGGAGGAGGGAGACTTGACGGTGGGATGAGAATATGACTTCCTGCTTGTATCACACTGAATGTGAACTTCTCAATAAACAGACACGTACGGAAAACCTAAATGTGGATGCATTACAGTGCGTCACTTATATGGGTTTGTACACACACACACACACACACACACACACACACACAACTTCACGCTACACTTTTATATTCTTATATTCCTTCATGTTTATATATATATACACACACACACACATACTGTATGTACATACTTTCCTGTACATAGTTGTCATGAAGGTGGCTCGGAAAATATAGACAGGTATAAAAGAAGTTAATAAAAATCATCCTGTCACCCAATAACTTCATAGCATATTATGTGATAAAAAGTAATGCATTTAAAAGTCTCTTCCCCATTGAGATAAATTGTGTGGATGTTGTTTAAGGCATTTGATAGCTATTATTTTTTTCCACATTTTTATTGGTACATTATAGTTGTGCGTAATGGTGGAATTTGTTGTTACATATTTGTACATGCACATAATAGAGCAATGCAATTTGGCCAATATCAGTACTTCCCCCGTCCCTCCCCACCTTGGACCCTTTCCTCTACTGATCTCCCTTTAATTTTTAGGAGACCCACCTCCATCTTTCTTTCCCTTTTCCACTCTAGCTTCCATATGAGAGAAAACACATGACCCTTGATTTTTTGAGTTTGACTTATTTCACTTGATATGATGGTCTCTAGTTCCATCCATTTTCTTGCAAATGCCATAATTTTCATTTTTCTTTATGGCTGAATAAAACTCCATCATGTATATGTGCCACATTATCCTTATCCATTCAGCTGTGGATGGACATCTAGGCTGGTTCTGTAGTTTGACTATCGTGAATTGTGCTGCTATAAACATGGGTAGGCGTGTATCACTGTAGTAAGATGACTTTAATTCTTCAGGGTAGAGACCAAGAAGTGGTGTAGCTGGGTCATATGGTGGTTTCATGCCTAATCTTTTGAGGAGCCTCCAGACTGATTTCCATAGTGGTCATACTGGTTCATAGCCCCAAAACTGTGTGAGAGTTTTCCTTTTCTCCACCTCCTCTCCAGCATTTATTATTAGTATTCTTGATGACCGCCATGTGACTGGTGTGAGCTGAAATCTCATTGTAGGTTTGATTTGCATTTCCCTAAATTGCGAATGATGTTGAACATTGTTTTTTCATGTATTTGTTGGCCATTTGTATTTCTTGGTTTGAGAAGTGTCTGTCTGATTCATTTGCCCATTTATTAATTGGGTTATTGGATTTTTAGTGTCAAGGTTTTTGAGTTCTTTATTTATTCTAGATATTGAGACTTTATCTTTTCTCCCCATGTGCATCTCACATTTTCTGTGAGTTGACTGATCATTGCTCTTGCTCTTTTATTTTTTTTTTTTAATGGTGCTGGGTATCGAACCCAGGCTCTCCCACTTTCAAGAACTCTACCACTGAGCTACAGTTCTAACTTTCCACCCAGCTTTTTAAAAAATTGAAGCATGTATTGTTTTTGCTTAAGAAAAAAACACTTCTATATTAAATGATTTGATCTTGTGTAATGTATTTTGAAAATATTTTGTCCTTGAATTTAATTTCTTACTTTTAGTGGGTCTGAGGCATGCCTGTAATCCCAGGGACTTAGGAGGCTAAGGCAGGAGGATCGCCAATTCCAGGCCAGTCTCAGCAATTTAGCTAGGTCCTAAGAAACTCTGGGAGACCTTGTCTCAAAAATAAAAATGTTTTAAAAAAGGGCTGTAGGAGACATAGTTCAGTGGTAAAGCACCCCTGGATTCAAATCCCCCAAATTAAGTAATATAATTTATGGTACTTTGCTACAGATGTATTTAATTACTATACAGTTAAATATATAAATAAATTTCTTTCAGATCAAGAGTTGATTAGTTTTTCTCATCTCTAGAAATAAGAGCAAAATAAATGAAAGGAGGGAGGGCTCAGATATCATAAAGATATAGTAAAGGTCAGTAAGGTAGGAGAAGGAGATCAAAAGGGAGAGAGGAGGAATGGAAAAGGGGAGGAGATACAGAATAAATTTTAAAAAATCAGGTTACATGCACATATAAACACATGACAGGGAATTTCACCTTTGTGTATAATTAGAAAGAACCAATCATCAATAAATGGATGAGCGAAAGGAAGGCCAGTAGAATAGGGGAAGGAGAACGGGAGGATGGAAGTAGGGAAGGAAAAGAAGTGAAATCACATTTCCAGCATGTAAGGATTTGCTAGGATGGACCAACTACTATGTATGACTATAATTCCTTAATAGAATAAAAGAAAATTAGGAAACAAGAAATCAAAGATGAAATGAAAACATTCTCTTGCCCCAAACAAATAAATTGATTTCTTTTAAGATGTTTCTTTCTTCTGCTTTCCTCATCCTGAATTCAGAAAAAATTGCCTATATTGCATTCTTCTTGGTTTATTGTTTCATTTTTTAACATGAGACAGTTTCACCTCCTGATTAATTCCAATTATGTTTAGTGGTAGGAACTGTCCCTCTCTCTACCACGGCCCCTCCTGGTTAAACCAACAATTACATAACATTTACTGGAAAATTTATTCTGATTTAGATCCATTAAGGATTTGTTTCCCTGCTGTGTGGAGAGTCAATTGGCTTGTAGGGTAGAAAATGCAGACTCTGCAGTCAGAAGCACGTGAGCTTGCCTTTCATTATTTTTATAATTTGCTGGTTGAAGACCAGGATAATTCACTTCACATTCTCAATTACTAAGAGAGTAAAATAGGCCTAGATAGAGTGTTTTCAAAAGAAATCAAATGAAATAATACATCTATGATGCCCTATTAGTATTCTTTTTTGTTCTCTTTATTTGGAAACATGTTGGACTGGGGACCACAAAATCTGAGGCTTTTACAACTCTGTTGCTTTTTGAGAAATTTACCTAGATTTTTTTTTTCTCCCTGCATTTCTGTTAATAATTTCTAAAAGTAATAGTTACTTATGTCACAGAGGTTTTTTTTTGATGAAATTGATTATGTTTCTATGTCTCTCTCTTTCCCATGCTTTAAAAGCTGCAGAGTGCTAAACTAATCTAAGGTATATAGGTACATTTATTAAAATGCCTTGAAGAATTGGAAACATAGCTCATCTTTGGAGACCAGATTCTTAGTTACATCCTGTAGTTGGCTTTATTAAACTGAGAAAAATTGAACTTATTATGCAGCTGCTTGGTTTCAAGTAACAGAAACTGACTCCGGTTAACTTATGCAAAGAGGGAATTTATTGGAAGGATATGGAGTTGCTCATGGAATAGGAGGGAGGGGCGAAGAGCAGGCTGCAACAGCTGTGGTGTGTTGGAGGCAGTGGGAGCTGGGTAAGTGGAATTTTTGTAGAAGGAACTGATAAAATATCTTTCCCTAAACACTCCTCTGCCCCAAGAAATAAAATCTGTGTTCAATTTAAAAAAATCATGTTGCTGAAGATTAAAACTTGGGGGTAGAGCATTTGTGACCCCCACTTGTCATGTGCCTGCCCTTTGGCTGGAGGTGGGCAGGGTGATTCAATGACAGCTGCAAGACTGTGTCTAGAGAGGGAAGAGAGAATTCCCCCAAAGGAAAACAGGGGTGACATTCATATAGCAGGATAGGATGTGGAGTGACCGCACACAACAAAAGTCCCAGTGCAGTTCTGGGCTTGTTCTGTGTTATAGGAACCGGAGAGAGAAGAGCTATCAGCAAAAGATGCCTAGGATAAAAGCCAACAGCTGTTAACTTTGCTTGTCTGACAGCTCCGACTCCTAGGTCCATAGCCCAACATCGCCCTTGCTGGACTTGGGAATGATCTTTTCAAGACAGATGAGGAGAGGGAGAGGAATCCATGATGCTGATCTATGAGCATCCGTGAGGTCCAAGATTAGAGAGGATTGAGTGTCTGAGATCTTGTAATTCATGACTGTAGCCACTATCAAGTGCCAAATTCTCTAGAGGTGAGAAATGGTGGAAGAGAAACACAATGATAGCTGTCTCAGCCTTAGGACTCCAGACTTTTCTGTTTCAGCCTAATTAACTCTCCTGTTCTTAAAGAGAAGAAAAGAAATAGAAACATGAATTCATAAGGCTGCACCTTTCTCTCTCTGTGCATGTTCCCCAGGGGAGGTGATCCATTAGCAACAGAGGCAGGCATGCCAAGAGCAATAAAGGGGCAAGCTGGCCAGGCTGAGCAGGCTGCAGCTAAAGGCTCTACTGGAGAATCTTGCTCATTCATTAATTCTAGCCTTGGAAGGGGGCCAAGCTGTGTGGTTTCACCACAGCAAGGGGCAAGATCCTAATGATTAAATGCTCTTTGTTGCCTTGCATTTCACTTTTTCTAGCAATGCACTTTGAAGAATGGAAAATTGAGTTTTCAATACTCTGTTGTTTGTTGAAGCTAAAGCTAGTGGTAATTGAAGCCAGTCGAAGGCTGAAGGGAATGGCCGAGGTAAGGCTGAGAGCCCAGAGAAAGCTGAAGGATGTGTTTGGGGATTCAGTGGGTCCTTCCACTCCTCTTTATCACGATGAATACTTTAGTTGTGATTTGCTTTTGGAAAAATCATGTTATTCTTTGAAAATACTTTCCTTTCTACATTCTCTTTGGATCAATAATGCTCTAGTGTATATAGAAAACCTAGGATCAGAGTAAAAAGAAATGGAGAGTGAAGTGTCACCATCATTGTTTAACAATCTCAGGCTAAATTGAGGAAACTACAGGATTCTCCCTACTTCATCTAGACGACTGATCAGACCTTGATTTAATTAAATCAACATCCCTATTTGATGTTCACAGCACTCCTGGGTCATCTTGAGGAAATGAAGTGTTTCTGTTGTTGTTAACTGACCAATAATTTAACTAGATCTAACACCTGGACTAGTTCAAGGCACAGAATAGGTGATTTATGTCTATTAAATGAATGGATAAACTAGGTTCCTTTTCTCGAACAAACCATAAATACAGAGGAAAAACTAATTCAAACAATGGTGTTTGTAACTGAATAACTCATTAGAATCTTTTAGTCTGGTAATCCAGAGTGAACAAAGTTCTAATCTTCAAACTGTATGAAAGAATGTATTTATGGTATGAAACTACCACTCTCTTAGATTGAAGAGCCAGGCAGCATGGGTTCTAGTTCCCACACCTCTACCTAGATGCAAGAAAAAAAATTCCCCATTTTTATCTTCTTTATGTTTATCACCTAATTCAACTTGATTTCTTAGAGGATAAGTCTCTATGGAAGTGGCAAGAAAATTCTGAGGAAAAATTGGGGTTCTGTTTGTTCATCCAATGGCTATTTTTTGAATATGTGTAGGATAAAAAGCAATATGGTAGCTCTTGAGCATCTCAGCTAAGAATCTCTGGGATGTATAGTTACCATTACATATATTCTTTGTAAACAGCTTTGCTAAGATACAATTTATGTACCATGAAATTTACCTAAGTGCATCATTCAGTGGTTTTTAGTGTGTTTACAGAGTTATATAGTCACCACCACAATATAATTTTGTCATCCCCCAAATAAACCCTTTATCAATTAACTCCTTATCTCCTTTTCCCTGGCAACCAATGATCTACTCTTTGTCTCTACTGACTTGCCTACTCCAGATAGTCCACACAAGTGGCATCATACAACACACAGTCTTTTGTATCTGACTAATTTCACTTAGAATAAAGTTTTTGAGGTTCATCCATATTGTATGAAATGTTAGTACTAGCTTTGTTTTTAATTGATGAATAGCATTTGATAATGTTTATCCATTCATCACTTGCTGGACATTTGGGTTGTGTTCACATTTTGGATATTATGAATGTCATTGTTATAAAAGTTTGTGCATTAATTTTTGTGTGGACATGTGTTTTTATTTTTTGATTCTATACCTAAGAGTGGGATTACTAGGTCATATAGTAATCCCATATTCAACTTTCCACATCGACTGCATGATTTTATGTTTACATTTATCGTGTCTATAAACAAAAAGTGAGAATTCATTGCAAGGGTTAAAAGATTTTTGTATTCACTGAAGTTAGTATATTTATAAAATGTTTAGCACAATGTGACGTCAGCATTAGACCTGATAGTTATTTTTATAAGGGTGATATTATAATGCAAACTATTTAGAGGTAAGAAAGATGAGAAATAGAGAAGTTCTGTGACCCTCCCAAGGTCACAGAAAGTGATAGGGAGATCTGAGACTCTTAATATTCTTCTGTCTGGTCCCAGAACTGAGCTTGTCATATCTATACTACAAAGTATTATCTCCTCATTTAGTTATAAAGATGAGAACTAGCATTGTCATTAATTACATACTAGGTAAGCAGCATAAGTCCAGTTGAGAGGTCATACATTCTGGAGCCGTGGGGTTCCCTTCTGATACAGGACAAGAAACCAGATTCCACACACAGGTTGACTAGTACTATGATGATGGATGTGATGGATGTTAGAAAGAGGAGAATTTTCGATCCCCAGTACTGCAAAAAAAAAAAAAAAAAAAAAAAAAAAAAAAAAAAAAAAAGAAAGAGGAGAATTCTCTTTGATCCTTGGAAAGGGGTTACAGATATAGGAAAACAAATGGGAAAATGAAATACCAAATTAGGTTATATAATCTGGTGAACGCTTACCACAAAACAAAGCATTGTGCTGAATGATTACTTTAGATAATTTAGTCTAATTTTCACAACAGCACTCTAATAAAGGTCCTGGACTTGACACCATTTTACAAGTTGTGAAGTAACTGACTTTAAAGTATGAGGTACTCTAGCACTAGGCACACAGCTAAAGAAAGTGACATAGTTGGCACTTAAGTCTAGCTCCAAAGTCTAGGTTCATAAGCACAATACCACAAAATCAACTGCAGCAACCACTATGAAAGTTATCCTGATATGAGACCCCACTGGGAAAAAAAAATGGTCTGTGGTTACTTTGAAAATAGAGCTTTTTAAATCTATGTCCAGTAAATGCGATTTTACTTCACAACTTCAAAGTAATATGTGAATAGATTATAGCTGCTTTGTTCTGACAAATGTCACCATTCAATGGTAGACTTTTTGGATAAAGGTTGTGTTCCCAAAGCTTCAAGTGCACTAAATCTTTGTGTATGGAACCGAAATGTTTTTCTCTCATGGGGTGTTCTGTTGTGGGATTCTCGGATAAGCCACAATAAGGGCTATCTGGGAAATAAGATGATCTAGTAATGATATCATACAGGCCAAAATAACAGTCCATAGGATGTCTTGGGCTCTTTGGTGGAATCCTGGGGGAGAGAGCTCAATTCTGCTCCTGGGATGGCTGGTAGGAGACATTCTTCCATGCTGTTCAGAATTGCCTTTAAATTTGCCTTACGGCTGAGAAGTTTGGGAGAAAGGTCAACATCAGTGACTAGTTCCTGCAGCCCTAATCAAGCATATACTCTATCACACAACTGTCATGAGAGAAAGGAATGAGCTGTTTCAGCCTTCTAATCTACTTCCTCATGGAGTTGTTTCGAGGATGAAATGATTCTAACTGTGCACAGCACTTAGGGGCAGCACTGGGACCATCAGCGGCCCTTATACTTTATTTATACTTTTTAGTGCCTGGAAGCATGGACTTGCAGTCAGAGAGGCCTGGGTTTGACACATGGCTTTGGTACTTACATTTTTTGTGTAATGGAGGCTGAATATAGATACACAACCATTGATGCTCTTATTTGATGGTGCAGGATTATAGCTGGGAAGTGGCTGCTAGGCCAGGCTCTCTGTGTCCCATGTCTCCCTGGAGTTAAGTGTGGCCATGTGCTTGAATTCTGGATAATGGAAACTTATCAAAAGTGATAAGCACCGCATGCAGGCCTGGCCTAACACTCCTTTCCTTCTACTTTCTCCTTTCTTTTGCCAGAGTATTCATCCTGACAGACAGGGTCTCTGCCTTCCCATTCACCAACTCAGTATTATTACTTGGGTAAGAAGTAATTTTTTTTATTGTGTTGATGACTTTACACATTTTTTGGAGGCGTGGTAATTATTCATTTATTTATTTTTTTTTAAATTAGAGCTTCGTAGTTATACATAGTAGTTGGGTTCATCCTGAAAAACTCATACATGCATGGAAATCAATTTCAGTTCATGATGGGGGTGGTTACTTATTAAAGCAGTTAGGAATGGTCACAATGGATTATTCCCTTAGGCAATTACTGGGCAGTCTTTTCTGAACTTTACTTAGTAAAATGGAGGTAACCATGTTTATTTTGCAATTCTGTTGTAAGAATTAAATGGGATAAAATATAAAAATTTCCAACATGGTCAGGTGGTTCTTATTTTTATTGTATATCCATGTGCTATCCAATAGCAAGAGTTAGGAGACATTTGACAGTGTATTTACTTGACAGCTATATAAATATCTTTTCTGTAATTATATAATGGTCCAGAGCTCTAGGAAAGCAATAGAGAAAGCCTATCTATTTTTGTTATCCATTATCCCTCCAAGAGCTTTACCTTTCTGCCTAGAATCTAAACTCCATGAGGGTTAGCACTGAATCTTGCTTCTCTTTCCAGCTTAGCAGTGTGCCTAGTGAATTATACGTAGCAGGTTACTGACAATTTATTTTCCTGGGTTTTCCTTATTTTCTAGTGTTTACATGTGTTCTCACCACTGTGCATATGTTCCATCTTCCTGCATTGCTTACATGCATAGTAACTCATGTGAGCTTCATACCAATGTTATGAGGAGACCAGTGGTATTTATTTCCCTGTTATGGAAATAAAGTAACCAAGGCAAGAAGAAACTTTTGCATACCTGGGGTCACATATCAGTCATAGCAGAAACAGGATAAAAACCTAGACATTATGACTTCAGAAAACACACACACACACACACACACACACACACACACACACACACACTACCTCTTATATATACATGAAGGAATAATAGCTTTTCAGAAATGTATCACAGAAATGCTAAACTTCTTGTGTACACCCATTTAATACTCCCCACAACTGTGTAAAAATTGAAATTGTACCTGGGATAAAATTGTTTTATAAAACACCTAAAAGGATGCCTTAGTCTTTATTCTCTTTAGAAAAATATTCAGCAGAGGGGGAAAAAAAAAAAAAAACCAAAAACCTACCCATGCAACGTTAATAACCACAAGGGGAATACTGGGCTATGAGTATTTAAGCAAATTCTTCATCCTTGTTCATTTGAGTGCTGACAGTGTGCAAGGCACCGAGCTAGGAGCTAAGAATATGACCAGGAATTCAGTCCCTGCTCTCAAAGCCTTTCCTTTCTCCTGAGAGAGGGACAAACTTAAACTTAGTGAACTTAAGACATCAGAGCAAGAGTCAGCTGAATTCTTTATGCCAGGACTTAACACGGCCAGTTTGTACAATCAGAAGCACCAAGTAGGAGGTAACAACCGTGCTTGTACGTAAGGTGGATAATTTATGAGTGTTTTTCGTTGGGGGGAAGGAAAGCAAAGGAAATGTGATTTACAAGCATTTGTTGGGTTCACTTGTTTTAACATTTCCCATATGCTCAGAAGACAACATACGTGGGATGTATTTTCTTGGTTACACACCAAAGGGTCCGGCAAACCTTCCTATTTACTCCTTGTAGTCTGCAGTCTTTTACTATGTCTGCTAATATTTGCTATAAATTTGTCCCCTCCTGACTAAACAACAGAATCACCACCACCGCCATCACACATACACTCAACAGCAATTCAAGATTCCATTTCACATTTTCTTGACCATGTTTGCCATGAGGAAGTAAATTAAAACTGTGATATTACAGAACCCCAAGGTCTGTGGTACTGTTAATAACACTTTATATCTCTGACGGACCTTGGAGCCCTCAAAACTTGTTCTATATCTGTTCATTTTTTGTCCAATTCTTGAGACTTGGGAAATTTGCAAGGAAAATAAAATACTCGCTTTCAAGGGGATGGGAAAGAGTTTCTGAGAAATAAAGTAAGTTGTAGACCATGACTCCAGCCAGGTTCTTTCTACCCAATTATTTCAGTTGTATTATGCTACAGATGTCTTACATTTGAACTAGAGTAGTAAACCAATATTTTACTATTTCTCACATATTTTTTCGTATACAGATGTTTGCATTTTTCCTAAACAAAGTGATGCTTTATGTATTTAAGCAGGCTTTGTGAGGATAATTTTAAAAATTATCTTTCTGGTTTCTACCCACATGTCAATAATTTTAAAAAGGGCATCTAGTGTCTTTGATGGGAAATATGTAAAACGAGGTTTGGGGTGAGTTTGTCTGAGCCTGCCCAGCTCTACTGAACCTGAGTTTGGGGTAAGGATTTGATGTCTCAAGTCCCCAAAACCCAGCAGACTGACGGGGCAAATGCACAGAGGAGAAGACAACTCAGGCTGCATCCTCCCGTTCCTGAGCATGGCATTCACGGGCTGATCCCTTATGCCATTGCTGACGGCTCCCGTCCTGGAACAGGGCAGCGCAGTCTGTGCTAGTCCTGGCTCGGCTGGGCACAAGAAGAATCTTCTGTAGCCTGGCACTGGATTCTCCAGCAGTGCTGCACAAATATTTGTAATCCACTCATTCACTTCACCTCACTCTTTGAGGAGTAGGTAAATTTCTGGCAATTCCCTTTTACTTTTTCAAAGGAAGAAGGGTGTTATGGTTTAGGGAAGAGGTGTCCCCCAAAGGGTCAGGTATGAGACAATACAGGAATTGTTTGGAGGTGGAATGGTTAGATTGTGAGAGTTGTAACCTATTGAAAGAATTAATCTCCTGATATGGATTAACTGGGTGGTAACTGTAGGCAGGTAGGGTGTGGCTGGAGGAATGGATCTCTGGGGGTTTATATTTTGTTCTAGAGAGTGGAACTCTGTTATGGTTTGGATGTGAGGTGTCCCTCAAAAGCTCATGTGTGAGACAATGGAGGAAGATGTGGAGGAGACATGATCGGGTCATAGCCTTAACCTAATCAGTTAATTAATCCCTCATGGGATTAAATGAGTAGTAACTGGAGGGGGTGGAGTGTGCCTGAAGGAAGTGGTTCACTGTGGCTGTGGCTGTGGGTTATATATTTGTACCTGCCACACTCTCCCACCATGATGTACAGCCTCACCCAACCCTGAGGAATGGAACTGGCACTCTATGGACTAGGACCTCTGAAACTGTGAGTCCTTAAACAAACTTTTCTTCCTCTATAATTGTTCTGGTTGAGTCCTATAGTCATAGCGGTGAAAAAACTGACAAATACAAGCTCTCTCCCTGCTTCCCGTTGCCATGTCCTGAGCTGCTTTCCTTGGCCATGCCCTTCCACCTTAACGTTCTACTTCACCTTGGACCCAGAGCTAAGGGGTTGGCCATCAAAACTATGAGCCAAAATAACTCCCACCCCCAATTGTTCATGTCAGGCCTTTTGGTCACAATCATGCAAAAGTTGGCTAAAACAAAGGGCCCTGCAATTGTGTCTTTTATCTATTCACTTTATGTTTGTAGCTCAGGACCTCATTTTCTCACTTGAGGCATTATGAGCTCTTTTCTGATAGTTTTCCTTATTTCTGTTTTTTTCTTCTCAGTTCCATTTACCAGAAAATTTGAGTTTTTTTCCCTGCATTTTGAAGTTAGCATGTCTTTATTCTACTTAAACAACTTAGAAAGCTCAGTATATCCAATTCAAGATAAAATCTATGTTTGAGGACTTCAGTATCCCAGAAATACTCAATAGTTGACCCTTTTTAGGCTTATCCCTACTGCGTCACCCACAGCATCCAATGCACCAGTCCCTGGGACCTTTCTGCCTATTCTCTAGCTGAGTGAATGTCGCCAAACCATCAGGTTTTTCTTCTGTGGCTTCCCAGTCAAAAATATATTTGGTCACACTCTCTACCTACCCAAGGGTCTTTACTCATTTGAAGTCCAGTTTAACGGCATTCTACTGTGGGGATCTTACCCTGATTGTCCTTTAGCCTTCCATGCTTAGTACATCACTTGTGCAGACATTTGTCTTGCCTTATAAGGAGGCTGCTTGTGTGTTGGTATCATCTCTTAGATTACAGGGTTTGCTTCGTTGGCATGAGACCTGTAAAGTTGCATAGTAACCCATGCTTCTAAGGACCCCACACTTGGTTTAATGCTTTGTTATTGCCATCTTGAAATTCTTAAGAATTTTCATACAAGTCACCCAGCATTTTCGTTTTGCTCTGAGTCTTGTAAATATTTTAGTTGGTCTTGTCCTTAAGGATAGGGGCTACTTCAAATGTATCTTGACCTATTCCAGCTTTATGCCTTTTTTCTAGGTGCTTATTTTTAGAGGTTTATTTAAAATAATGCAAAAATAAATAACTAAATGATTTTGCTAATTAAAACAGCTCAGAGGAGGAACCAGGCTTGGATCCTATCTATCTGAGAGGTCTGGGGATTCAGGGATGTCGATTCACCCCAGGTCTTGTCTCTGTAGAAGGAAGTTCCAGGATTGCCACAAACCACACTTGCTTTTTATTGGGGAGAGGCATGTTTCTCCTAGAAGCAAATAACAGGCTTGAAGGTGAAGTTAACTCTGGGACTGCCCCAGGAAAGTGCGGGGGAATGGGGTTGGAATTTGCTTGAAGAAGGCAGGCATGGAATCCTTCCCGGGCTCACGTGATGTGAGTTCATGGTGTTCTTCTTGAAGTAGCCACTGAGGCCAGCCAGCCCACATGCTTGGTTTCCTCAGGAAGTTCCTTTGGGAGAGGAAAAAGGATTGTTTCTACAAAAGATAACCTCCAAGTGAGAACAAGTATGAGTACAGAAAAAGCTGGAAAGCTATAACAGCTTAGTTCTTCCTGAGCACTCTTCACCTTCCTTGTCAGGAAGGAACTTCTGGCCCAGCACTGAACACAATGATTTCGTTACCTTTCAGAGTGTTTGAATTTAACTTTCCTACATTTCAGGGAAGGAAACTGATTTATAAAAGCAGTTGCTAATAATTTAGGCTATTTCTTCAAAGGGATATAGAATCATATTTTTAAAAGAAGAAAGAGAAAACAGACTTTTGTGTGGAGAGATACAGAATTTTTCATTGAAGTCTGAGGAAAGGAAGAAGCATTCAGAAAAGCAAGTGGATTCTAGTCCTTTGGCAGTGTGAAAGTAGATATATAAAGTATGTAAATGCATGGACATGGCTATTTTCCAAGAAAATTTCATTTACAAATACTGATGACCAATGGGTTTGGTCCTTGGTCTGTATGTAGACATCTGTTTTTGACAAATTGACTATCATACACCAGGAGAAATTTTGCAGAATTACTTAGCATTGTTCATAATACCAAGAATGTCGAATGTCCGTCACCAGCAGATTTTTTGCACACTTTGTTTTATATTCCATTAATGGAATACTACACAGTAGTAAAGCGCAACGATCCCTGGCTACATACATCAGTGTGGACCAGTTTTTGACACAATTCAGAGCTTGTGGAGTAAGGCAGAGAAGATGCGTGTAGCATGATTCTAAAGTTCAGAACAGGTACACACAATCTAAATACATTTAGAATGCACACACACACACACACACACATGTATACACACATACACACACGCAGGTGGGGGATCTGAAGAGGGAACACAGGAATGAGAGGCTCAGAACCTCATGGGGAGAGTGGATGAAGTTCTGGCCATTTCAAAAGTACTGCAATTCTACTTCTTAAGCTGATCTCATGAACATAAAATTGTTTATTTTACTTAATAAACACATTGTATGTGTATATTTTGGTAGATATACAGTTAAAAATTAAAATAGGGTTAAGTAACTTGTGCAAGACTATTCAACAAGTGAGTGGAGGAACTGGGATTTGAATTTTGGTCTCTTTGGCGGCAAAGCTCAAAACCTTTCTAATCACTTCTTCTATGTCTGGTTTAAGTCAGTGTTATTTTTATTGTACTCTTCACATTAATTACTTCTCTATTTATACTGAGATACTGGAAACCAATTTGTGTAGCCTCGATTTCTTCCTGAATCAAGGGGCCTGTTAAGTTAATTGGTTGTGACACGTGGCTACCAGAATGTGTAATTATCATCTGCATTGAGTGGGAGGCTCAGATGACAGTTAATAGTACATGTAGACAGAGATCTGTGTGTTGCTGCAACTGAAGAGCCAGTCAAAAATGTAACATTAATCAAAATTGGTTCATGATTCCTAACAAATTTATTCAGATCATTCAAATCATCTTAAAAGAATGGTTTACTAGACTGAAAATATCAGAATTGTTATTTTGGTCAATGAAATATTGTGAAAAGTCAAACGTTAATAGTTCTCAATTCTGGGTGTAACTTAAAAATGACCTTGGGAACTTTTTACATAACACTGATTCCCAATACTTTGTCCTAACAGTTGAGGCACAGCCTTTGGGGAGTGGTATCAGGGTTGAGAACCACTGATTCTGTGCAGCTAGGCTCTGGAGCACAAGGAGGTAATAAGGTCACCTAGTGACAATAGCTACATATAAGGTAAGAACTTTCTCCAACATTAATTCACATATAAGATTAATAACTCATAAATTACATTATATTCAAATTCTCACAGTTTTTCATGTTATTGGGTACTCTTTAATTTACAATTTTTACCATGCCATTTTTTAATATGTCATAAATACTATGCAAACTGAGTTGCTTGGGATTGCTTTATAAATATATATGTCACCTAGCTTCTTTTCTTTCCATGTACTCCTAAACTTCCATATTTGCAGGTCATAAACTGGTCCACAGACTTTTAAGAAAGACCTTGGGCAATGCATTAGTCAGGGTTCTCTAGAGGAATACAATCAACAGGAATGATTACAAAGAGGGGATTCATTAGATTGGCTTACACGACCGGAAGCTGGATAATCCACAATGACCGTTTGCAGCTGGAGAGCTGGAAGAACCAGCAGCAGTGCAGTCCAACAGGCAGAAGCCCAGAACAAGAAGGATCAATAGTGCTTCCCTAGTCCGAGACCAAGGCTTCTGGAAACTACTTGGAAAATCACTGGCAGAGTCCGCTTTGGAAGAGTGAAGAAGTGAGAGTCTGATATCATCAGAGGATCAAAGGAGCAATCAAGAACTCATTCAAGAAGAGTTGAGCTTACATCTGCATCTGCTTCCTTGTTCTTCCAACTTTTATTACATCCAAGCCATCATCCTATTGGGTGGTGCTACCCACGTTTAGGAAGAGTCTCCACTTCAGTTCACTATCCCACTATCCCACATTCCAATCATTCCTAGACACACCCTCATTGACACACCCAGAAGCCTCTTAGTCTTTGGCATATCTTAATCCAATCAAGTTGACAATTCAAATTAACCATTACAGGCAAGTTACCTCCCCTCCCTGGGATTCAATTTTCCTCATTTCATAAAATGAGGACATTGGATGAAATCATATAAGTTAACTCTACCCCATTACCTATCCCACACATGACTGGAGTAAAGCACTTACATCACTTCATTTGATCTCATTTGCCATTGTTCACTGTGGCAGACTGCATTTCATTCAAAGTATTCGTTGCCTTCCTTTGCAGGCAGTTATATTTTTTCACCCCACTGAATTCAGGAGTGGATATGTGACTTGCTTTAGCCAATGAAATGAGGGCACAGCAATTTGAGTCATTTCTGAGCAGAAATTTTTAAGAGCTAGTTCGTTTTTTTATCACATCTGTTACTTTTTTGCCATGAAATCATCAATGACTCACATAAGAAAGGCGACATAATTATCATCCAAACCTGGCACTTAGGAAAGTGGGAGTGGACACCACCAAGACTGAAAAGATATGCTATTCATAATTACCCTGGGACCACAGGCACGAACGTGGACTGTGCTAGATAAACTGGAATGTATGGTGACTCTATAAATAGAGCTGGTTATGTTAGCTTGGGCATGGAGTAAAGATGACATGGAGCAGAATCAGAGGCAACCACAGTGAGGGCGAAGTAAGGCTTTGTAAACACTAAGATAATGGGGCCCATTGTTATTAAAGCTCAAAGTAGCTGATGCAGGAATTTAGTTAATATAGCAGACTGATGCCAAAAACTCACTGAAAAGCGGCCTTAAGATAGCGTAACTAAGAGGGCAGTTTGAGTGATTGCCGGACACCAAAGATGTTCAGAAGTATCTGGAGTTGCTGGAATTTTTTTTAATTAAGGATGCTACCCTTGGTATCTCAGTGAGTCTTATAATTGTGTACTCTCTTCAGTGCTCTGCCTCACCTAAAATATTCTTCCAAGGGATTTCTGTTGCAAAGATCGATGTCGATTTACTTGACCATTGTACTCTGGCCAAAGTGACAGAACCAGGTAAACTCAAGCGTGGTCAGCAACCTACTTGGTAGTGTTGTATAAAGCCTCTGACAGAGATAATATTGACAGTGGAATCTTCCGATCCTCTCTCTGGAAAATATCTGATCTAGAGATACAAAGAGTTAGCATACCAGTTTTCAGAAGTTGAAGGTCACAGAAAAACAGACAAAGGGTGTGGTGAAGCCATGCTTTAGTGGATAGCAACTTGGGCTGAGAGTTAACAACTTGGGCTGCTGAAGTGTAAGAATTTTACTCAGTTACTAGTGATGTCCTTAAGAAAAGCAGAATTTGTGCTCCCCGATTGCATTTGGTCTCAGCAAAGCCATTGCATTGGTTATTTCTGTGTTCCCATGAGACTTGACTTGTGTTATTCCTGGATCCCCTGACACTGACTGCACAGATAATATCCTATTATACAATAGAACCTTTCCCCTATTCTAAAATACAAACTGCAAATACAAATAAACAACAAACAAACAATTCCAAGACAGGGAAGAATGGACAACCAAGAACAATGATTAAAAATTGGTAACTGGCAATAGCAAAACAACATGTGCAAAGTTAAAATTTTCTATTTTCAGTATGGAGCATCTGGATCCAACTCAGCAAGACCTTTGCACTATTTGACTTCCCCTTAAATGAATCTGCTTTGCATAAGAATGTCGGAAGGAGAGTAGAGTGAAACAGACCTTATAACTCCATATACATATATGACTGCATGACCTATGTGATCCTACAATATATTTAATCAGAAAGATGAGAAATTTTACTCCATTTATGTATGATCTATCAAAATGTATAAATACATTCTGCTGTCATGTTCAACAAATTAGAACAAATGAAAAAATTTAAAAAAAGAATGGAATTTTTATATATCTGGTTATAATAAGTTTAGTGGGGTGGGGTTGGTGCAAACCTCCTTACAAAAGAGCATTTCCTCTTATTTCATGTGGTTTGTCCCACAGCCAGAGAGTATCTTTGTATTTTGCTTGTGATCTAATATCTTATTTTTCTTGTGCCTTTAAAACTGTGGCTTGGGAATGCTGAGGCGATTTCCTGCTAGCATCAGTTGGGAAAGGGATATGTGTATGACAGCATTTCATTAGCACTGGAATTAGCTCACACATCCACACAGAAAGACCTAGGTCACTGGTTAGTGTGCCATTTTCTTTCAAGACTTAGAGTGTCTTAGAATAAGAAGGGGTGCCACATCATTGCATCTAAGGGTCCTGAAGGGTAAAGTTACAACTTTATAGCCACATGACAGAGAGTGGCACAGAAGGAGTAATCCCAGGTATATAAATCCCAGTGCTCTTTCTCCAATCAGATTCTCATCCCCCTTTGCAGCTTTTACATTTATAGATTGTAATTTTATCTTTAAATTGGATATATTGGCTTGGAATCATAAAAAACATCATTCATTCATTTTGTACCTAGTTTCCTTTCTGTTTTCTTTACTAATCCCTAAACAGTTGTGTATGATGGGCACAGGGCTGAGGACTGAGATAAGAGGTAAAGAGGACACAATTTTTATGCCTAGAAATGTCAGGAATTTGAAAATAGGTAACACAATTCAATATACTAAGTACTGGGGGAACTTAGACTAGATAGTAACCAATCAGGCTGCTGATAGTGGGGAAATTAAAGCTTTCTCAAAGGAAATTACATGTACAGGATAAGTAGGAGACTGCCAGATGGTAGGGCTGGGGGAAGGAAAAGTGCAGCTCACAGAATACTGCTCTCATAAAAAAGCTGGTGATGATATTAAGATGGCAAAAGAACAGGCACCAGATGCACTTGGAAAAATAGGTCTAGAGAACGTTCAACCTTATTATGCCATCTATTGAGTGTGGTGTTTCTTCTATAGGTCGTGCAGATGAAAGATCTCCAAAGTCAGAGGAGAGGTGGAAACAGGGATGAGGAGGGCAGATGCTTCATACAATTAAAGGGTTAAAGGATCCAGATGGCCAGAACTACCAGTGGTGGGAAGATTTTGAGACAGTGCAATAAACTCAGAATCTGCCCTGAAACAGTAACTTTATGGGTTGAAAGGGGAAAAAGAACCAAAGATGACTTTGAGGATGGTAATTTAGGGAATTGAGTGGATGATGATATCAACTTGTGAAAAGGGGACTAGGAAGAACAGAAAATTTTGGAGAGAAATGGCCGTATGTAGATTTAGACCTGTCTCAAGGAAGATGATACTTACCCTGTGGCTATCATCTCTTGACTCTCAGTTGCTGAGAAGAGTTGAGATGAGATCCAGAAGTAAAAGGCAGAAATTTAGCATCTCTGTATGGGTTCTGAGTTGAAAAAGAGACAAAGGTACTTGAGTGTTCTTCCAAGTTATCCAGACCAGGTCACATAGAGGGAATGAGAAAAGGAATTAAGGAAGTTTTATACTGGGAAGTGGAGATGAGGCAACTTAAGTAAAACACTGTGTGGTTTTTAAGTGAATAATCTTTCTGAAATACATTCCAGCACTTCTGTGAGGATAAGAGGAGACATCTGAAAGAAAGGTTACGCTCTATGTATTAAAAAATAGGTCCCCAAATTGCAGTGTCTCTTTAAAAAAAGTGACGTTATCCATTCACTCAATAACTATGAAAAAGACCAATCATCCTCAGATTACAGATGAGGACACAGACTTATCCCAAGAGCATGGAAGAGAGAGCGAGCTGGGAGAGCTGGAAGAGTTCTCTGATTGCCAGATTCGCTCATTCTCTTTCCACTGCACATGGGTTTTGCTTCCCGTAAAGGACATGCCCAGTCACAGACTATATCTCCTCCACTGTGTCTCATGAAGGGCAGGGCAGGGCAGGCTGATGTTTAATACCATGATCCTCGGAGCTGATGTGCTAAGTTGAGATATTTGGTGGTTTTGTGGGTATGGAGAATGGGAATGTCCAGTGTGGATGGGTGAATTCCAATCACATTTGCAAATTTACTCTAAAGCCACTGAACTGGTTTTATGGAACATGGGGGACTTAATTAGGGATATGAAGAAGGATGTGGATTTCTTTGAGTAGTTTTTTATTGATGTATAAAGTACAGTTGGGAGAGTGAGGAACTCTTAGGGTTACCACTTGGAGGACTTTCACAGTGAACACAGTTGTGTGACCTGAGTCCTGATGAAAATAGAGAAGACATTGCCAACCGCAAAATCTCTCCTTAATCCTCCCCCAGGCCTCCTCACAGCACAGGTGACCACTGCACTGGCTTCTGTTGCCATAGGGTAGTTCTGCTCTCCTTGAAGTTTATGTAAAAGGAATCATAGAAATCATATTCTGGGCAACATAATGTTTTTGAAGTTCACTCTTACCATTGTGTATAGCAGTAGTTTGGTCCTTTTAACTACTGTATTTTATTTTATTGTATGACTATAAAGTGATATAATTATTAATATATATAATTTTGTTTTCCACTGTTTATAGACTTTTGGGTTGTTTCCAGTTTTTGGCCATTACCATAATAGTTCTTTGAACATTCTTGAGCATGTGTTTTGTACAATATGAATACATATGTATTTCTGCTAGAAATACACTCAGGACAGGCTAGCTTGACCATAGGCTATATTATATGTCTATTCAGGTGTAGTAAAGAAGTCAACTTCTTTCTAAAAGAGTTGTGCCTATTTACATAGCCACCAGAAAGATAAGAGAGTTTTAGTTCTCTAGCACTGGTTCATTTGATTTTTGTTTTGAAAATTTCAGTCATTTTAGTGGACGTGCAGTATTTCCTCAGCGTGATGTTACTTAGCACTTCTCTAATGCCTCATGACACTGAACATCTTTCCATGTGCTTATTGCCATTTGGGTATTCTTTTTTGTGAACTATGTGTTGAAATCTTTTACTTACTAAAAACTGGTTTGTCCTTTCAACATAAAGTAGATTAAAAACATAATCTCTGAATATGGGTTCTCAGGTTTATTCATTTCAAATATACTAATGCAGCCCTTTTATTCTTAGTGATATATTTTGTTGAACATTATTTCTTAGTTTTAATAAAGGTTCGTTTATCAACATTTCCCTTTGTGGTAGTGTTCCTGTTTCTTGTTTTGAATTGCTGCATAATAGGTGCTTGTGAGAAACAGCTCTGGATGTTGACTGATGATAGAGTTTAAGGGAAATGAGGTATATGTTTGATGAGACTGAAGGGAGGGCCTGAGGGAGGAACATCCCAAGGTCAAAAGGGCCATGACTTGGGGTCAGGGAATTCACATTAGAACCTGGATTCATTGAAGAGACTGGAGAAGTCTACAGTGGGCAAGAATATTCTCCTTTATTGTGTAGAAGACAGACATTTTCTACAACTTTAACCTCAAGACAAAATCCTGGATGGAATCCCGAGATATGGTTTGATTTTCCTTTTCATTTTATATTTGTGTCCAATCTATGGCAAGGTGATGCAGTGCTGATTCAAAGCTTCTGAAGTCTGAGAGGTTGCAGATGGTATAAACCAAACCCAAATTGTTTTCAGGATCCACTGAGTTAGTGGGGGCTATATTTTTATGCATTAAATGCATAGTAAATGCCTCTTGCTTTCCTACTACATAATTGTATTAACTTTAGCAATAGCATGGAGATGATTTAGAATGGTGCTTGGGTGAAAGCCAAAATAAAGTTTCTTTGTGTTGTTTCATTTTTAAGAATGGACCATAATTTCTATTCTATTTTTAAAAATTTCATATTCATTTAGTTAGGGTTTGTAACATTATTTAATTTTAAATGCTATCTAGCTGCTTTTATAGGTTATATCATTTAATCTCCACAATAAAGGATATGTCATCAGCATTATTTTATAGCTCAGGAAATAGAGGGTAACATAGATGAAATAACCTGCCCAAGAACCCTTGTATAGTAAAAAACAAGAGACCAGATTTAAGCTATATCTTTTATTAAAGATTATTTATTTATTTTTTTACAGACTGCATTTTGATTCATTGTTCACAAACAGGGTACATAATTTCATTTCTATGGTTGTCCACAATGTAGATTCATACCATTTGTATAATCATACATGTACATAGGGTAATGATGTCTGTCTCATTCCACCATTTTTCATACCTGCCCTCTTTTGATGTTCTTGTCTCATTTTGAATTTTAGCATCAGAAATGATGCACGAGAAGCCTCTATTGCATTGCACCTTGGTTTTATGGATGGTGACCTACAGGTCAAGTCCTCAGCTTAAGTTCTTGGTTGCTGACTCATGAGAACTTAACCACGCTCCTCAGCCTTTGTACCTCATTCTCCTTAAATGCTAAATGGGATAAATAATATCTAACTTAAAAAGTTGTTCTGCATTTTTATTCTTTTATTCTTTCATTCTTTCATGTGTATGTGCATTCAGTCACCTACAATGAGTGAATGAATGAATACGAATTAATGTTGCCCTTTCTCAGCTCAATCCATGAACCATCCAATTACAATTTTGTCAAACTTTTCCTGTATGTAGCACTTAGTGACTAATTTGTGGTTTAAGAGGCTTAATTAAGAGGCTTAATGCCCCCCTTTCCATTCTCATTTCCATCTCCAAACCAGTTTAGTCAGAGATCAGATTTAGGTCACATTCAACTTATTTTTCTACATTTTTAGCTTCTATTATTCTTATCTTTTTTTCCTTATTGTTAGTTTCCCTATTGTTATCCTATTCTTATCTTTACTCAGAGTCCTGCCTTTTGATAAAAGAGAATAGTCATCTTCCATTCTTGTCTGTTGCATTTGGGCAGACATAATGCCATCTTTGGACTTTAGTTATAGACACATATCTTAGTTCTGACCAATCAGAGAGCTGTATGATCCTGGGCACAGTGATTGGCTCAGGGATGGGCAAGTTACATAAGCAAAAGTCGTCAAAAGGAGTTCACTGACTTATTAGCTAGAATTATCGAGAAAAGGCTCCTTGTCATTCTTCTTGTTAAGTTCATAGCATGTATGTTTGAAGCTGCTGAAAACTATATTTGCTGACTCCAAATGAGAACCAATTTGAGAATTCACAGGTAAATTCGTAGAGTACTGAATCAAGAGCGAGAGAAATAGGTAATATTTTAATGACATTTTTGAGGCCCTGTATCTAGTGGTTCCTGAAGCCATGTACATTCCTTGGATGTACCAATTATAGGAACCAATATTTGTTTCAGCCATTTGGAGAAAGATTTTCATTACTTGAAACTGAAGGATCCCTGACAAATACACAAACCCAGTGCATTCATTGGTCTTCAGGGAACTGTGATGCTCCTATTTCTAGGCATCTATTCTCTTCAGTATAACACCTAGGAATGGGACACCTGCTGATGTGACTACTCTGTGTGCTCTGGTGTGAATGCTCACTGACTCTGTGTGAAGAACCTCTGCCTGGGTAATTATCAGTAAAGTGTGTATTTAGCATGCATTTCTCTGACTGGAACTAGTGATGGGTACAGTTATAAAATTAGACTTAAAATGAACAAGATGGACCAAGCTATAATTTGATTTAGCCAAATCCAAATTCTTGCTCAATTGCCTGTTTATAGCTCAAATCCTCATAAACAAAAGCATACAATTGTTTGGCATCATCTACAATCTGTCACACAATCTGCCCATCAATGACATTTTTTAATTTGAAATTTTAGCTGTATATTTAAGATGCAGTCAAGTCTCAGATCATCTGTTCACTTTCTCAGCATTCACTCTGCACTAAGCATGGTGCACGGGGAGTGCACTGGCAAGACATAATGCCTGCCCATATGGGCTCTTGTTCTGGTTATAGCTTCTTAAATTCATAGTCTCATGTGGCATCTGTATCTCTGCTTGTTTTTTGTGTGTGAGTGTTTGGGTATGCCTGCAGTGTTAAAAATCTAAATTGAAGCAGGCAGTGGCAGGACACTCACTAAAATAATAACAGCCACTTTAAAGCTCTAGGACTCTCACCAGTGAAAGGCCTTCAGAGCAGAGTACTGAGAATCCTCTTATTGTTGCAGTAATTGTCACCAGGGTCTCTGTTTCCTCCTTTCATACAGGGAGTATTGCCTAGTCCTTAAGAGATCCACCTCCAATAGCAGACAGGCTGGACATAACAGCCTGTTGAATCCATTGTTGACTAGCTGTGCATCCCTAAGCAAATTACCAAACCTCTGTAAGACTCAGTTTTCACCTCTGCACAGTGGAGCAAAGTGTCTTCCAGTTGGGTGGTTGTAAGGATTAAGTGAGGTCATAAATTTGGGAACTTAATACTGAGCCTCCTAGATAGCCATTCCTCAATAAATGACAGCTACTGCATTATTTCTAGCCTACTTACACTTATTTGATTAGAAAGACTAAAGGCAAGATGCCATATACTTGTCCTTTAAGATTATGCTTAAAGGTGATCTTACTTTTAAGGAAGTTTTTGTAATTATTCCTAACCTCATCATCGGTTCTTATCCTGCCATTATTATAGCTAACATAGTGATTTTTTTCACAAGTTTTTGTTTTCTCCTTAAAATCAGGCATAATGTCTTTATTAAGGCTTTGTTGCCAATAACTGACCCATGCATGACTCATTAATTATTTAATTAATTGATGGATATTCAAGTTATTTACATATGAAAGGATTTCTCTGACTTATTGAGCATAGTCTGTAAGGGTCAAACATAGGAGGATGAGACAAATTAGACTATTGCATTGGTTCAGGAAAGAATGAGTGTCACCAGCTGATGGTGGAGTTGGTAAAAATAGGTCCTATTCAGGATAGTTTGGAGGTAAGACTGTATATTTAGAAGACACATCAGATTAAGATCAGATACAAGAAGAGTAATTAGAAATTAAAATTTAAAACCTTCCTGTTCCATGATGATCAATTCAAAGAATGAATTTTGTTTGATTTTAAATTTAATTTGTCCTGTAGATGGCTCCATTTTCCTAAAGAAAACTTATGGTTTTAAGTCTCCTAGAAAACTTCTGTGCTGCTGTGTGTTTGGCTTTTCTGACTGATATTATGGCCTCACCTTCAATTTATAAGCAGTTTTGACTTTGTTCAGATGGCATTATGTGCTTTGGCTCCCATTTTTAAGATAAATTCTTCATTTGGAGCCAGTGTTTAAGAACCACTAAGAAACTTGAGAGTCCAGTGAAAGCTTGTGTAGGTTGGTTACCTTAATGATTCCCAACATACTTTCATTCCCTTGTTCATTCACTCATTCATTCATTCATTCGTTCATCCATTTTACTTTATGAATAACTGTGGTATTCCAGGAACAGAAGTAGAGTCAGTGAAGAATATTTACTATGAATAAAAATATTTTTCTACTGGCATCTCTGGTGATATAAATAAGAGCACCAAGATACATGTTTGTAGATAAAATTCATTAAACAATTACCCTATGCAAGGCACAGTGCCTTAGTACTTTATATACCACCAGCCCTAATTCTGCATCCACTGATTCAGCACATCACGGAGAGAAGTATGTAAAAAGGAATTGTGCTTGTACTGACCAGCTGACCAGGCCTGTTTTTTTTTTTTCATTCTCATTCTCCATGCAGTATAGTGTAACAACTATTTACGTAGCATTTACATTGTATTAGAAATTGTAAGTAATGTAGAGATGATTTGATGTATATGGGAGGATATGCTTAGGTTATACACAAGTACTGTCATTCTGTGAAAAGAATTGAGCATCTGTAGATTTTGGTACTAATATTCATGGGTGCTGAGGGATGATTGCACATCCTTTCATTGAAATCTTCCAAAATAGCCCCATGAGGTGTTATCTTTGTTGTATAGATGACAAGATGGAGGAACAGAGCCATTAGGTAATGAGTTCAAGTTCAACATTGACTTTTTATTATAAAAACTAGTATTTTTAATGGACTTGACTCCAGGTCACTTGGAGTCATATAGACATGTAAAGTCTGTGTATTAGAAATAACTCCCCTGATCAGTCCTCAGGGAAGCTTTGCTCCCTCTCTCTCTGCCTTTCCTTATTCCTTTTGCACTTATCTCAAGGGTTACTTCTTTTCTAAAACTTTTTCAGATTATGTCAGTTTTTTCCCCCTTCTCTGAGTTTTGCTGAGCTACTCCTGTACATGTGCATCAAAGTTGCCTTATTTTTGGTGAATGTGTATAACAAAACGTGAAGAATGGAACTAAGCATCACCTGGTTTTCCACCTAATTTGCAGAAGAATCCTCTTAGAAGGTAACTTAGCCCTTAGAAGACTCAGCTTAGATGGAGTGTCTCCTAAGGAACTCACACCAAGATATCAAACTCACAATCGGTATAGGAAAAAGTCCATACACAATTTTTTGCTTTGCTTCTCCTTGTGAGTTATTTGTTTATTCTTTTTCTACCTGTTCTATTCTGACCTTATGGGGAATTATCATGGACTCTGTTAACTGCTCATCAAGACCAAGTCCCTCTTCTTTAGTGACAGAGGGTCAAAGTTTTATCTATACACATGCTACACAACCAGGGACTATATTTTTCATCTAGTCTTAAAGCTTGGTGTGGGCATGTGAATAAGTTTTGTCAAATTGGATAGAAATAAACAAAAAAGTATTTATGGTATTTCTGTGTTTTATTATGAAAATGAATGCATTGCGTTTTTATTACCTCCTCGTTTCTTCTGCTTGGAATATGATAAGAGCGGAAGCAGTCGCCCTTAGACCTGGTGTTGGAAGCTGTACATTGGAAATGTCCGAGTTGCCCTTTTATCTTTGGACTACTATGTAAGAGAGAACTGAACTTGTGTCCTGCCTAAGTACTCTATTTTGGGTCTAATGAAATTAACTTTGTTTTCAACAATTAATATACAACTTGATATTTAGAGTTAGGTGTCTTAATGGATACATAAAACATACAGCATTGCTCTCATATGCATTTGATCTTAAAGGGTAGGACATGCATGTTGCTGGATGGTGATTGGTGATTCCTATTATGCTTTAATAAAACATTTGATAATATGCTCATCTGTAGTGCCTTGGATACAGTGTATGTGCTGACAGAGTTGACTGCTAGTAAACTTGTTGGAAGTTATGCTGTTGAAGTGGACAGGCTTCCCTTTCCTACATTCAGTGAAACCTAGAAGAGAGAGTTAAAGTCAGACAAGTTATTAATTATAATTAGTTCTGATAAGAGTTCTTACAAAGGTGGCACCTCAAGCCTTTACTGCTTCCCTTCTCTACATATCAGTATTCAGAAAATAAGGGAGAACCTGTGCCAAAGTTCAGGTTAGCAGTGTTTTCTCTCTTAAGCCTATTGCTTCAAATTATCCCCGGGTACATCTAGTTAAACTGAGATGGTAAGAAGACCTTCTGGCTCTGGTTACTTATATAGTAGCTAAACTTGGAGCATATAGGTCTAAAGCCTGCAAAGATTCTGAGGGAATATTATTTCCCAAGAAACCACAGGCTTGGCCTGAAAAAGCTGCATCTCTTTGAAGACAAGGCTGCCAAAGGTGCACAATAGCAGCATGTGGGGTTTGTGCAAGTGTGAAGGAAGCCTTTATAATACATGGCGTTTTAAATTATAAATCTAGCAAAGAATAAATTATTTATTTTTAAATGCCATACATTTTTATATTTTACATAATAATTTGTTCTATCTTATTGCCAGAAAAGCATACAAATATGTTATATGGAAAAAGAGAGAGAGAGAGAGAAAAGAAGAAGAGGAAGAAGAAGGAGGAAGAGGAAGAAGAAGAGGAGGAGGAGGAGGAGGAAGAGGAGGAAGAGGAGGAAGAGAAGGAGGATGAGGAGAAGAGTCAAAGAAGAAGAAGGGGAGGAGCAGAGAAGAGTGTTTAAATATGGATTTTGTCTTTGCTTAGAGGCTGAGTGAGGACACCTAGGATCTTCTGTTTATAAGCTGGAGATCCAGAAAAGCCAATGGCATAATTCTGGTTGAAGTCCAAGGGCACAATAAGGGGATGTTCCAGCTTAAGCAAAGATACCAAATTTACCCTCCCTCTGCATTTTTGTTCTATTTAAGCCCTTGATGAATTGGATGATACTCACCCACTTCATTGGTGAGGATGGATCATTTTTATACCCTCACAGATACAACCAGAAAAAATGTTTCATCAGCTATCAAGGAATCTTTTAGACCAGTCAAGAGGACACAGTGAATAAGCCATCACACATACCTTCATAATGACCTGGACATCAAAGTTTCAGGTTAGAATTATGAGACTCCTCGGATTCCTCCAGCAAAGCATGGACCATCAGTTCATAGCTCACAGCTTGTTGCTCTTCTTTCCCTAGTCTTGTTTCTATTTTGCATTGAAGGCACTTAAAACACATATAGACATTCTACTCTTTATGGCCTCATATAAGGTTCATACAAAACCTTGTCTCATCCACCATCACAGACAGCTGCAAGCAAATGACAATATTTGTATAGATTTCTAGGTAATATGTCTTATGTCTTAGGATAAGACATATTACATTTAGGTTCTTCCTTATCTCCTCCATTCTATTTCCTCATTATAATTATGACCATCACACTGATTAGCAGCATAAAATATATTTTTCTAAGAAGCTATATATTTATCATGCTGTGTCACAATAATTTGTTTTCATGTCTGTAAAATCTATGAATTTCTTGCAAACAGGCCAATGTGTACATTCAGGTTTGAATCATACAGCAACAAATATCTTGTGATACATGTTCAGTGAACATTAGTTGATAATACAGAAGTGAATGAATGAATGAACAAATGCATTTTTATTATGTTTGGCTGTATGTAATCAATTGAAAGTGGACCAAGATGTCAAGTGGTTCCATCTAAGAGACATCACTAATACTTGCATAACTGGCTTAGAATAAGAGGTTCAGCAATGTGTTACTTATTCAAAGACCTGAAAAATAGTCATCCTTGTTTGTACTTAAAATTAACCAGAAATATTTTCTTTTGTTTCAGTTCTAGGAAGAACACAGGTTTGGAATGAGGGCATGTTTTTATCAGTCACAGTTCACTCAGTATTGCTTATACAAGCTTTCTGAAGCAAAGTCTAGAGCTTATGTTTAGGCTTTCCCAAGTGTTTGGGCTAAAGAAACCATCTACATGTGAGTGTAATGATTCTCAATAGTTACTCCAGGGACTTGTAAGATAAGAGAATCACTTGTATGGGTTAGCAACACTGAAATTTCTCCATGAACTTTGTCATTTTATCTTTGTTCTCTTAGAAAAACTCAGAATGGTATGAAACATATTTTTATTTTCCCATTTCCAACATTACTTTCTTTATGCACATATACTGAAACCATCTGTCTAAATTGTGGCAAAATCTGCCAGTACCAGATTGGCCTCATTAGTCATCTGAGAACACATAAACAGAGGGATTATGGAAAAATAAATAAATCTTGGCTAGATCATCCTGGTCTGGGAAAGTTTTTCTCATCATCAGCATCGTTGCCAGACATGAAAAGGCACAGGTTTCCATCTTTAAAACACTGGGAGGAGTTTTTATCCCAGGAAGTGAGTGAGAATTTCCCAGAGACCCACTTGATCCTTTGTCAAGTGGCTGAGGTTCCTCAGCTATGAACCAAAGGAAAAACTAGCATTGTAAGAAGCTAGAAAGTTCCTTCAGGGGAAGAATTCTACAAAAGTGCCAACAAAGAAGCATATTCGTAAAGGGTGAAAGATAACAAGAGTAGAAGAGTGAAAGAAAGTGAATTCTGGACACTGTCATGAAAGGTGTTGTGTTTCTCAGCTAGTCATGGCTCACCTCTCCAGATGTTCACAAGGGCTCTTAGCAGCTGCTTCTTCCCTGGAATAGCATGCAGTAGCCTACTTGTGATTTGAACTGTTATACAACTTCAATTGTGCAAATGAATCCCTGCTATAGCAGGAATTCTCCCCAGCCCTCTTTTTTTGGACATTAAGTCCAAGAAACTAATAAATATCATCAGAGTAGGTGTGTTAGTGATTAGAAGAAAGAGTAACAGCATGGTATTAAAGAAAGGTAAAATTTTCTCTCCGATCCCTAACATAAACAGGAATAAAATAAACTCTACCACAACTCTTTGCTATGCCCTCTGTTCCATTATTTGGGTTCATTCTTTGAGTTCCAGGGGCTGTATTGGCTACAGCATGTTAGATTGTGCTTGCATCTCAGTAACTTCCTTCAATATAAGCTTATTTTTCATTCATGTCAAAGGTCAGTTGAAGCCAAATGGCATTATTTTTTAAAAAAATCTCAGGGACCTTCCATTTCATGTTGCCACTAGGTATACCATCTTTATTGTTGGAAGGGGAGAACAAGCATAGAGGATTACCTGAGGAGTTAAATGCTGCACCTGAAAGTGCCTTGGATTCAAGCATTTGGTCTCAAGCTACCTACAAGGAGACTGGGAAATATAGTTCTCTTTCTTGGCTAGGAAATTGAAGGAGACTTGGTGCATCTAACTGTGTTCTGCTAGAGAGACAGTGGTTTTATGGTTGATAAAAATGTGACCACAATCTTTTCCAGCTCTTTCTGTGAAGAGATGGACGTTATAACTCCCCTCCTTCAACCTGGTCTGGTCTTGGTGCCTTACTTTTACCATTGGAATGTGACGGAGGTGACATTTGCTAGTCTCAGAGCCTAGTTTTCAAGAGCCTTGCAGCTTCTGCCTTTGGATGCTGTCCTAGGACTTCAGTGGATGAAAGAAACTCTAGTCTTCTAGATGACAAATGGACACATGGAAGAAAATCAATTCATTTCAGCCAACAGTAAGCATGCATTTTTGTAAATGAAGGAGCCGTCTGATCCTTCCTCTGAAGGCTGTTCAACTGCACGAGTGGGCCAACTGAAGTGAGCAGAATTGCAGAGCCAATGAACACAACCGTGATAAATAATAAAATGTTATTTTAAGTCACTGAGTTTAGGACAATTTCTTACGAATCAAGGAACAACTGATGCAGCTTTAAAAATTTTAAAACTAAACTGTGAGAGTCAACCTTATAAACCTAAAGCTAGTGGCTTATAAAGGGTGAGACCGTCAGGGCTTTTGCAACCCTACTGCTAAGTTGAGCAAAGCTTAGCAGGGATGTGGTATTAGTTAGGATCTGGAGGAGTCATGGTAGTAGTGGGGTATTAAAAGGAAATAAAATATCAAATAGCAACTTCACCTAACTCACCAATTTCTCTTGGTTTATGACTTGTAAACATGAGTTTTTAAACACCTAAGGAGTGGAGATAGCATTTCTTGACCTGGGAAGACATTTTGGTTGATGCCTTCTGGAAACATTTATATTTTTGTCATAATGAAAATTGTTTGTTTTACACATAACAATTTTTTTCTTTCATATCTGTTAGTTATTTCTCCTGATATTTAGAAATGTTTTTATAAAGTTAAATTGAAACATAATTGTATATATTTGGGGGGTACAGCGTGATAGCTCAGTACAGTATACAATGTTATTATTGATCACATCAGGGTAACTGGTATATTGACCACCTCAACCATTTATCATTTCTTTGTGTTGGGAACATTCAAACTCTTGTCTACTAATTGTTTTGAAATATATAATTAAATATTGTCCACCATAGTTATCCTGTTGTTCTATAGAACATTTGACATTATTCTTTTTGTGTAACTGCAGCCTTGTTTCTATTAACCATTCTCTCTCCATCCTGCCTCCCAAGCTTTTGGTAACTGCTATTCTACTCTCAGCCTCTATGGGATCAGCTTATTTAGTTTTCACATACAAGTGAGGACATATGGTAATGTCCTTCTGTGCCTGACTTCTTTTGGTGTACCATATCCTCTAGTTCCATCCATGCAGCTGTAGGTGACAGGCCTCCATTCTTTTTCATAGTTGAGTGGTATTCCACTGTGTATACATGCCACATTTTAAGATCTGTTCATCCACTGATGAAAATATTGATTGATTCTATATCTTGGCTATTGTGAATAGTTCTGTAATAAAATTGGAAGTGCAGATGTCTCTTAACACATATTGACTTTCTTTCCTTTGGATGTGTACTCAGTAATGCATTTACTGTAACATAGGGCAGTTCTATTTATAGTTTTTTGAGTAACCTCCATATTGCTTTCTGTAATGAGTGTACCAATTTATATTTCCATCAATACCATATGAGAACTATCTTGTATCTACCTCCTCACCAGCATTCATTTTTTGTCTTTTTGATAATAACCATTATGTGGTCAAATGGTAGCTCATTCTGGCTTTTGATTTGCATTTCCCTGAAGGTTAGTGATACTGAGCGTTTTTTTATATTCTTGCTGTCCTTTTGTATGTCTTGTTTTAAGAAATGTTTATTCAAATCATTGCCTACCCTTTAATCAGAGTATCTGAAAAACATTTATTTTATGGTCCCAGGGATTGAAATGTTTCATTTCATATCTGTTGTGGGGATGGGTCTGTAGCTAAGTGATAGAGTGCTTGTCTAGCATGTGTGAGACCCTGTGTTTGATGCCCTGCTCCAAAGAAAGGACATAAAACAAAATATTATGTGTTCTAATAAGAATATTAAAGGGCAATTTCACATATCACAGCACTTTTGGCTTGAATTTATTCCATTTTCATCATTCCTAAGCAACTTATACATTGACAGTTTATTTTTTATTTAATGTAGAATTATTTAGACAGTTGTTTTAAAATTTGAGTGGATTTTTTTTAACTTCTCTTTTGTTGGGACCCTGTAATTTTATTATATTGTGATCAAGCAATATGGCATAACTTCTGCCTTTTAGGAACCTTCCAGTCTTTGAGATCATGTCTGAATGAAAACAGATCTAGGGATAATTGAGTAAAAAATAGTAAAGTGTATATCCATTAAATCCAGTTTATTAATGTTATCCTTTTCATTTTTTCTTGATTTATTGATTTCTATGAGAGTAAATGTTAAAGTTTCTTCATTTGCAAACAGATTTGAAACGTTTTAAAATTACATTTTTAACCTATCTAGAGACTCCATGACTAAGCACACATCATTTCATGACTTGTATTCTCACTATCTTTGAGGATTGTAGCTTTGGCAAACTAAAAAACTAAATCCTCTTTGCCCAGTTTGAGGGTTTTTATTTCTATTAACATTATCATGCCTGTTTTCTTTCCTTCATCATGTTTTCTCAGAACATCCTGTTCAGTTCATTTACTTTTTTTTGTGGTGGTGGTACTTCGCGTGCTCTATCACTGAGCTTCTTCCCCAGTCCTTTTTCTAAAATTTTGGGCATTTGGAAGGGGTACCAACATTGACATTTTAATTTACTGTTGGTGTCTAAGTATTGAAAATATGAAAATTTGAATATCTTATGTTTCAATGTTAAATAATAAATCAGGCTATGTGCAACTTGTAGTGAAACATTTCCTTAAGTTCTCTAGTTGTTGAAGTGTTAAGTGAAATATAAATGTAAGCACATTATTAAAAAATTTTCATTGCACATAAGCAATAGTTATTTTAAAGTGTTTTAATTTTATGTTCAAAATAATTATTAAGAACTTTAAAACAATTAAAAAAATAGACGTTTTATTGAATATGAAAAATTGTGAAAATTGAGAAAATTGTGGCTAGAAAATTTGAAAAAATATTATTTTAAGACAAAAATATGTACAAAATTTCAATAATATAAAATCAAGTAGTGGATTTTATCATAATTTCGAAGTTTGTAAAATTATCTAATGCACTACTGTTCCTAAGGGTAGTTAAATGCTGGGAACTTCTGTTAAATTTTAGTTATTTAGTTTCATGTATGGACATTTTAATAAAAGTATTTAGGAACTATTGGCAAATGAAAATAGAATACCAACTTGGTTTTCTCAAAATTTTAAGAGTTGAAAAGGCCTTGAATTCATCCTTCAAGCATTAAGGATATACATCTTTGATTTAGACATAATAAAATTTTAAGGGAAGGAAGAACAATTTATTTGTTGAAATTCAAACATTAAAATATCAATGTTAGTACATTATTGTAAAAGTAAAACCTGTAAGTGTTATAGGAAAAAGGTTAGAAGAAACCATTCCAAAACATGTTATGTTCATTCAAATCAATCTTCAATATCGTAGACTTTTGAAGAATGCTTTTAGAATAAAATTCCTTATGATTTTGGGTCAAAGGAGGCTCTTTGCTCTTTGGTTATGATGGAGTGAAAGAAAACATTTCCTAAAAATATTATTACTTTTATTATTATTACAGTACTGGGAATGGGATCCAGGGGTCCTCTACCTCTGAGCTACCTCCCTATCCCTTTTTATTTTTTTATGTGAAGACAGGACAGGTCCTCACTAAGTTGCAGAGGCTGGCTTTGAACTGCCGATCCTCTGCCTCAGCCTCCAGAGTAGCTGGGATTACAGGTGTGTGCCATTAGCAGCACTCTGTACTCAGTGTCAACCAAATTGTGACCCTATGAAAGGCAGCTCAAAATGAGCTTTAATTTTATATTTTTAAAGGACAATTCAGTAACCACAGCAAAATAAGGCAGCTGTCAGGACTGAGCAAACCTATACTGTAATGTCCCATCTGTGAACTTGGCCACCACTGAACTCAGCCAAAGAGTATATTCCACACACCTCTACTAGTACGTGTGTGGCTTGTGACAACAAGCGTTTATTCTCATGTCATGTGTTTGCGATTACAAGTCAGCAGATGTGGCTCTGCCCAGCTTTCAGTTCCAGGACCCGGGCAGGGGTGGCCCGCTGTGGATTGTGCAGCTTCTTGCTCTTGTCCCCATCACTCGAGGCCTAGCAGTCTGGTTTCTCCTGAGGCTTCTCCTTGGCTTGGGTAGATTTTTACTGTCCTCCCAAGGTCTTTCCTCTGTCTGCATTCATTCTTGTTTGTCTCTGTGTGTCTAAATGTTCTCTTCTCGTGAGGATACTGGTGGGAATGGACTGTGACTTATCCAAACGGCCTCAGTGCAACCTAATCACTTCCTTAAAGGCTTTAGCTGCAAATTCAGCCACATTCTGAGGTGCTGGGTTAAGATATCGACATACCGAACTCTAGCAGGCTGCAATTCAGCTCACAATACTCTCACAGTTTTCCCTCCAAGGTGATCTATGTCATGTCTGCTCAAATGTCTTGTTCAGAGCAAGTCCATCATAATGCCTGGGGCTGCATAGTTCTCTGAGAAGGAAAGGGAGTGAATAGCTGACAAGTGATACCTCGTGGTCATAAGAGCTGATTGCAAAAAGATTACATCACCATACAGGTGACTGTGTCTTTGGGGGTTGTAGATCCAAGACTGAAAATTCTGTCACATTTTAAATGTCTATGGAATCTAAGTTGGGCCGGATTTTATCCAGAAAGACTGCACTGGTCTTTCCCTTACGTTACTAGTGTTCAAAAATGCCTATATTCCCACTGTCCCTTGGCCTGAGCCTGCTTTCTAATTTTTCATGATCCACTAGGTGTCTGGCTATTGTCTACAGTTCGTTGTTCTTATGAGAATTCCATGAACATAAAGCAAAAGAAAACCAATGAAAGCAGAAAGCTGGCAAAGTGCCAGAGGTTTTCTATTTATCTTAAAAGCATTTAGGAGTCAGCTAATTGTCTTGGGACACAAATTATTAGATTATTTGAGTAGATAACTAAGATGAGACATTTTCTGGCAGAAAATGAAGTCTGGGATCAGTAAATTGGTTAGACAGTAAGGACCCACCAGCTGAGTTAGTGATTAGTGGATATTTTTAATTAACTGAGTAAGTTCTGTGGTAGTAATAGGTTTTGAGGAAAATATATTTAAGGCATATGATGAGACAAAACTAGTATTGCCAAAAGTATACTGAAAATAGTAATATTTGAAGTTTCTCATCCTTTCTGAGGATATTGAGTTAAAAAAGGTGCTACTTTGTGAAAGACCAAGTGATTTAAGAAGACTTGGAAAAGCTTCTGCTTATATTTCCCAGACACTGAGAGAATAAATAACTTTCATGAATGGATAGAAAATCACTTCACAGGTCAAGTCCTTCCTAATTCTTGGTTTTCAGCAAAAATTGAAAGAGGTGATAATTAGGTTGTTGGTTGAGACTATTAAAATGAGTTTCCATGAGAGGTCACCATATGAATTTTGGCACTTAACTTGAAGGAAATCAAAGAAATGGATGATATTGTAATAGAACATTTCTTCCATGCCATTCTCCTTACCATAGCTACTCAGAAATTCTATCTATAAAAGTAAAAATAGGAAACAGACACAAGACTGAAAGTGGTCTCGTTTTAGTGACAGGTAAATTCCGTTTATAGCTCTTATAGTCATAAGAACAGATTGCAATGCGTTTGCATGGGTATGTGTTTATAAAACTTGGAAAATAAGAAAAACTTAACTGTAGTTTGAGCTTAACAGGTTAAGTTTATGTGGTTTGCAGTTTCTTCTGTGTTGTTAAATTATGCCATCCATCTTGTTATAGGAATGACTTTCAGGAATATTCCTACAACCATCTTCTGACTCAACAGGGTCATGTTACAAAGGTGCCAGAAATCCCATTATTTCATGAAAATGTCTATGGAATCCAGCTTCAGAAATAGATTTCTACAAATTTTATCGGAAAACAAAGTTGCAAATATATGGAACCAAGAACTGACCTATGAGGAAATCTTCTGAATATTATGGCTCATCTACATAGACATTTGAGATGTTTACACAAAATTACTAATAATGGGTCATGTAACTAAAAGAGACTTTCTAAACTATTACAATACAAACAAATTCTGATCTACTATAGTAGAAAAAGACTAAGTTGTTTATAGACAATAAAACTGTGAAAATGATGTGCATGAAGAAGTAAGTAATCAAGAATATGCAGTCAAGATGCATAGGAGAAAACTCACCATTTGACCTAATTATACTACTCTTTGATTTATACCGAAAGGACTTAAAATCAGCATACTGCAGTGTTGCAGTCACATCAATGATTAGATTGTAGAACCAACCTAGATGCCCATCAAAAGATGAATGAATAAAGAACTGTGGTATATATATACAATGGAATATTATTCAGCCATAAAGAAGAATAAAATTATGTTATTTGCAGGTAAATGGATGGAGTTGGAGAATATTATGCCAAGTGAATTAAGCCAATTCCAACAAAACAAAGGTGGAATGTTTTCTCTGATAAGTAGATGATGATACATAATGGGGGAGGGGTGGGAGGTAAGAGAAGAATGGAGAAACTTTGGATTGTGTAGAGGGAAAAGAGAGGGGGAGGGTGTGGGGGGAGGAAAGATAGATGAATGAGACAAGCAGCCTTACCTATGTACATGTATGATTACACCCACCAATATGTAATCATACATGTGCATTGTGTACAACCAGAGGAATAAAAAGTTGTGCCCCATTTGTGTACAATGAATCAAAATGCAGTCTGTAAAAATTAAAAAAATACTAAAGAAAAGAAATTTTAAATTTGAAAACCAAATCAATCAGACTTTCTCATACTGATGAAGACCAATTGCAACATAAAAGAATTTAAACACATGAGCAATAGTGATTTACTGAAAAGGCTTACAGTGGCTGTCCCACGGATATTAGTCTGCCATTAAAGGCTTGCTTTTCAGGTCAACTGAAGACTTTGTAGCAAATGTGCTATATGACCTTCTCAGGTTTTAGAAGGTAACTGAAAAGCACATTTAAATACTAGGTCAGGCATATCCTCTGAAAGAGGCAAGGCTGTCTGACTGCATCTGAACCCTCAGGGAAGGAGATGTGTTTTCTCCTCTGTTCTCATTGCTTTAAAGACAGTCCTTCCAAACTTCTCTCGGCTGTCTTCGGTCCACAGCTACATCTCGGGTGTTTTCTGAACATTGAGCAGGCTCTTCTCGCCCTAGTGCTTTAGTTTAGATGTTATGTCTGCCAAAGGTCCATGTGTTGAAGGGGTTGGTTTCCAACTTGACACTATTGGTAGATGTGGAAAGTTAAACAGGTGAGGCCTGGTGGGAGGCACTCAGGTCACTGGGGCATGCCACAGAGGGGATGGCGGAATCCGTCCTGTCTCTGTCAGTTGCCACGTGCCGTAACGTGGGCAGTTTTGCTCCACCGCATTCCCGCCATGATGTGTGGGACCAAAGGCAATGGGGTCAACTGATCATGGACTGAATTTTTCTCTTTATAAGTTTATTATTTCAGGCATTTGTAATAGTGACACATTCAGTTTGAGGTTTTGTAAGAACTCTTGCCTAGAATAATGATAAAAAGGAAAATAGGGGAAATCTAGTAGAGGTGGTTAAAAATTTACTTGGATGATTACAACATGGAGTAAAAACTACTATCTGGCTCTCTATAGACAAATCTAGATAGTGGATATATTGCTTAGCTTGCACATGATTTTTAAGTTGGAATCAATATCTACAGTTCCCTGATTTGACTTAGAAAATGTGGATTTTCCATTTCTCCAGAAGCATTTTGCCCATCTGGGTCTCATTCTTGCAGGGCTTCCGTGGGCTCTTGCTGGACACGAGGATTGACTAGGCACATACTTTCTTGTAGGACTCTGACTCCTCAAGGCCAGACATGAGAGAGCTTTCTCAGGAGAAAGTCCTGTGAGGAAACACAGAGAGGGACAGCCAGACAGACAGCATCAGGTCACAAGAGTGACCAGTCCTTTGGAGGAAAGAGGGAAGGAGGAAACATTGGCTGGGAGGAAGACTTTAAGACAGCAACACAGGTCTAAGAAAGTTCAGCAAGGCCAGTGTGAAGTCCTAGGGAGACGTTTGCCTGCTTCAAAGTACCATGACTTCCAGGAAAGGGGCTTCCCTGGTGTCCCTGCTGCCATCCCAGGCCGGGAACAGGGATGGAGTGCAGGGGTTGGCTGCTGTGGTGATTAGCTCCTCTGTCAGGCGTGGGAGACAACGGTTGTCCTTGCCCCTCACCCTGTACCTTCATCTACCCAGCCCTCCCTCTACTCAGCATCTGTAAAGTTTGACTGAGATTCTGGTAGTTCCCTTTCCTCACATCCAGAGTTTCCTTATTGCCAGGCCATTGGTGGTCTTGCATTTACTTGCTTCTTTAGCTCTCAAAACATTCCCCATACACATGAATGTCTTGTCATTTCTTCTTTCCTCTCAACCAGAGATGTCGAGGCCTGACTCCAGCATTTCTTGTGATGGGGCATTTCGTGGTCTCTTGATGACATGTGATTTTATGTTGTTTTCCTTGATTCAGAGGAAGGGTTTCCCTTCTCATCCTACCACTTTATCTCTCATTATCTTCCTTCCCTTTTCCTTTTGACCCTGGCATCTGCGTCTTTCTGTATTATATCAAATAATTGTGAGTGGGTGGGAACCAGACTGGGTAGGATTTTGTTTAGGTGGTTCCAGGGTCTCTGGGGTATCCCAGTATCTATTGTGGTGGCTTTAATCAATATATGCCACACCAGCATTGCAGTCAACAGAGAAGAAAGAGGTCACAACACTGACCCTGAATCCACAGCACAGGAAAGGTGAAATTCCCCTCTTGTGAATCACCTAGAATGTCCTAGCATTGCCTCAAATTCTAAATACAGTTCATTTTTGAAACATAAATTTTTAAGCCCCCAAATTAATCAAAATATACTCTCTTTCAGTCAAAACCCACTTGCATCTGGCAGCTTGCTCTTTTCCACCTCACTCCACCTGTTACCTACTCTTCCTGCCCACCTGAGCAGGGATGATGGCAAGGGAGGAAGAGGATAGGGAGCAATTAATTTTTGAATTGGTGCTGTCAGAGTTTGACTTCACCTTCCCCGACTGGTGGATGTGTGAAGATTACTCACTAACTCTTGTCTCCTTCTCTGTCTGTTTCTCTTAATCTCTGTGTGTGTGTGTGTCTGTGTGAGTGTGTGTATGTGTGTGTATCTGTGTATGTGTGTGTGTATGTGCATGTGTCTGTGTGTATATGTGTATGTGTGTGTGTGTGTGTCTGTGCATATGTGTGTCTGTGTATGTATGTGTCTATATGTGTGTGTGTCTGTGTGTGTCTGTGTCTATATGTGTGTGTCTGTATATGTGTGTATGTGTGTATGTGTGTGTGCATATGTGTGTGAGTGTGGGTCTATATGTGTGTGTGCGCGCATATACATGCGTTCATGGGCTCTTATGTGTCACTTCTGAAGGCTGTGGTCCAGCTCCTCCATTTCAAGGGAATGCCCATTCCTCGGATGGTCACTTCCTTTCAGTTCCAAGTTTTTTTCTTCGCAGTTATTTTCACTTTTGGAAAACCTGCCTTCTAGAATACTTTTTTGGGAAGAACTTTAAAAACCACTCCAGGGCAGTTTTCTCTCCCTCAAATCCCTTGACCTGACCACAGGAAACAGGCCACATCTTTATATGGCCTCCCACACAAAAGTGCACCAGACTGGAGCTCAGCTAGCAGCGCAACTCTCCCATTTACCTGTCCTGCCTTCCGGGATCCTGGAAGGGGCAGACCTCAGCCTGCCACACCCACCAAACACAGTGGCCGTCTCTGAGGCTCTCCAGGGAGCCCTGGCAAGGGTTTTTTGTTCAACCGAAGGTGCATGGTGGCAGCCACATGATCCACAGCAGCAGCAACTTCATTCACTTTCTCTCCCCCTCACTCTCTTGACCTTTCATATGCTCAGTGTGGGGCCAGTACCATGGGCTCAGGAGCTAAGGTTTCAGAAACAAACCTAACATACTTATGTTTAAAGTTTCTGTTTTCATCTGGCACTTTGGAACTGCAGTTTTTACAATTTTTCCTCTCTTCTTCGAAATTTCAATGTGATTGTTCTTTTATGGTACCTGTAAAGAATTTGATATATTAATAATCTCTTCTTAGTTTCGTCCTCTGTAATCTGGGGATAATGTGTGCCTTGCGAGGAATAGATAAATGGTACATGTGGAACACCAAGCACAGTCACCGAGCACATAGGAGGCATTTCTCAAAGTCAATTTCCTCCCTCCCACTCTTGTACTCTCCCCCACAGAAATGAAAAACACTGCCTTTTATTACATTGATGAGATGTTTGGAGTCAAAGATATTTTACAAAAATGGTCAGAATTGGCCTTTGACTTACGGTTCAGTGATAACCTTTCCAACAAATCCATTTCTTAGGTAAATACTGTGTATCTACTGTGTGTCAGGTGTAATGATGGGTGGTGGAGAAACAATGACCCAGGCAAGTGATGTTCTTAAAGCAATTGACATTCTTGTCTAGGAGGACAGACAGAATGGTCCATGGGAACACTTAAGCCCACGTATTTCTGTGGGCCTGGATAAAGTACGAGGGTCCTTCATCTAAAACATTAGATTTAGATGAAGGCCAATTCTGGGGAGGTTGAGCAGGTAAGCATAAACATTTGGTTTTCCCAGCCAAAGTTTGAGTTCCTTCACTATCAAACACTGACGGACCATCAGCTCATCTAGAAAGCAGGAAACTCCCAGAGTCTTTGAGGACAGTGACAACAGAGGAGGTCAGTCTAGCTCCTGGGTATCAGAGTGAGTTATGGCAGGATGACTAGCTATGTTCTTTTTTAAAATTCAAAACTATTTAGTCAATGCTCTCTTTTTATCTCACTGTTTGGGTAGTGTTCAAGAAAGGAAATAGAAGAAAGAGGTTTCTTAATTAAAAGTCCAGTGATATTAGAGAAAATTGGCAGCACGGAAACAGCTTACCACTCCTTGTCTTCTGTCCTATGAACAGGCACAGCCCTACCCCCGATGGTCAGCTAATGTAGAACCTTATTTTATGCAGACTAGAAAATTAATATTCATGAATATTTGAGAAGAGTAGTCAGAGATTTTCTTCATTTTCATTATATCTGGGTTTGATTTTTTTATAGTAATTGCTAAAGGATGAATATTTTCATGACAATCTCTTTTAGGGTCTGAAAATGAATAATAGCACATGTATTGCTACTTGTTATTTATTTATTTATTTTTGTAACTACAAGCATAGAAAGATTCTGTTTTACTCTAGGGAAAACAAGAATTATTCTGTTCCGCAGAAGTATACTTTTTCATATTTATTTCCAGAATAGGAAATCAAAGATGGAACAGCTGTTCCATTAAAACTACTTCTCAGTCATTCATTATATTAATCACAGCTCTTTCAGTATCTCTTTTTATTCTCCAAATGCATATAACCTTCTTATTTGAATGTTCCCTTATGTTGCATTTTGATTTGGCTGAGCAGATGAATTACAAATGAAGTTCATGGAAGGACTTATTGACCCCCAAAGAATATTACTTCCTTTCTGATTGAGACACACCAATTAATACCTCCCCCATCCCACGGGTATCTGAGAACTCACTGCTTCTTTTCCATTGGATTTAATTTTAACATAAAGAATAATGGCTTATATTGTAAGACTCTAAAGACTTTAACTTGTCCTTGCTTTTGGATGATGGGTTTCTCAGTTTTAGTTAAACTGACTTTAACCTTTATATCTCAGCAAAATACAGAAATCAAGTACTTATAAGCTGATTGATTTAGAACAGATAGAATTTAAAATATGTTGAAGATATATTTCTTAACTTATCTAGGAGCCCAAGTTAAAGAAATTTATAAAAAGAACAATACAAGAGAACATTGATAAAGCCAGTAAAAATTTTAGTCAGTTCAGTTAGCATCTGAGTCGAATCAGATGACTTACTGACTAAAGTATATAAGATTTTATTTTGACATCCAAAAACCCCACAAAGTTTGACTTGGGACATGAAGAGGCAGTTCAAGAATATTCTTATGGAGTAACCAGAGCAGCAGATTATTTTCCTTTGTTGCGGAGTAGGGGAAGGAAGGGGGGTATTAGTTCATTTACAATTCAATACAATTCTACAAACTTTTATTGAAAACCTATTGCTTTTCAAACCCTTTGCTCATCATCGGAATCCAGTAAAACTTGCATCAAATAAGTGATGTATAACTGAATTTTTAATTTCTGATAAATTATTTTTGTTTAAAGAAGTCAAAGAAATTCTGTCAAGTGCAGATGGAATCATAGCATAATCTACTTCATTACCCCCAGACCAGTGTGGCTGTCCTCATGGGATCCAGATTTGCTGAGAAACTAGACTCCATTGTCATTTTTTCTCCTTGTTAGAGGAAATATTGTACAGACTATATGAGATGACATTGTGTAGGGGAGTTTATTATTTTAGGATGATGCCAAAACTTAAATCCATTATCAAACTTTGATGGAATCATACTGTAAGGCAGCTAGGGACCTGCAGCGATTCTAGCTGCTGCTGCGTGATTCCGCTGAACTGCCGCCTGCTCGCTCATCTCAGTTGCAGCTCGCCAATAGCTCCCCGAAAAATACACCGCAGACACGAGGTCTCATGCAAGAGACTTTATTATGCAGACGACTAACACGTCCGGTCAGGGTGAAAAGAAAGGAAAAAAGAGAAAGATGGCATGTGCGCTTCTCCCAGATATTGGAATCTCCCGGGCTGGAAGGAACCAGTAGCGGAGGAGAATACTTGCAAGCTGACTGATGAACCAATAGCTCTTTAGCATGTTAGGACGTAATGTGGGAAGCACGAAAATGGCGGCAGCATAAGCCGGAAATTCCTGCAACATGTAAGAGGTGGGCAGAGTGCAGATTGACAGGTGGTTGGGAGGTAGAGTATTGGCTTTATATTATACATACTTCTGGAGGAAGCTGGACTCAGTACCTTTCCTGTTCCTAAACATTCAAGGGCATTTAATGGTCTATGGTGTAAACATGCACATGGATATAGTCTTTTCTCCCCTGAAGCTATCACTGTCATCTGATATATCCCAAGCACATTTTTTTCCTTCATCCTTTCTTGTGAGTCCCCTGCCACATAAGAGCAAAATGTTGCTGTTGTGGCCTGGCAGAGAAGCTGAAATGTCAAGGCAATGCATATGTTCTGGTCTACTCTTTACAGAGCTGTTTTTTTTTCTATCCATATATACTTTTGGAATATTTGTCAGAGACAATAGCTATAGCTATTCTAGATTTATGTAAATGCTTCATCATGATCCCTGCTGTAGTGGAACTTTCAGTACAGTGTGCATGTGGAGATCTGCATACCAATAAGACAAGAAGAGGAGATACCAAGAGAGCTACACAGTGCTTTGAAAGTGAGGAATTCCCCCAAATGATCAGAGAAACCCTCCTACACAGGCAGCATTTGAATTCCTTTTGAAGGATGACAGTGTCTTTTTCATTTGCTCTAGTTTTCCTTGGGTGCAGGCATGAGGGGTACTGACCAGGTGCCTCTCCGGTGGACTGAACCGATGTTTTGTGTATAAGATGCCATGAGGAAACGTTCAGGCTCAGGTGGCTCAAGTGGGCTAGCAAGGGCAGGGGACTAGAAAGGTAAGTTGGGAACACATTGTGATGGATCTCTCCTGTAGACTGTGGGTAGTTCTTGAGTAGCATAGAAAAATGATCTGTCCTGGCAGTGTGTGAATTTTGAATTAGCCTATTGAGGATTAGAGGCAGGAAGAACAATTGCTTTATTTTTTGGTTAACATTGGGTGTCTTTTTTTTTTTTTTTTTTTTTTTTTTGGTACTGGAGGAACCTAGGGCCTGGAGCATGCTAGACAAATGCTCTATACTGAGATGCACCCATTGATACATTATTCCTTGGAAGAGGTGATGAGGGCTTAAGTTGGGGACCATCGAGTAAAAGTAAGAGAGACATGCATGAAGCAATGGAGTGGAAGTATGTGCTGCAAGTACTTCCCAGAAACACTCCAGGAATGAAGAGCATCCAATTCTTCCATGAAGTTCGTCTCCTAGAATCTATACCACTTGGTGATGGCAGAAGGCATCATGTTCCAGGAAACGTGGGTTTATATTGGGAATATGCATTCTCCCTGTGCACAAATCATGGCAAAATACAGTATTTTTTTGTTCATATATGTATTCTTTCGAACATCTACTTGCAAATGAGATTTCTCGTTAGTGAGTTTAATATGACTTTTTGTGTAAATTGTTAAAGACCATGTAGAAAGTATTGAGAGGCAGATTGTGAAGCTATGGATCTAGGCATAAGGTAGGATCACATGGTAGAATCTTTTTTCGGGGTCACTTCTGTTCACCTCCTTGTAATTAGGAAAGAATGCAAGGCATCCCATCTGCTGTCACTTCTGAAGAATCAAATTTTTCTGTTGCAGGTTTGCTAAAAATCAATTTCCATGAAAGAAGTTTCTATAGACCATTGTGTACTTCCTAATTCAAGTATCTATGGTCATGCCTGGTTGACACGATGTAGTCTATGTTTGCATTCACACTGAACAGATAGTTTTTTGTATTCTGCCCTCAAGAAGCAGGATTCATGATGTGGAAAATGATTAAAATAATGGGAGGCTGTTTAAAATACATACAACTATTACATATTAGCAATACATACTATTACTAATTAATATAACAAATATTATTAACATAAAAGTGAAATATTATATATTAGTAGCTTACAAGTGAAATATGTTTCCTACCCACATCAGAATCAATTATTGTTAGACAATATCTTTTTTACTTTTGGAGAAGTTGAAGTGGCTTGCCTATGTATATTTTATTAAATGCAATATGTCTCATATTTTGCTAATCATTTCTTGTTAGGTTAGGTTGTATAAAGTGATTCTCATACCTCAGTGGCTTAAAATAATCCTTTTTCTCTCTCTATTCACTTTACAGATCTTTGCAGGTCACTTATAATTCTGTTATTGATGGCTTTGTTATGACTATGATTCTGTTACACATTTTTTCTCCATTGTTTGATACAATTCAAGGAGGTCAAGTATCTTGGACAGGTGCTCCCATGAGAGAGAGAGGGAGAGGAAAGAAAGAGAGAGAGAGAGAGAGAGAGAGAGAGAGAGAGAGAGGGAGAGAAAGGGGGGAGAAGATGAATATCATCTCAAATATTTATTATTTTCTGTATTTACTATAAAACATTGATCTTGTCTACAAGAATTATCCAATGAAAGTTTCACTCAATCACAACTGGCCAAAAAATGGGGTACTGAGATAATGGGTATCTCATCTTTTGATACTAACCTTTTTGAGATCCATGATCTGGCCCCTCCATCATGGACTACATATAACTTTTGTGCTTGTGCTGTGTCAAATGCAGTGAAGAGCAATTAAGTCAAGTTAGTATTATTCTATTTTTCAATCTCTTTTCTTAAAGCAACAGATCACTTGATTCCTTAATCTCCAAGATATTGCATCCTATGGATCATCCCTTTTCCAGCCTCTAGCAAGTTTCTTTCTCATTTAGAAGTTTAATGGGGCCATTTTAGCTTTCCTGTCATGGTGGTGCTTTACTCTGGACAACGTTTTTTGCTTGTTTGTTTTTCAATACTGAGAACTGAACCCAGGGTCACTCTACCACTGAGTTACATCTCCAGCTGTTTTTATTTTTTATTTTTAGACAGGATCTTGCTAAGTTGCCCAGGCTGGCCTCAAACTTGTGACCTTCCTGCCTCAGCCTCCCAAGTTTCGGGATTAGTGACACGTACCACTGCCATTGGCTGGACAACTATCTTTGCATTAGTATTTCAATGTTATATGGTGTTACAAGTAATCCCTCAAATATCAGAGACTTATTTCAACAAAGATTAGGTCCCCCACATGAATCTTTCAGTTGCCTGTATCTCTGCTATTGTTGATTTTGGATCAGCTGCAGTTACATGCCACAGGTCTACCTTCAGAATTCAGAACTGAAGGGGAAACTCCAACACCACTTTGGGGGAGGTGGATAAAGAGCAATCACTTGAGGACTTTTAAGGATTCTGCCTGGATGAGGCTTATGTTGCCAAATGTAAGTAAAATGACCAAGACCAGTTCTCACAAAGCAGAAGCATATCGTTCTCATATAGGGAAGGCAGTGAATGAAAATTGAAAACTAAAACAATTCATTGCATACATCCACTGTCTAATACCTACTTTTTATTTCTCTATTTGTTTTGGTGTATTGTTCTTGCTAAAAAATAAATTGAGATAGGAGTATTGGAGTATTAATGTTTGAGCAAGTACCTATCAAAATCTCTCAGAACATAATGCCTATACTCTATACCAAGGTAAAATATAACAAAATATTAATTTTTCTACTAAGGAATAATATAACAGAAATATTAATCTGATTCTCATGTGTCTTATTAAATTATTCATAAGGATTGATCAATGAGGAATGTCTAAAGTTTTTCAAGGAACAAAATGACATTTGTAAAGATATCTTCTGTTTAAAGGAAGTCCACTGAAACATTTAAGATAATTTTAGTAGCTAATCTCCTGAGTGCTGTTTTTAATTTTATATCAATTTTAATTTAAAATGAGGACACTGAACTTTGATCAAGGTTCTGTGGCTGGAAGACAAAGAACAAGGATAGGATGTCAGTTATATTTGACCTGAGACCAGTTCTTTTTTTTTTTTTTTAATATATTTTATTAGTTATACATGACAGTAGAGTGTATTTTGACATATTGTACAAATATGGAGTATAACTTCCCATTCTTCTGGTTGTACATAATATGGAATTACTGAGACCAGTTCTTGAGTATTAAGTTTGTATAAACGACTTGTATGCATATATCCTTATTTTATGATATATTTCAAATCAAAATGTTGAAATGATGTGAAATGGAGGAACCAGTAGTGGATTGTACTTGGTTAGGGTGTAATTTATCTGCTTGGAGACTTTTGTGTCAGTGCAGGTAGCTGGAATTCCTGTACTCTGTATAAGCAAGGAACTTAAAGTAGAGAGTCACAAATTAAAATAAGTCTTCAGACCTTATTAAAAATCATCATCTGTACGAAAAACTATATGAAAATTCTCCAGTCCAGGGAGGCACTGTGGAAAGAAAATATGATGATCTCAGAGTCATAGCTGTACTCTTCTGGCCACATGCAATGCTGCTCTGGAGGAGCACACGTGGAATATTTGGCAGTGGCCTGAAGTCTGGGACTTTAGCCTTTTTCAAACTGAACCTCTGAGAGCCAGTGTTGGCAGAAGATGAGTAGGCCATTTTGCATACAGATGCTATTGCACAATCATTTACATCTATAACACTCAGGTTTGTGGTGATTCCGTAGAAAATAGAATCTTGGGGACTCTTAACATCTGTTCTCAACCAGTAGAGATGCCTCCAAGAACGGCTTAACTTCCTCTAAGATGTCTGATCTGAGACCTGAGATAGGAGAGCTCAAGAGGTGACGAACAATCTTAAAAAGGCATGTTTTCTCTCAGGCGTGGAATCTAGAAGGAAAAATTAAAAAAAAAGGAGTACATGAAAGTAGAAGTGGGTCTATTGGGGAAAGGAAAGGGAACCAGTGGGTAAAGAAAGGTAAATGAGAGAATGGCTGCTATCAAAAGACATCACATGTGTGCATGAAAATGTCATACAGAGACCCGTAATTCTGTACAGTTATTATGCAGTAATAATTATAATGAAAAGGTATTAGAGACAAGTGTTACTGGCCCTCTGTATTACTACTTAGCTAGAGGTTTAGCTGAAGTCAGTTGAAATTTCCTTCTAACCCCAGTTATGATTTATAATTTGCCTGTTGTTCCAGACATATTATCCTGGAACTCCTTTTAAGCCTGGGAGGAGGTGAATTAGTTGAGATTCCTTTGGTTAACTGCCATGGAGCCAGTGGGATCAAATAAAGGCCAACTAAATCATATTAAGGAAAAAAAATCTGTAGTCAGTTTTAACTACATTGTGTGGTTTTGCATGCGTGTGTGTGTGTGTATGTGTGTGTGTGTGTGTGTAAGGGAGACAGAGAGATAAAGGAGAGACTACATATATAAAATTGAAGATAATCAGTAAATCTTGCTTTAGATTTTATTTCATTAATTAATGCCATGGATTGAGGATTAGAAGTTGTATTTCGAATGTGTTTCTTGAAACTCAGTAAAATGAAAGTAACTTGTTTAAATTTGAGAACAAAAACAGAGAAAAGTACTGATGATAATATGAAGAAGATTAAAAAAAAATAAATAGGACTGGCATTTAAAAAGTCCCAAGCAATAGAAAAAAATTCAGTATTGTAAACGTGTATTCCAGTTTATAATTCTTACAGGGGTGTTATAAAGAAATTAAACTTCATATCCCAAACTAAATAAGCAAGGAAATTATGGTATGCTATTATGCCATTAACTAACAAGTGTAACTCCTTAGAAACTTAGAAAGCATTAACATGTAAAAAAGTAAAATATTTCATATAGAGTGTATACAGTTATATAAAAAACTGTATTATAGTTATTAAAATGGTTTTCAATGCTTATGGAAATGACTGATTGGCTTGGAGATCTGGATATATGTCAGTTTCATAAAAGAGCAAACTCACTGATGTTGATTTATTATACTTGTGCCTGCCCCTAATTTATCAGTAGCATATTAATAGAATTGATTTGGTCATATAACAGTAGAGAAAAACTCCGTAACAAATCACATCTATCTGTGTGTGTGGAAATTTGATGAATATTAAAGAATTTTTGCAACTGTAATAGACAGTTCTAGAAAAATTCTCAATCAGGAAAACCACAAACTACTTCAAAAATAAACTTTTTGTTTGTTTTAATTAGTTGTACATGACAGTAGAATGCATTTATACATTTTGATAAATCTTACATAAATGGGGTTTAATTTCTCATTTTTCTGATTGTACATGTTGTAGGATCATAGGGGTCATGCAGTCATATAGGTACATGAGATAATAATGTCTGTTTCACTCTACTGTCCTTCCTACCCCCACACCACTTCCCCTCCCTTCACTCCCCACTACCTAATCTAGAGTAACTCTATTCTTCCCTAGCTCTCCCTTATTATGAATTAGCACCCATGTATCACAGAAAACTACTTTTTAATACACTGGAAAAAAATATACTACCTAAAGTGTTGAAATATGTCCGAGTTTGGATCAGTCATCGCGTGCTGCTTAAAAGCAACCACAGATTCTCAGTATCATTCGATATGTATATGTTTACTTAAGGTTTTGCAGATTGGTGGGTTGACAGCTTCACACTCTGGATGCAAAGTCCAATCAGATGTCTGTGCTATATCTGTCATCCTTCATGGACAGTCAGCTGCAGCATGCTCTTCTTGTGATGATGGGTAAGCACATTTCAAGCCCCTGCTTATAATACATCTATAAATAGATGTTAGTCAAAATAAGTGTCATGAAGGAGCCCAAAGTCAAGGGTTGGGAAATATTTCCTAACATTACATACCAAAGGTTGTGGTTACACGGATAGGCCATGAATTGGAACCAATAATTCAGTTTTCCTCAAGATCCTAGGTCATGAACAATTTTGGAGTCAGTCATAAACATGAGAGAACAAAGTATTTTTTTGTCTATTACAGTTGGAAATATTTCTTTATATTAATCAAATTTCCATGTGTACATGGATATGATGTCATTCATTGGGGAGTATTTCTCTACTTTCATTGAGAAAAGGCTCATGTGCCTCTCAGGCCTAGTCAGTTTTCCCTGTTTCTCTGCATTTTGTCTTCTTTCTCTGTGAACAGCACTTCCTTCATGTATTTTAAACTGATAACATAGTATTTACCTTTGTGCCTCTGATTTGCTTATATTAATTCTTGATTATCAACTAGTTTTCTATCATTGAAGGTGAGAATTTTGCTTTAATTTTTCTCCCTACATTGTCCTGTTTTCCTACCCACCCCACCTCTTACTAAAGTGGTTTTATTCTATTCAACTCCGTAGTTTCTATTTACATTATATGGTATGGAAACAATGTGTACCTGATCTAGTTTGATATCCTCTGTGTGTCACAATATGCAAATAACTTCAGAAGCAATCTGCAGTGGGACATCCTGGTGTGCCCTTCTCTGTGTTACCATCTATGGTAACATTATTTCTCTCAGAAAACCTTTTTATTTTTCCTGAAGCTTTTTTATTTGCTTATTTCGTGTTTGTTTATTTAGTTTCCTGTGTACTCAGCACAGTACAATCCCAAATTAAACCCTGGAGTTTTCTTATTTCTATTCCTCAGGAAAGTTCTCCCACAGCAGACTTTCCTCCCCAGTGTGAACTGGTTGTCCCTCAGGCTGATGCCCAATCCCTTCATTTCATGTTTCACACTATCCCTCTGGGTATTCACTTTATTTCCTCCTGTGTTGGACCTTCTTTGAGCTGTTGTGATTATCTTGATTAATTCTTTATCCCTACATTGACCACTTCTAGATTATGCCTCTGATCCAATTCTCTGTTTCCTGGGGTTGGCTCCAAGATTACAAGAGCTTATGTATTTACTTTGTGTATCTCTGGGTCCCTTCTAAGACCTGTTTGATGAAGTTAAATTATACTCACTGAATTTTCTTCCATGAAAGTGATACCTCTACTTATAAACATACCTGTTATTCTTCACCTCCAAAATTTGGCCAGTCTCTAGCTGTGTGCAATTAGGGACAAGTTCTTGATATTTGCTCCTCAAATTCATTTTCTATCAACTCTTCTGATTATTCCATTTCCTTTACTCCCACTTTCAGACTATTACTAGTTCCTAGACTTCAGGGAATTCAGGATCGGTATAGTTCTATCACGTGTTTTCCAAATTCTAATTAATTAAGATGAAGTTTACTTGGATTCACTAAGGCATTTACCACCAACCTTTCTGCTTTTCATTTTCTAATTAATATTTTAACATTATTTTCTCCTTCTCTATTTTTCCTCAAGTTTATAGATTTATGTGAATATATTCTTGAAAAAATTCTCTACTATAATTTTAATGGAGTTTTGGAAGATAGCAAAAGTAGGCAAATATATTCAATTTCCATCCTTTTTAGAGACATTATATTTAGATATTTTAAAAGGACTTATTTTCAATATAATTACATGAAAAATTATATCATAACTTCTCTCTAAATTGCAATTTTCATATATGATTTCTGCATGATCACAAAATAAACTCTTTCTTAAAATACTTGCTATACTTGAAATATTTTTGGGCCAATACAGGATATTAATCACTTCAAATTATGTATCTTTAATGATCAGGACTATTAAGTGTCTGCCTTAAATGGTAACTCGGGACAGATTGTAAAATGCCTTGCCAAGAGCTTGGTGGCCTTTTAAAAGGGATTTTCCTATGTCCTTTAGAAAAAATAGGTATTATATGCATGAAATGTGACACTGAACATGTAGAATGGACTATTCTGTAAGGGAGTGAGTTCCCCATCATAGGAAGTACTCAAAGAGGCTATCAGGGATTTTTTTTTTTTTTTGGTTCTTTTAAGTTATACATAAAAATATAGTCAATTTTGATATAATTATACAAGCAAGGAATAGATCCCATTCTAATTATGACCCTAGTTTTTTGGATGTTCACAATGGTGAGATTCACTGTGGTGTATGCACATGTGTACATAGGAAAGTTATGTGAGATTCATTCCACTGTCTTTCCTTTTCCTTTCCCCCCCTACCTTCCCTCAATCCCCTTTGTCTAATTCAAAGTGGATTCAGTCTAAGTCACTGAATTTCTATTCTTCCTCTCCTGACTCTTTATTGTGGGTTAGCATCCACATATGAGAGAAAACATTCAACCTTTGGTATTTGGGGATTGAGTTATTTCACTTAGCCTGGTAGTCTTCAGATGGATCCATTTTCCAGCAAATATCATAAAGTCATTCTTCTTTATGCTGAGTAATACTACATTGTGTATATACCACCTTTTCTTTATCCAAGCATCTTTTGAAGGGCATCTAGGTTGACTCCACAGCTTAGCTATTGTGAATTGTGCTACTATAGCTGCATCACTATGGTATGCTTACAGTGCTTTTATATTAAGTTCAAACAAATCCCTAGCATCCCTTATAGTATCTATGCATCTATGAGTACATGGATTTTGGTGAGAATTCCTCTCGAATTTGCATCCTTCAATATGACTTTTATTGTGGTTTTGTGGAAAAACAAGTAGTCTTAGACTCCAAGCTCCATGTGGGTCTGCTCTATGACTGTTTTTTTTTTTTTTTTTTTTTGAACCATTCTGTCCCTGGTGGACAGCATTTGTGATTGCTCATGGAGAATGTTTGAGACATTTTTAAAGAAAGAAAGGAAAAAGATTTCAGAATGTTGAATTCTTCCAGAAAAAAATAGCAGCAGCAATAACAGTAGTGGTGAGCTATAGAGTTTTATTATGACTTGACCCAGCATGAGATGCTGCCAAGAGATAAAGTCTTGGAGCCCAGCATCAACTTCAGAGAGTCAAATACCTTCCAGATTCTTCTTGTCCCATTTAAAATGTTTTAATCCACATTCAGGTGGAATAGCATCTATCAAAAATGTTACCTTTGTGCTTAGTTTTTAGGGACTCTTCATCTAGTCTTCTATTTTATAGACAAAATAAGTAAAGTTCAGAGAATTTAAGTGACCTTGTCAGATAAACAAGAGCCCAGACTTTTGAGCACAGTAGGCCATTTGCTTTCATACAGTGAGTTTTCCCAATAATATCTCTGCTGTCCTCTAAAGACAGCTCTTTGTGGGGAAATAATTCTAGGTACTCTAAGGGCCATTTGGGTACACTGGGTTTGTTGATAATGTTGGTATTGATGGGGATTTTGAGCTCCATTGCAATGGATTTTTTTCTTTAAGTACCAGCTGGCAATTGGTAACCAAAACTGCCTCAGCTGTCCAGTCTGGAACACTGGAGTACCTTTAGAAATCATGACCTCTTTTCCTTATAGAACATGGGCTTGGGACTCTCCAACAAAGAAGCTGGTGACATTATTCTAATTTTGGGGTGCAATTCTGTGAGGAAGGAGAGAAAATCTGTTTCAGTCTTAGAATAAATTTGTACATGACAAAAACACATTTTAGATGACATTTCCTTCTGTCTTATGCAGAAGTGAGTTAGTGTGTGCTCATGTCTCCACATAGGAATAGGAGAAAAAGAGGAATTTTAAAATTTTTTAAAGATTATTTTAATAATCATGACTGTATAGTAAATTTTCTAGTTGGTTTGGTGATATACTCAGAAAGATTATATTGCAATATTCCTAGATAGTTCATGAGGTTAATAAAAGAACCCGAGATTTTTCAGAAGTTTTAGATCCTATTCATAAATTGCCTAATTTTTGGCAACACTTTCATTGGTTACAAATTGGTTCTTCGAGATTTTAAGCAATTTTCTCAAAGATTTACATACACTTGTCCACATACAAGTTATGGCACAATAAGACTTTGGCTTGAAAAAACAAACAAAAAACCAAATCCCCACAAGAAATTGTTTTATTTTCCACATTTATCCCATTGTCTTCTTGTGCAAGTTTCCTGTATTTATCGATTGTTAGTTGAGGGAATATTATTGCAGTTTAATTATCCATGACCTGTAGTAAATGTTAAAATATCGTATAATGACTTTTCAAAAGGGTGCGATTTGATCAATTTGGATGACTGTTCTTCTCGGGTGCAGTTTCTTCTTCCTTTCCTACCTCAACCAAAAACATCATCTTCTACCTATTTTCCACCTGTGGAAACTGGACTCTTTTTCCATCTACACCTGTTTGCTTTTTCAATCATGTTATCAGTTTTTTTTCCTAAGTAAAATTGCTATACTAGTCCTCTCCCTTGAGCCCTCACTGTTTCTAGTCTTGCCTTAATTCTCATCAACTTGGATCTGGGCTACTTAATAGTGTCCTGATCATAATTATCATCAACTCGGCACTTTTAGAAATGGAAGTAATATGTTTATTATTAAACATTATAGTAATTACTTTGAAATTTTTCTTCATCACAATTTATTCTTCCAGCTGCCTTTAGAATTATTCACCAAATTACTCACCCACCTTCAAAAAACTCTATTGGCAGTTTGCTCATAATTGTGTTAGGACCACAAACTAGTTTTAGAAGATACAGCATCTTCTAAATAGTCATAATAGTAACAGGTTTATTACCAAAGAACATGAAAAGTTTCTCTATTTCTTTTGTTCTTTTATCACCTCAGTAAAATTTTAGAGATGTCTCTATGGTAGGCTTTTCACACTAAGGTTTTTACATTTTGGTCCTTAGCATATGCGCTCTTCTTGCTCCATTTTTTAAAGTATTCTCACTTTTAATTTTATGTATATTACTTCACTAGTTTATCATTTCTTTTACTCTGGAATTGTACAGGTAAGTATTCAAATGATTTGAAGATTTCATTACAGAGTTATCCTTTTGTTTTTGATAGATTATATGATAAATGTTTTCTTGCATTTATATAAATACTTAGCTGCTAGATCACATGCTGGCATCTCCATTTGCCTGATGAGGATTTGCACATTTGATTATAATATGAAAAGGTAAATTTGGCAAACAGTCTTCATTTACAAATCAGGATGCGTTCTTTGATTAAAACTATGAGAAAGGTTCTGTGTAGGTGGTAGGTTTTGAAGTTGGTCAGAATAATCTGACATAAGTTAAGAATAAATGTTTTGAGATGACGATTACGAGTAGTTATGGAATCATGGCCTAGAAGTATATGTATTGTTATGTGATTAAATTCATAGCTCAGAGTATAGATAGGAAATAGGGTTCGAGTGTTAACTCAGAACAGTTGATGCAAAGTATCTTCAATACTGTGTTATAGAGGATTCCAAGGCTCGGTCTGTGCTCTATGGAAAAGAATGCTGTCATGTCAGAAATGGTCTCCAGAGTGATAACTTGTGACTCCATATTGCCCTCAGTAATTTCTAGCAACCAATTGATAACTATAAGCAAAACCAACTAATTTATGTGAATTCAGAGAAAGAAATAAGAGGTTCATAAGGAAGAAAGCTAAATAAACCACAGAACAGAAAAATTTCCCATGCTCTTATTTTTGTCTAAACCAGAAATAAATTTCTAATATGGGTGATGTTTGTTGTATGATCTGCATGGCCACACAGAGCCTATTTATCTTCTCTTACTGTGGCCAGTGTACTCTACAGATAAGAGTAGATACTCCTTCTCAGGGTCCTGAGTACTGTCTTGTAGCAGACAGAGCACGGTTTAGTGGTGGAATGTTCTGCATATGATTTGGGGTGGGAGACTTTGGGCCCACATGTTTTTATTGTAAGTGCACTCAATTTTCATGGCTTGATGTATTTTTAGATCTCTTCATTGTGGATTTCTCTTTCATAACATGTAAACATAAGCTCTGTGACTCTGTTCATTTTTCAAGTTTTGAAAATTAGACTCGAATTTTCTCTTAGAGTTTAAATTCTCTGACTGAAAAGGAAACCCTATGTCTATAAGACTGTTCAGGAATTGATCTGAAACCTCAAGACTTCAGTTGGTGTTTGAAAAAAGTCTATGAAATACTGATACCATTTTTGGATTTATATTTTTAACAGAAAACCTCTTATATGTCAAACTGATTGTCACATGGATTCTTTTTTGTTTGTCACATGGATTCTTAATGCCATGTATGAGATTTTGGCTTGTTTTATTCTTTTAAAATACAGTTTTCTCATAATGAAGTTAATATATAGAAGATATTCCAGGATATGTTGAGATAGAAAAATACATGTTTAGCCACTTCTCCTAAAAAATGTACTTGAAAAGAAAAGAATGTTTTAAGGAAATGAATAGTTTTGGCTTCTTTTTATGGGCCAGTATTTGTGTTATTTAATTTAAGAGAAGGGCACATAGTAGCTTGCCAATAAAATTTTTTTTCAACAATGGGTACAGAATGAATTGACTTTGTCACTAAAATTCACTATGTAGATGTTGGGAATTTTTCTAGCATTTCAATCATAGCTGAGATTTTCTTTTTCCTTCTTTGTAGAAGATGAGCTAGCAGTACCAGTGAGAAAATATGGTTGAAACATTGCAGTAGATTTAAGAAGGCCTCAGGACTTTATGATTGTTGGGTTTGGTCTCAGATGATAAACCTCAGTAGGATCTTGCTTAGCTTAGAGTTTGAAGCAAAGCAGAAAACCTGTAGGAAAGATGCTCTTCATATTTGAGGCTCAAAGAGACACTCAGGGAGGGAGGGACATTACTTGTCTTTTCATGGTAGCTACATGAGGCAAATAGATATTTTAAAAATTCAGTTTTCCTCTCAAATAATAATTTCAATAAACTGTTTAAAAATTAAATATTATACTTTGTATTTTGTGACCTAAAGTGTCTGAAAGTTAGGGGTAGAAGACAGAAATAATTAAAATCAGAGCTAAAATCAATGAAATTAAAACAAAAGAAAAATTCAAAAACATTGACAAAACAAAAAATTTGTTATTTGAGAAAGTAAACAAAATTGATAAACCCTTACCAACACTAATGAAGAGAAGGAGAGAGAAAACTCAAAATTACTAGAATTCAGGATGAAAAATGAAAGATCACGACTGACACCATTGGAGTACAAAACATAATTAGAAACTATTTTGAAAATCTATAACTCGGACAAAATAGAAAATCTCAAAGACCATGACAAATTTCGAGAGACATATGATTCTCCCAAACTGAATCAGGACATACACAATTTAAACAGATCAGTTTCAAGCACTGAAATAGAAGAAGTCATCAAAAGCCTACCAACCAAGAGGAGACTAGGACCAGATGGATTCTCAGTCGAATTATACAAGACCTTCAAAGAAGAACTAATATCAATACTCCTCAAAGTATTCCATGAAATAGAAAAGGAGGGAACCCTTCCAAACTCATTCTACGAAGCTAGTATCACTCTGATACCAAAATCAGACAAAGATGAATCAAGGAAAGAAAACTTTAGACCAAATTCCTGATGAACATAGATGCAAAAATCCTTAACAAAATTCTAACAAATTGCATACAAAAACATATTTGAAAGATAGTGCAGCATGATCAAGTGGGGTTCATCCCAGGGATGCAAGGTTGGTTCAACATCCAGAAATCAATAAATGTAATTCATCACATCAATAGACTTAAAGTTAAGAATCAGATGATTATTTCAATAGATGCTGAGAAAGTGTTTGATAAAATACAGCATCCCTTCATGCTTAAAACACTAGAAAAATGGGGATAGTAGGAACATACCTCAACATTGTAAAGGCTCTCTATGCTAAGCCCATGGCCAACATCATTCTAAATGGAGAAAAACTAAAAGCATTCCCTCTAAAATCTGGAACAAGGCAGGGATGCCTTCTTTCACCACTTCTATTCAACATCATCCTTGAAACACTAGCCAGAGCAATTAGACAGATCAAAGAAAGTAAAGGGATATGAATAGGGAAAGTATAACTCAAGCTATCACTATTTGCCAATGACATAATTCTGTATTTAGACGATCCAAAAAACTCCACCAGAAAATTTCTAGAACTAATAAATGAATTCAGCAAAGTAGCAAGACATAAAATCAATATGCATAAATCTAATGCATTTCTATTCATAAGTGATGAATCCTCTGAAAGAGAAATTAGGAAAACCACTCCATTCACAATAACCTCAAAAAAAAAAAAAAAAAAAAAAAAAACCTTAGGAATTAATCTAACAAAAAGAGGTGAAAGATCTCTACAGTGAAAACTCAGAACACTAAAGAAAGAAATTAATGAAAACCTTAGAACATGGAAAGATCTTCCATGTTCTTGGATAGGCAGAATTAATATTGTCAAAATGGCCATTCTACCAAAGGCGCTATACAGATTCAATGCAATTCCAAATAAAATCCTGATGACATTCTTCATAGAAATAGAGAAAGCAATCTTGAAATTCATTTGGAAGAATAAGAGACCTTGAATAGCTAAATCAATCCTGAGCAAGAAGAGTGAAGCAGGAGGCATCATAATACCAGACCTCAAACTATACTACAGACCAATAGTTACAAAATTGGCATGGTACTGGCACCAAAATAGATAGGTAGACAATGGTACAGAATAGAAAACACAGAGACAAACCCACATAAATACAGTTTTCTTATCCTAGGTGCCAGAAACATACAATGGAGAAAAGACAGTTTGTTCAACAAATGGTGCTGGGAAAACTGGAAATTCATATGCAGTAAAATGAAATTAAACCTCTATCTCTCACTGTGCACAAAACTCAAAATGAATCAAAGACCTAGGAATTAGAACAGAGATGCTGCACCAAAAAGGAGAAAAAAGTAGCTCAGAATCTTCATGTTGACTTAGAACCAGACTTCCTTAACAAGAGTCCCAGAGTGCAAGAAATCAAAGCAAGGAGCAATAAATGGGATGAATGCAAACTAAAAAGCTTTTTCTCAGCAAAGGATACAATCAACAGTGTGAAACGAGATCTAACAGAGTGGGAGAAAAGTTTTTCCATATGCACTTCAAATAGAGCACTAATCTCCAAAATTTATAAAGAACTTGCACCAGTAATACAAAGAACCCAATTAATAAATGGGCTAAGGAGATGGACAGACACTTTACAGAAGAAGATATATATATATATATATATATATATATATATATGATTAAGAAATATATGAAAAAGTGTTCAACATCTCTAGTAATTTGAGAAATGCAAATTAAAACAACCCTTAAGATTTAATCTTACTCCAATTAGAATGGCTATTATCAAGAACACAAGCAATAATAGGTGTTGGTGTGGATGTGGAGAAAAAGGCACACTTGTACGTTGCTGGTGGAGTTACAAATTGGTGCAGCCACTCTGGAAAGCAGTATGGAGATTCCTCAGAAAACTTGGAATGGTCCTACCTTTTGATCCAGTTATCCCACTCCTCAGTTTATACCCAAATGGCTTAAAATCAGCATACTATAGTAATGCAGCCACAGCAATGTTTATAGCAGCTCAATTCACAATAACTAGATTGTGGAACCAACTTAGATGCTCTTCAACAGATGAATGGATAAAGAAACTGTGCTACATATACACAATGAAGCACTACTCAGCCATAAAGAGTAAAATTATGGCATTTGCAGGTAAATGGATGGAATTGGAGAAAATCATGCTAAGTAAAATAAGCTAATTCCAAAAAACCAAAGACAGAATGTTTTCCCTGATAAGTGGATAATGATACATAATGGGGGCTTGGGGGGTGAGGGATAAGAGAAGAATGGAGAAACTTTGGATTATGTAGAAGGAAATAAGGGGGAAGGGAGATGAAGAAGGAAAGATAGTGGAATGAGATGGATTTCATTCCCCTACGTACATGCATGATTACATAAATGATGTGAATCTTCACTGTGTACAACCATAGAAACAAAAAATTGTACCCCATTTGTGTACAAAGAATCAAAATGCAGTCTGTAAAAATAAAAAAAAAAACATAAAAAGATATTATAAGTAAGAAAAATCTCAGCTTTCCTCTCAGAAATATTAACTAACTTCTATAGGCTGTTTAAAAATTAAATATTATACTCATATTTTGTGACCTAAAGTGTTTGAAAGTTAGAGGTTTTGAAAAGTTTTTTGGGGACAGAAAATTAATAGGAATTTCACAGTCTTGACTTTTTTGTATAATCTGGGTGACAGTAAAATTTGTCATACAGAGTGGGACAGTTCTGAAAATGGAGTGGTTTGCTATCAATAATTGTGTCTGGAAAATTTTCATAATCCTAGACTCTCTCAGACAAAACAGATGGTCACACCATGTTCTCAGAGTGTTAAGAAAAGAAACTCTGGATTTGTTTTCTTCTTCCACACCTCCATGAATTCTGCTCTTTTTAAGCATTTCAATGAATTATTTTCAGTTAAAATTCTACACATTTCAAGAGTAATCTTTAAAAAAAAGTATTTACAATTGTCCCTTAATTGTTTGTACCCAGGATACTTTTGTGTTGTAAAAGAAGATCAAAAATAAGTTATGTGGGTTTATATCTATTGATGTTTACTGTGTTAAAATGAAAACAGAGGAATCTTATAATATTAATTCATATATTCAAGAGTAACAGTTAGATTGCTACTTCCACAAATATGGAATAAGTTTTCTTTTTCATATTCTTCCTACTAAATACAACTGAAAACTCTGGCCATTATATCTAAAATATACATAAGAAGACTGAAATTTGAAGAGAAGTCTAACTAACTGGGGACCTCAGGACACAAGAAACTATATGGTAGTGAGTTTGGTTGGTCTTCTTTCAGTCTTATGTATCCTAAACAGGATACTAGAGAAAACAGGCAAACAAGAAATGCCAATGGAAATAATTAAAAAAAAAATAAACCAAAGAAAACCTGCTTTTTTAGCCAAAGGACCACAAAAGAGTGACTTAGTGAAACAGAAAACTGACAAGTCAGTAAACAAAAGTACTCTCTTTCAGTCAAACACCACAGAAAGAAAACTGACTTCAACTTTTCCCTTCTAGCAAAAAACATGGGAAAAGCCTGGACTTTCATCCTCCACAGAATGCAAGGATGCACCCAGCCCTTCGACCCAGCCACCACCACTGGGGTGAGGATTGGGTACCTCTTCCCTCCTTCATGGGTCAGTGTCAAGGAGGCAAAAGAGAGACCAGGAGACTCACCACTGCTCAATAGAACCAATGGTATCCTCTCCCTACTCTGCCCCAGTGAAAGTGGAAGTCACCTGTGGAGTAGTTTTGAAGCACCTTCTTTCATCAACTCAGGATGAGACCAGCAGAGACCCAGCTTGATCACCCATGTCCACTATTAGTTTTAGGAAGCTCTTCCCTAGTCAGTTCTAGAAACTAGAGAAAAGAATAAAATAAACACAAAGCAAGTCAAATATTGAAAATATCCAAAAGAGTAGAAATCAATGAATTTGAAACAGGAAGACAATGGAGGTAATAAAAGAAACAAAAAGCTGGTTCTTTGGGAAGATGGGTAAAATAAGAAAAGTGCTAGCAAAACTGACCCAAAAATAAGATATAAATGTGGAATGAAATGGGAATATCCCCCCAGATCCTTCTGGGATCAAAAGGGTAACAAATGAATACTCTGACCACGTGTATGCACATCAGTTTGACAACTTAAATGACATGGGTCAATTTCTTGAAAAATACAGCTATAACAACTAATGCAACATGAAATAGATTATTTGAACAGTTCTATAACTATTAAGAAAATGAATTCATAATTTAAAATCTCACAAATAGCAATTGCCAGGCCCAGATGGTTTCATTGAGCTAATTGATTATCCTTAGGAAGAAAAAATTAACCTTGACCTACCTACACTTCACACTTGATATAAAAGTTAACTGATATTATATGTGAGTTTAAATGCAAATTTATAAAACTTTTTGCAGATATTACAGAAGAAATTTTGTATATAAATTTTAAGGAAGAGATTTTAGACATAAATCTAAAGCATGATCCATGAAAGAAAAAACTAAATAATTTGGCTCATCAGATTTAAAAACTTTTGCTCTGAGAAAACTTTTGTGATGAAAATGTGAACTACAGACCTAGAGAAAATATATGCAAATCACATATTTAACATATGATTTATATCCAGAACATATAAAGAGCTCTCAAGTTCAATATTAAAAGTAACCTTAAATGCATTCTACTGTCATGTATAACTAATTAGAACAAATTTAAAAAAGGAAAAAAAAAAACACAAAAAAAATGTAACCTTAAAAAATGAGCAAAAGGCATATAGAGAACTTTGACCAAAGAAGATGTACAGATGGCAAATAAGCATGAAAAGATGTTTAATATATTATCCATTATATAATTGAAAATTAATACCTCAATGAATTATTACTGTGAACCTCTTAGAAAGGTAAAATATAAAAAATAACTCACATGTATGGGTTGTACTCAGTAGTACATGAGGCCCTGTGTTTGATCCCCATCACTAAAAGTCCATACAAAACTACCTCACACCAAGTGCTAGCTAGGATGGACAAACTGGATCTCGCCTATGTTGCTAGTGAGCATGTAAAATGGTACTATCTTCTTGGGAAAAAACTTGACTGTTTGTTAAAACTATAGCTTATATTTGCCTGATGACTTAGCAATTGAACTCTTGAGGATTTATCCAAGAAAATGAAGATATATTTTTCCACAAAAATTGTTGTATTATTGTTCATAGCAGCTTTATTTGTGAGAATCACAAACTAGGAACAAATTGTCCCTTAGTAAGTGAGTAAACGGTGGTGCATCCGTACTGTGAAACATGACTTAGGGACAAAAAGCAGTGAACAATGGATAGTTGTAGTGACTTGGATGGTTCCCAAGGGCATTCTGCTACCTGAAAAGAATCAACCTCAATAGGTCATATATCATATGATTCAATTTGTATAAGATTTTCAAATGACAAAATTATTGAAAGGGAAAGCAGATGAGTGATGGCCAGGAATTGGAAGTGGTAGAGGGAAGGGTGTGAATGGGACTCTAAATGGGTAGCATATGAGATATTTGAATGATGAAGTAGTTTTTTTAATTTTGATTATGGTGATATTGCACAAATACCCCTGCTCCACAACATTTTGTCCTATTAACACTTGAAATCTTTGAGTTGCTCTCACTGTGCAATAGATTACTAGGTTTTCTAATTTTTTACCTACTTTTCTACCCTTCCTTTTCAGCTTCCTTTGGTGTTTCTCATGTTCCATCAATAACTCTCTTCACTATTCATTTTGCATACTCTTCCAGGGTAATTTCATCTACTTTCCAAAGGAAGGTATGTAACGCATTATTGAAGTTTAATTGAGCATGAGATTCTTTAATAATAACTTTCCCTTAATCTGATAAAGATGATCTTTGGATATTAGAGTACAGGTAACTTTTATTTAAAAAAGTTAAAGTGTAGGTGACTAACTATCCAGTAAAAATTCTGGTTTCCTCTTACATTGTATGGAGTTGCTATGGGGTGGCAGCTTCTCAGTCAGTATCTCTGTTTCTCAGCTTCTCTTCATGTCTTTGAATTTATATAACCATTTCTCAACAATGGATGTGAGTCGTGTTGGCAGTATCACTCCTATGAGCCAAGATTAAAAATTGGATGAACCTTTCTCAACTTTCCTTCTTCTCATTCACTCAGATGCAGAGGACTCCAAAGGTGTTGCCCACATTAATAGAAGGGCTTCAGAGTGGAAGGACCCCCGGTCTTGCAATTATTGCATGGAGAAAAGCTACTCACTAGTCAGGACATTCCACATTGGACAGAATGAGGAATTGACTTCTTAGTCTTATTAGTTTAAACTAATAAATTTGGGGAATTTTTTGTTGTTATGACAATTGTTATAGTTTGTATCATAAATGTTCTACCGAGGCTCAGATGTGATGGCTTGGTACCCAGCTGGTGGCATTACTGGGAGGTGGTGGAAACTTTATGAGGTGGAACATGGTTGTGGAAGTAGGTTACTGGAGGCATGCTTTTTAAGGATGTATTTTGTCTCTAAACTCTTCCACTCTCTGCTTCCTGGTGCCAGGTGGTGAGCAGCCTCTTCCACCACACACTTCCACCACCATGCTATTCTACCTTGCCTCAGGTCTAAAGCAATGGAGCCAGCTGGCCTTGAAACCACAAGCCAAAATAAATATTGCCTCTTTTAAATTGATTTTCTCAGATAGTTTGTCACAGCAACAAAAAGCTGATTAACTTACCAACTAACCTAATAAAAATTGTGGATTAAAAAAAAAATCTTGTTATGGAGAGAACCCTTAAAGGTAAATGATTTAAAATCATTAATATATGTGGCATTTAAGGCATGAATTCATTTCTTCTTCAAGACCTGAGAACTAGAGGTAAAACTTTGTGGGAATAACCATGATAGCAGGGCAAAAACTGAAGGTGGAAAGACAAAGGAGTTTTCTGGAATTTTCACTGGCCTCTTCTATTTCCAGGTACCATCCAACTTAAATTTAATTTTATCCTTGGTAGGTCCAATTTTCAGCATAGGTCAACTAGTTGGGAAAGCAAGGAAGCTAGGGGTTGGGTTGATAGATGCTTGGGTGATTTAACATGAACCATAATTCTGATCTTTGTAGGAGAAGATGGATAGTCTAAATTGGAGTGTCCAGGGTGATGATGAATTCTGACTCAGATCCAGTAAGTGTGAGCACCTAGCTTCCCCAGTTGTACAGGATGATGATGACCAAGAGACCCACTTTCACACTTCAACCAGAACACTGAGACATTGACATGGCTGAGGCAACTGGGAGCATGCAAAGGGGCAGGGTATCACAGCAACTTAAGTGTTAAGTCAACAAAGGTTAGGAGTTTGTACTACCTGTTTTGCAGTCTTCACTGAGAGGCCTGTCCATAAACATCTTAGGATATATCACTTGTGGACCTCCCAAATAGCACATGCATGCCCAACCTCATAGTCAATAACAACATGTCCTCCTAGGTGGCATATGCATTCTGAATTGGGGAGCACAGAGCAGAACATTCTCCAATAAAACTACAGTGTATGAGAGGCAGCCTGGTGGGCTGAGATTTAGACAGCACTTCTTCCTTTGGGGGGGAAAAAAAAAAAGACAGATGTCTAAAATAGAAGCTGGAGTAAAGCGTGCCCTATAAACAGCATTAACCTAGCAGAGGCCTTGTGGTCTGTTGCTGGGCAGTTAATACGGCTATTAGGACTCATAGAATGTGCACTAATGTTGTGCAGTAACACAAAACCAGTGCATGAGGCCAGTAAGGAGTGGGAGAAAGATACATATTACTATTTTGCTGCACTCACAATCAGCTCAAAATCTGGGAAGAAATAAACCTGAAAATGAAGAACATCAAAGATGTGGCTTCAAATTTTCAAAAAGAAGTACTTGAACTTGCTTTGTTTAGAGCATATTAAGCTTTTCTAGTAGAGTAAATTCAGTTGTCTCAGAGTGATGTTCCAGAAGGTTAGAAAACAAGTTGTGCATAGTGCTGCAGCTAGAATTCTAAGGACTGTTAAGAACCTTCACTCTTACATGATCCCTTTCCCTTTGGCTGTGAGTAAAACCTGTGAACATTAGAGATCACTTCAGTCATTACATTGCATTTTATGGAATCTAAATCGCATGTCCTTTAAAAGCAGAGTTTTTGCTGGTTAGTAGCAAAAGGCAGAGTTATATTAGAAGCAAGGAGAGGATGGGAAGCACCATTGCTGGCTTAACAGCTGGGGATTAGGCCATGTACAGAGGAACACAGGCCTCTTCCAGGAGATGGAAACTGCAGCCCCTGGTCAGAGCCAGCAGGGAAATGGGGGCTGAAATGCTCCAACAAGAACTGAATTATTCTAACCAACTGAGCATGTTTGGAAGTAGATTCTTTCCAAGACATGCCAGATAAGAATCATGGACCTCATTTTGATTTCTGATTTCGGCCTTGGGAGACATGGCTGGGGCAACTAGGAGCATGGCAAAGGGGTAAACTAAGTAGTAAACCAAATCAAACCTACCCTATATCTGACCTACATCACTGTGAGCAAATAAATAGGTGTTATTTATGGAGGGAGGACCCTAACACACTTAATGGTCACACATGGCAGCACTTGGCATTCTGGTACTCCCAGCCCCAACTAGACTCCACGGAATTCATAAAGTTTCTAGTGATGGGACAGTAAGCTGAGTGTGCTTCAAATGTCACATCCTGATTTTATTCCTGTGATTATGATGTTCCTACTGCTTTTAATAAGGGTTTTTTTTGGGTGAGACTGGGTTATGAAGATTGAAAGAATGTTAGGAGACTCAACAATTGAGGAAGAGAGGTTAAATTACAAACAGTCCATGCTTTCCATTATCATGTAAGTTTGTGAGAAGAAAAATCATGCTTTTGTTGAACTGCTACTGTTAATGTCCTTATTTTCTCCTACCAACTCTCTGCATCAAGTCTGTGATCTATTTCCCATGAGAGATGCTTATGGAGATATTTCTACTTTATTAAATATATCATAAAGAACAGAAAACTAACACTCAATTCAATTAATTTCTTATGATGAAATTTCATGCCAATGGAAAAACCAAAGAGAATCATCAACTTTCCTAGCGTAGTGTGTAGTAAATTCATTCCTCCTAAGAATGCTTTTTCTACTATTCTCACCCCATTGGTACTACAGGTCAATCTAGTGGACAAAGACTATCTCATTTGTAGGAAGAATAACCAAATCTCATTGGACAAGATTTCATTTTAAGTGAAAAATAATTGTATGGGCTACAAAATGATGGCAAAAAATGTGAAAGTAGAATGGAGGAGCAATTTTAGCCCATTTTATCAGAGTCAGATTAGTTCAGTATCTGGAGGGTATTGTAGTGGGTACTTTAAGTCATGTGAAAATCACATGTGGACCCAAGCTCACCACGAACGTCCTGGCAGTCCTTTGGTGGACTGTTCATCACATGAGGAAGCACAGCCACCTGTTTGTGGGCTGCCTGGGGGAATCAGAAACCCAATAGTTTCACCTCAAGGAGGTACTGGCAGAGTAGGTAAGCTGACCTTTGCTTAACTACAACTTTCCTTCACCAGACTCAGTAAGAATACTCAGAATTTTGTGACCTCATGTTCTGAGCCCTCTATTAAGCCTTTGCTAGCAATCTGTACTAGACCTGAAAGTTTACCCCAGTGCAAGTGACTTTGACAATAATAGTCCACATGCTTAGATGAAGAATGGGTCAAGCTCATTCTTTTTCTTTTTAATTTATTTTTATTGTAAACAAACGGGATACATGATGTTTCTGTTTGTACGTGGAGTAACAGCATACCATTTGCATAATCATACATTTAATAGGGTAATGATGTTTGATTCATTCTGTTATTTTTTCCATCCCCCCCCACCCCTCTTTTCCCTCTATACAGTCCCTCCTTCCTCCATTCTTGCCCCCCTCCCACCCCTCATTATGTGTCATCATCCACTTATCAATGAGATCATTTGCCTTTTGGATTTTTGAGATTGGCTTATCTCACTTAGCATGATATTCTCCAATTTCATCCATTTGCCTGCAAATGCCATAATTTTATCATTCTTTATAGCTGAGTAATATTCCATTGTATATATATACCACAGTTTCTTTATCCATTCATCAATTGAAGGGCATCTAGGTTGGTTCCATAGTCTGGCTATTGTGAATTGAGCAGCTATGAACATTGTTGTGGCTGTATCTCTGTAGTATGCTGATTTTAAGTCCTTTGGATATAGGCTGAGGAGTGGGATAGCTGGGTCAAATGATGGGTCCATTCCAAGTTTTCTAAGGAATGTCCACACTGCTTTCCAGAGTGGCTGCACTAATTTGCAACCCAACCAGCAATGTATGAGTGTACCTTTTCCCCCACATCCTCACCAAGACCTATTATTGCTTGTATTCTTGATAATCGTCATTCTAATTGGGGTGAGATGGAATTTTAGTGTCGTTTTGATTTGCATTTCTCTTATTACTAAAGATGGTGAACATTTTTTTCATGTTTGTTGATTGCTTGTAGATCTTCTTCTATGAAGCATCTATTCATATCCTCAGCCCATTTGTTGATTGGGTTATTTGTATTCTCGGTGTAGAGTTTTTTGAGTTCTTTATATATTCTGGAAATTAGTGCTCTATCTGAAGTATGAGTGGCAAAGATATTCTTCCACTCTGTAGGCTCTCTCTTCACATTGCTGATAGTTTCCATTGTTGAGAGACAGCTATTTAGTTTGAATCTATCCCAGTTATTGATTCTTGCTTTTATTTCTTGTGCTATGGGAGTCCTGTTAAGGAAGTCTGATCCTAAGCCAACAAGGTGAAGATTTGGACCTACTTTTTCTTCTATAAAATCCAGGGTCTCTGGTCTCATTTCGAGGTCCTTGATCCATTGTGAGTTGATTTCTGTGCAGAAATAGAGCAAGCAATTATGAAATTCATCTGGAAGAATAAGAAACCCAGAATAGCTAAAACAATCCTTAGCAGGAAGAATGAAGCAGGGAGTATCGTAATACCAGAACTTCAACTATACTACAAAGCAATAGTAACAAAAACAGTATGGTATTGACACCAAAATAGACAGGTAGATCAATGGTACAGAATAGAGGACACGGACACAAACGCAAATAAATACAACTTATTTAGTTTAGTTTCATTCTGTTGCATATGGATTTCCAGTTTTCCCAGCACCATTTGTTGAAGAGGCTATCTTTTCTCCATTGCATATTTTTGGCCCCTTTGTCTAGTAGGCGAAAGTTGTATTTATTTGGGTTTGCACTCCATGCAATGAATTTTCCTCTTAGTACCGCTTTCATAGTGTCCCAGAGATTTTGATATGTTGTATCATCATTCTCATTGACCTCTAAGAATTTTTTAATCTCCTCCCTGATGTTTTTTGTTATCCATGTTTCATTCAATAGCATATTATTTAGTCTGCAGGTGTTGGAATAAATTCTATTTTTTATTTTGTCATTGATTTCTACTCTCTGTCCCTTATGATCTGATAGAACACAAGGCATTATCTCTATTTTTTTGCATTTCCTAAGGGCTGCTTTGTGGCATAACACATGGTCTATTTTTGAGAAGGTTCCATGTGCTGCAGAGAAGAAAGTGTATCCGCTCGTTGATGGATGGAATATTCTATATATGTCTATTAAGTCTAGGTTATTGATTGTGTTATTGAGTTCTATGGTTTCTTTGTTTGATTTTTGTTTGGAAGATCTATCTAGTGGTGATAGCAGTGTGGTAAAGTCACCCAGAATTATTGTGTTGTGGTCTATTTGATTCCTGAAATTGAGAAGGATTTGTTTGATGTATGGTGATGCACCATTGTTGGGGCATAAATATTTACTATTGTTATGTCTTCCTGATTTATGGTTCCCTTAAGCAGTATGAAATGTTCTTCTTTATCCCTTCTGACTAACTTTGGCTTGAAGTTCACTTTATCTAGTAGAAGGATGGAAACCCCTGCTCTTTTGCTGAGTCCTTGAGTGTGGTAGGTTTTTTCCCGTCCTTTCACCTTTAGTCTGTGGATGTCTTTTTCTATGAGATGAGTCTCTTGCAGGCAGCATATTGTTGGGTCATTCTTTTTATTCCATTCTGCCAGTCTATGTCTTTTGAATGAGGAGTTTAGGCCATTAACATTCAGGGTTATTATTTAGAAATGATTTGTATTCCCAGTCCTTTGGCTTATTTTTGGTTTTTAACTTGACTTGGTTTTTCCTTTGAGTGGTTTTTCTCTAAGGTAGTTCCTCCCTTTGCTGACCTACACTGTTGTTTTTCATTTTCTCCTCATGGAATATTTTGTTGAGAACATTCTGTAGTGCAGGCTTTCTATTTGTAAATTCTTTTAACTTTTGTTTATAATGGAAGGATTTTATTTCATCTTGAAATCTGAAGGTTAGTTTTGCTGGGTATAGGATTCTTGGTTGGCAACCATGTTCTTTCAGACCTTGAAATGTGTTGTTCCAGGCCCTTCTAGATTTACAGTCTGGGTTGAGAAGTCGGCTGCTATCCGTATTGGTCTCCCCCTATATGTAATCTGATGCTTTTCTCTCGCGGCCTTCAAAATCCTATCTTTATTTTGAATGTTAGGCATTTTCATTATAATGTGCCTTGGTGTGGATCTGTTGTGATTCTGTGCATTTGGTGTTCTGTAAGCCTCTCGTATTTGATTTTCCATTTCATTCTTCAGGCTTGGGAAATTTTCTGATATTATTTCATTGAATAGGTTGTTCATTCCTTTGGTTTGTATCTCTGTGCCTTTCTCAATCCCAATAATTCTTAAATTTGGTCTTTTCATGATGTCCCATAGTTCTTGGAGATTCTGTTCATGATTTCTTACCATCTTCTCTGTTTGGGCAACTTTATTTTCAAGATTAGGTATTTTTTCTTCTTTGTCTGAGGTTCTGTCTTCTGAGTGGTCTAGTCTTTGGTGATGCTTTCCATTGAGTTTTTTATTTGGTTTATTGTTTCCTTCATTTCAAGGATTTCCATTTGGCTTTTTTTTGAGAATGTCTATGTCTTTGTTGAAATGATCTTTTGCTCCCTGCAGGTGCTCTTTTAGCTTATTGATATTATCATTCATTGCCTGCATTTGCGCTCTTATCTCGTCCTTTGCTTCATGATAATCTGAAGTCCTTTTCTGACATTTCTTCTAGCATACTGTCATTGGCTTCTATTACTATAGAATCTAGATTTGTTTGGATCATTTTCTTCCCTTGTTTATTCATGTTGTTCATGTATCTTCCCCTGTAGCCATGCAGATCTGGGGTATTCCAGATTTCCCCCTATAGGCTTATAGTGGCCCTATAGGTTTCCAAAACCCTTTCTTTAAGGGGAGATCAATATTAGCAGTGCCCAATTCAGACACTATGCAATCCTAGACCAAATAGCCCCTATGAGGACAATAACAAAATTGTCATAATAAACAGAATGAGTTAAAATATTATCTTCAATAAAACAAACAGATTTGCAATAAGGTCTGCAGTTTCTAAAGGAGGACAAAGAGGATGCAGAGGGATGTAGAATGTGGCCGTTAATGGGATAAGAAAAGATTATAAAGAAGTTCTAGATAATAGAAAGTGTGAGAGTGTTTTCAAAAGAAATTCGATGTTAGCATGCAAAAAAGGGAGAAAGAGACTCTGAGGGAACAGATAAACATAAGGAAAAGAGAGCAAGAAAAGTAAAGAAATAAAAACTTAAATTTTTTCTATAAGGAGAAAAAGGAAAATCTACTGTATAACAGTGATATACTAATGAAACCTCCCAGTGTTCTGTAGCCTGATGCATGAGAGGTACCTGACAATGAGCTTCAAGTCTCCAGCAGGCGTCTCAGGATGGGATTTGCCCCACCTGAAGATCGGAGCTACAGCTTCCAGGATTATCCAAGATGGCTGCTCTGGCTTCCAAATGTGTTGGCAAATGGGGAGCTGCAGCTCAGCGTGTTGATGTGGTCAGCAGGAGGTCCTGTAGGCGGGATGCAGTTGGTCAGGCCGGGAGCTTGGAGTTCTGGTGTGTTTGGTGTGGTTGTGGGATCCTGGAGGCCGGGTGCAATCAGTTGGTCTGGGGGTCCTGGTGGCAGGGAGCATTCAGTTGATGTGAGGGCCCCAGAGACAGGGAGTGATCGGTTGGGCTGTGGGATCCTGAAGACGGGCCTCAGTCAGTCCAGCCAGGGGTCCTACGGGGCCTGGCTATTGTCTCAAAATGGCGGCAGCCAAGTGTAATCAAACCTGCAGGTACTGTGACAGAGAACTTCCAGGCAATAGCAGGCAGCTGGTGCTCCACTGGCGGTCGGCGATCAGTTTGCTGACTGTTGTCGGACAATTGAAAGGTGAAAGTCGTACTCTGTACGATAGATGTAAGGCAGGTGATGGACATGCCAGAGGCAGGCAAATGGCAGATGATAGGTGCCTGACAGTGAGCAATCTGCACTTAAAAAAGGCGTCCATATGCTGGCAGACTGCAGGTGATCACAGCAGACAAATGGGGTAAACAGCAGGGGATCGATAAGCAGAAAAACTGCCTCACCAAGAAACAGATATCCTCTGCTTGAAATCGGAGTTACAGAATGAGAAGGAATGCAGCCTCCCTCTAGTCCACCATCTTGGATCCTCCTCATGCTCATTCTTGTTGTATTGATTTGGGAATTTTCCCTGAAAATGGTGTATCATTTGGATTTCTTCAACGCCGAGTGGTAATTTTTCTAAATGTTGGTAGAACTTTTAATAATGCCTCTCAACCTATGGAATTAAGGAGATTAAAGATGACATCACTTTCTTGTTGAATAAAAATGGAGTTTTATATTTTCACCTTTCAAGAATATAATAACCATCATCGTATGAGAAACAGTATCATGAAACTATGATTGAGTCAAAGAGAAAATACAATCAGAAAATTGGCAGAAAAAAACCAATATTGTATTTTAACTTTTCATTATTCTTGTGATCAGATTCTTAATTTGGCATTGAAGATTTCCCTAAATCTAGCACAAGTTTTATTTCTGGTGTCATATTCTTCAATCTCATCATGCATGATTTTACTTCAGTTTAATTAATTTATTGGGATTCTCTATATTTTATTTTCCTTGTCTTTTATGCTCTGCCCATATGTTTAAAATATCCCCCACATTTCTGACCAGGTCTAGGAAATGCTTTCCATTTTCAAGTACTCAGCAACAATCCCCTTTCACAGATGCCAGCATCAGACATAATCATTTTCTCCTTCGAATCCCTTTGTTCTTACTACCTGTCCTGAAGAGGGTTCATTTTGTTATTGTTACTGTATGTCACTCTATTTCTTAGCTGAGATTGGAAGCAGCAGGAGTGAGATATTGGAGATAAAGGAGAAAGCTGAAAACGGCAGAAGACATTTTTTAGCATCTGAACATTATAGCACTTTACACATGGGATGTTGTTGGGACAGTTCACCTTCCCCAAGGAGCTTTTGATCTCATGGACTAGCCATGTTTCACCTTGGTATTGAGTTTCCACAAAGCAGCTGTAGAAGTATTTCTGCACAGGATGGGACTCCAGACTCTTCCTGTTCCTGAATGTGGGAAAGGAAATTTCTTAGACTTGGTAGAGAGTTCTCCGCAGATTTGTTTTCGATAAGGGCCTGAGGATGTATACTGGGAATGGGAAGAGAATTGATGATGCCTTGTGATAGTCAGCCTTTCTTTTCTCTAACAAAGTCCCTGACATAATTAACATAAGAAGAGAAAAGATTTATTTCGGCTTATAGTTTTGGAAATTTCAGTTCATGACTGATTGACTCTGCTGATTTGGGCTTGTGGCAAGGAAGCACATCACAGTGGAGTGATGGTGGAGCAAAGCTTCTTACTTCATGGCAGCCATTAAGCAGGGGGAAAAGGAGAGAAAGAAAAAGGGGCAGGGTTCCACTATCCCTTTCAGGGGTATGTCCTTATGACCTTGACCTTAGACCTCCAGTGAGGTTGCAACACCTGCAATAGCACCAAGAATTGAGGAATAAACCTGGACATTTTGGCTTTTGTAGGACATTTATTCAAATCATACCATGTATTATCTGTTTACTCCAATATTTAGGGAGCTCAGAAGACTCCCTGATCCAAGAAAATAGCTCCAGGCTATTTAAATATTTTTGGAAATCTATATTACTTTAAGAATATAGAATCCTAAGAAAAGAATGAAAAATACTTGAGGACCTTCTCTCTATCAACTCTAATTTTAGCTTCAGTGCTTTAGATCCATAGAATTTTTGTCTACTATTAATGTCTAGTTTTTTGTTTGTTTTCTTTTCTGGTTAACATTTAAAGCCAAATACTAGGTAGAGAGTATGAGAACTTTGGACATCAAGATCCCCAGGTCCTTGCTTTGATTGACAGTCTTTATTTGAGTTGGATGGCACCTGTCCTTTCTATTTCCTCCTCTGTTCTCCTCTATCATAGTGCATATCACACAGGTGAGGGCAGTAAGATTCTTAAAGATAAAAAATACCTCTTTTTTACCTTTGTACCTCAGGATCAAACTGCATTTGCATGGAAATATTTTCTAGAAAGTTTTCTGTGATGTCTTCATTGATAGGCTAAGACACAAACTAGCCATTAAAATTTGGATATGAAATAGAGATTGTTAAACTCTTTACATAGTGTCATGGGGGCACAGAGAAGGATCTCTCTCTCTCCCTCTCTCTCTGTCTCTCTCTCTGTCTCTCTCTCTCTCTCTCTGTCTCTCTCTCTTTCTCTGTCTCTGTCTCTGTCTCTCTCTCTCTCTCTCTCTTTCGTACCAAGATTGAACCCAGGGATGCTTAACCACCTTAAGCACTGAGCCACATTCCCAGTCCTTTTTAAATTTTGTTTTTTAAATTTTCACACAGGGATATAGGGTCTCACTCAGTAAGTTGTCTAGAGCTTCACTAAGTTGCTGAGGCTGACTTTGAACTCATGGTCCTCCTGCATCAGGCTCCCGAGTTGCTAGAATTACAGATGTGTGACACCACGCCCAGCCTGGCCAGCAAAGAAGGGCTTTTCTGCTTACTCTGGTGGGATTATCCCTAAGAAATGACATCTCAGTTGAGATTGTGGCTGGTTTCTAGTGGTGTGCTGAAGTTGTCTCAGAGTCCAGAGTTAAATTCCAGTAATTTTCTGTGTTTAGTTGCTAAACACAGTCATTTAAAAAGATCAAATCATATCAACTTTCAACTGAATAAATTAGATTAAAAATAAAAGTAATAATAGAGCTTATCACTTCCCAATTACTCCATTGTTCTATTATAAAACCTCTTGAGTTTATTTATTTCTGTGATACCTGTATGATAAAAATATTCTACAGCCAATATTTATATCATGAAAATTGACAAAATTATTATTTTTCCCCTAAAAGCAGGCCGTTAACTTTTCTCTCCGATCCATTTGCCTTTCCCTTGAGCAACAAGTCTTGCCTATTCTACCTCATCATTATCTCGAGCTCTCTAAAATAAATGTCCTCTTCTCTCCACAGCCCTTGTTGTCCATCAGGCTTTCTCAACACTAGTTTTTCAGCTACTTCTCAAATAGTCTTTGTGTCTCAGTCTCCCACTTTCCAATTTGTTTTCCACATAGTAGTCAGAATAATGCTTCCTAAAGGTGAATTTACCAGGTCATTTCTTTTTTCTTAAATCCTCCAATGGAAACTACAGTTTTCATCCATACATCTGGAGGGTTTCCTGCATACAAGGCCCTTTACTTGTCTTCTGTCCAACTTCTCAAACTTCCTATAGTGACCCCCAACTGAGCTCGTATAATCAGACCCCTGGGCTTGTCATTGTGTTCCCTCTGCCCATTCTTGTATTTTTACTGAGACGAGCATGTGTCTTAACATATTTTGCTCTTAGATTAGACCTTTCACTTCTGAGCTCCCCTACTTATATTGGAGAAAATTTGGGCAAGTAAATTAAACTACTCTCAGCTTTAATTTTGTTATTTGAATATAACAGTAATAATTCCCACCTTCTGGGGTCATTGGAAAGATTAAAGAAGAAACATATAATTCTTACCATAGTGCCTAAAATATAATACTACATGCAAGTTAGCTTTTGTTATAATTTTTAAGTTTTCTCTTTCTTTAAAATTCATGGCCCACTTTTGCCTCCTGTTATAGTCATTCCTGATATTCCTCTTTAATGGTGTGGATCAAACATCCTTTTCTTTGATGTCTCCTCTACGGTTTTTCATAGTGTACCATTTGCTAAATTTTACAAAACATTTTTAATTGTAATGAATCCATATAATTAAGTGGTTTTAAAAACAAACAAATTAAAAAGCTTGATAATCAGTCTTTCTCTGTATCTCAAAATAATAACCATTTTATCCAAATGTGGCTCATGAATTTAGGCATATTCTATAGAATTCCAACATTGGTAGATAAACATTTTAGCTTTTACACCCCATTGCTTTCTTTTCATTTTATCATTATGCTTATTTCACAATTATGCCTTAAATTCGTATTTAGTTTCCAACATTAGGTTCCTGTACATATGACAGCCTCTGCATAGAGTACTAAGATGATGTTTATGTTATTTGTTCTGCCAGAATTTTCTGTCTGCTGCCCTCCCTCTTCCTTTCCTTGCCCCTCTGTCCTCCTTTCCTTTCCTCCCTCTGGTCGATGAGTAGGCCTATCTGTTGGGAGTTTGGTCACTTCTTTGTGGGCCTGCCTGACTCCCTCCAGCAGACTTCAGGATTGCAGCCCTTTCCTCAAGAGTTTTTGACGCTTGTGGAGACACTGTCCATTTTCTGCCGACAGGTAAGGCATGTGAAATGAGAGTACCTTGACTCGCCTGTGTCCATTACTTGAATGGGGGCTGGTTGCCTCACTGTTCAGGATAGCGTGTTATTTATTCCTCCGGTTTTTAATCTGATTCCTCATCCTTGCTCTCCTGCTGCCTTGTATTCCCAAGTCCAGGGACCCTTTGGTTCAGTTGTTCCAGATATGGTAACCCCTACAACTCCTTGAGGTAGAACTGGGATATTTTGGCGTATGATAATTTATAACCTCCCCCACATTTTATGTATATCAATAAATCCTGGAGTTCTTCAGGGATTATGGGGACAAACGGTTGGATGTTATGGGTGTAACTAAACTGAACTATGAGCAATATCTTTTTGCAGGACCTGTGGCATGACTGACACATGCTAGTGTGAATCCTAAGGTGGCTTTAATGATTCCTGCCTCTGGTTGCCCTGTCTAATCCCCTTCCCTGGAAGGTTGGAAGCACCTGTGAATATGATGGGATATCACTCCTGGGATAAGGCTGCACTGTGCAGCAAAGCTAAAGGGATTTGCAGATAAAATCAATGTTCCTAATCAGTTGACACTGAATTATTCAAAGGGAAGATGATTCTCTTAAAATAGGTCAAAAAGATTCTAGATGAAAGGAATTTCTCCTAGTGTCCTTGAATGATAAGCTGTCCTATGTAATGACTAACAACCAAAGACTATCTCTAGAAGCAGAGAGTGACCGGCATCACCCCACCCCAACTGAGGGACCATATGAGCTAAATTCTGTCACCAACATGAGTACTTTTGGAAGAGGAATCTAAGCTCCAGATAAAAGCACAGCCTAGCAAATACCTTGATTTCAGCCTGAGACTGAGCAGAGAACCCAGTTACACTGTGCCCAGACATCTGCTTAGAGGAAGAGTGAAATAACACATGGACGGATGTTAAGCTGCTAATTGTGTTAATGAGCTATACAACAATAAGAAATGAAATATGCTAAGGGCTTAAGATGGATAATGTCTCTTTTTCAATTGCTGCTGACCTTACATTTTAAGCTAGTGGTCTGTTTCTTTTTTTTTTTTTAATACAATTCAAGTGACAAGAACAAAAAAACAAAGCTTAATCAAGTATATAAATAATTTACCCTAGAATTATGCTCAGGTCTAGTTTGAGAGGTGAATTTGAGAAAATGACTCTGTTAAATTTCTTCAAATAATAAGAGAACATAAATATTAACATTACCCCTTGGAAGCCTGGCTGATAAGAATGTGGAAGAAGGAGGTTCTGGAAATGGAAGCGCAGAAGGTGGAGGATTTGGACACAATAGAGGAGATGAGCTGTGAGAGGTTCCGAGGCTGGAAGAATTTAGTGGGCTTTGGGGAGAAGTGGAGTCTGATATCATTTGATTGATTTCAGTTTAGCATTGTAATTTTCAGCTATTCTTTATTTTTTTTTAAATTTATTTTTATTGTAAACAAATGGGATACACATTGGTTCAGTTTGTACATGGAGTCACAGCATACCATTTGCATATTCATATATTTACATACAGTAATGATGATTGATTCATTCCGTTATTTTTTTCCTTCCCTCCCACCCCTCCCACCTCTCTTTTCCCTCTATACAGTCCTTACTTCCTCCATTCTTGTCCCCCTCCCACCCCCCCCATTAACTGTCATCATCTGATTATCAGCGAGATCATTCGTCCTTAGTTTTTTGAGATTGGCTTATCTCACTTAACATGATATTCTCCAATTTCATCCATTTGCCTGCAAATGCCATAATTTTATTATTCTTTATAGCTGAGTAATTTTCCATTGTGTATATATATACCACAGTTTCTTTATCCATTTATCAATTGAAGGACATCGAGGTTGGTTCCACAGTCTGGCTATTGTGAGTTGAGCAGCTATGAACATTGATGTGGCTGTATCTCTATACTATGCTGATTTTAAGTCCTTTGGGTATAGGCCGAGGAGTGGGATAGGGGGGACAAATGGTGGGTCCATTCCAAGTTTTCTAAGGAATCTCCACAATACTTTCCAGAGTGACTGCACTAATTTGCAGCCCCACCAGCAATGTATGAGTGTACCTTTTTTCCCACATCCTCGCCAACACCTATTGTTGCTTGTATTCTTGTTAATTGCCATTCTAATTGGGGTGAGATGGAATCTTAGTGTAGTTTTGATTTGCATTTCTCTTATTACTAAAGATGGTGAACATTTTTACATATGTTTGTTGATTGCTTGTAGATCTTCTTCTGTGAAGCGTCTGTTCATATCCTTAGCCCATTTGTTGATTGGGTTATCTGTATTTTTGGTGTAGAGTTTTTTGAGTTCTTTATATATTCTGGAAATTAGTGCTCTATCTGAAGTATGAGTGGCAAAGATATTCTTCCACTCTGTAGGCTCTCTCTTCACATTGCTGATAGTTTCCTTTGCTGAGAGAAAGCTATGTAGTTTGAATCTATCCCAGTTATTGATTCTTGCTTTTATTTCTTGTGCTATAGGAGTCCTGTTAAGGAAGTCTGATCCTAAGCCAACAGGTGAAGATTTGGACCTACTTTTTCCTCTATAAGATCCAGGGTCTCTGGTCTGATTTCGAGGTCCTTGATCCATTGTGAGTTGATTTTTGTGCAGGGTGAGAGATAGGGGTTTAGTTTCATTCTGTTGCATATTGATTTCCAATTCTCCCAGCACCATTTGTTGAAGAGGCTATCTTTTCTCCATTGCATATTTTTTGCCCCTTTGTCTAGTATGAGAAAATTGTATTTATTTGGGTTTGTGTCCATGCCCTCTGTTCTGTACCATTGATCTAACTGTCTATTTTGGTACCAATACCATGCCGTTTTGTTACTATTGCTTTGTAGTGTGGTTGAAGTTCTGGTATTGCAATACCCCCTGCTTCATTCTTCCTGCTAAGGATTGTTTTAGCTATTCTGGGTTTCTTATTCTTCCAGATGAATTTCATGATTGCTTGCTCTATTTCTGTAAGGTACATCATTGGGATTTTAATTGGAATTGCATTGAATCTGTATAGCACTTTTGGTAGTATGGCCATTTTGACAACATTAATTCTGCCTATGCAAAAACATGGGAGATCTTTCCATCTCTTAATGTCTTCTTCAATTTCTTTTTTCAGTGTTTTGTAGTTTTCATTGTAGAGATCTTGTACCTCTTTGGTTAGATTGATGCCCAAGTATTTTATTTTTTTTGAGGTTATTGCAAATGGAGTTGTTTTCCTCATTTCCCTTTCAGCTGTTTCATCGCTTGCATATAAAAATGCTTTAGATTTATGCATGTTGATTTTATAGCCTGCTATTTTGCTGAATTCATTGAGAAGGTCTAGAAGTTTTCTGGAGGAGGTTTTTGGATCCTCTAAATATAGAATCATGTCATCCGCAAATAGTGACAGCTTAAGTTCCTCTTTTCCTATGTGTATCCCTTTAATTTCTTTAGTCTGCCTAATTGCTTTGGCTAGAGTTTCGAGAACAAAGTTGAATAGAAGTGGTGAAAGAGGACATCCCTGTCTTGTTCCAGTTTTTAAAGGGAAAGGTTTCAGTTTTTCTCCATTAAGAATGATGTTGGCCATGGGTTTAGCATAAATAGCCTTTACAATGTTCAGGTATGTTCCTACTATCCCTATTTTTTCTAGTGTTTTGAGCATGAAGGGGTGTTGTATTTTGTCAAACGCTTTTTCTGTGTTAATTGAAATGAGCATATGATTCTTATCCTTAAGTCTATTGACATGATGGATTACGTTTATTGATTTATGAATGTTGAACCATCCTTGCATTCCAGGAATGAACCTCACTTGATCATGGTGCACAATTTTCTTAATATGTTTTTGGATACGGTTTGCCAATATTTTGTTAAGGATCTTTGCCTCTATATTCATCAAGGATATTGGTCTAAATTTTCTTTCCTTGATGTGTCTTTTCCTGGATTGGGTATGAGGGTGATATTAGCTTCATAGAATGAGTTTGGTAGGGGACCCTCCTTTTCTATTTCCTGGAATACTTTGAGAAGTATTGTAATGAGTTCTTCTTTGAAGGTCTTGTAGAACTCGGCTGAGAATCCATCTGGTCCTGGGCTTTTCTTGGATGGTAGATTTTTAATGGCTTCTTCTATTTCATTGCTTGATATTGATATGTTTAAATCGTGTATGTCTTCCTGGTTCAATTTTGGAGGAGCATATGTCTCTAGAAATTTGTCAATGTCTTCGGTACTTTCTATTTTGTTGGAATACAGATTTTCAAAGTAGCTTCTCATTATGTTCTGTATCTCAGTGGTGTCTGTTGTGATATTTCCTTTTGCATCATGTATTTTAGTAATTTGAGTCTTCTCTCTCCTTCTCTTTGTTAGTGTGGCTAAGTGTATCTATTTTGTTTACTTTCTCAAAGACCCAACTTTTTGTTTTGTCAATTTTTTCAATAGTTTCTTTTGTTTCAATTTCATTGGTTTCAGCTCTGATTTTAATTATTTCCTGTCTTCTTCTACTTTTGCTGTTATTCTGTTCTTCTTTTTTCTAGGGCTTTGAGCTGTAATGTTAGGTCATTTAATTGTTGACTTTTCATTCTTTTGTGGTATGTGCTCCGTGCAATGAATTTTCTTCTTAGTACAGCTTTCATAGTGTCCCAGAGATTTTGATATGTTGTATCATCGTTCTCTTTGACCTCTAAGAATTTTTTAATCTCCTCCCTGATGTTTTTTGTTATCCATGTTTCATTCAATAGCATATTTTTAGTCTCCAAGTATTGGAGTAATTTCCTTTTTTTATTCTGTCATTGATTTCTACTCTCAGTCCATTATGATCTGATAGAACACAAGGCATTATCTCTATTTTTTTGCATTTCCTAAGGGCTGCTTTGTGGCATAACACATGGTCTATTTTTGAGAAGTTTCCATGTGCTGCAGAGAAGAAAGTGTATCCGCTTGATGATGGATGGAATATTCTATATATGTCTACTAAGTCTAGGTTATTGATTGTGTTATTGAATTCTATGGTTTCTTTGGTTGGATTTTGTTTGGAAGATCTATCTAGTGGTGACAGCGGTGCGTTAAAGTCACCCAGAATTATTGTGTTGCGGTCCATGTGATTCTTGAAATTGAGAAGGATTTGTTTGATGTACAGGGATGCACCATTGTTTGGGGCATAAATATTTACTATCATTATGTCTTCCTGATTTATGGTTCCCTTAAGCAATATGAAATGTCCTTCTTTATCCATTCTGACTAACTTTGGCTTAAAGTCCACTTTATCTGATATAAGGATGGAAACCCCTGCTTTTTTACTGACTCCATGTGCCTGGTAGGTTTTTCCCCATCCTTTCACCTTTAGTTTGTGGTCTTTTTCTATGAGATGAGTCTCTTGCAGGCAGCATATTGTTGGGTCATTCTTTTTATTCCATTCTGCCAGTCTATGTCTTTTGAATGAGGAGTTTAGGCCATTAACATTCAGGGTTATTATTGAGAAATGATTTGTATTCCCAGTCCTTTGGCTTATTTTTGGTTTTTAACTTGGCTCAATTTCTCCTTTGAGTGGTTTTTCTCTAAGGTAGTTCCTCCCTTTGCTAACCTCCATTGTTGTTTTTCATTTTCTCCTCATGGAATATTTTTTGAGAACATTCTGTAGTGCAGGCTTTCTATTTGTAAATTCTTTTAACTTTTGTTTATCATGGAAGGATTTTATTTCATCTTGAAATCTGAAGGTTAGTTTTGCTGGGTATAGGATTCTTGGTTGGCAACCATGTTCTTTCAGAGCTTGAAATATGTTGGTCCAGTCCCTTTTAGCTTTTAGAGTCTGGGTTGAGGAATCGTCTGCTATCCGTATTGGTCTCCCCCTATATGTAATCTGATGCTTTTCTCTCGCGGCCTTCAAAATCCTATCTTTATTTTGAATGTTAGGCATTTTCATTATAATGTGCCTTGGTGTGAATCTGTTGTGATTCTGTGCATTTGGTATTCTGTAAGCCTCTCGTATTTGATTTTCCATTTCATTCTTCAGGCTTGGGAAATTTTCTGATATTATTTCATTGAATAGGTTGTTCATTCCTTTGGTTTGTATCTCTGTGCCTTCCTTAATCCCAATAATTCTTAAATTTGATCTTTTCATGATGTCTCATAGTTCTTGGAGATTCTGTTCATGATTTCTTACCATGTTCTCTGTTTGGGTGACTTTATTTTCAAGATTGAGTATGTTGTCTTCATTGTCTGAGGTTCTGTCTTCCAAGTGTTCTAGTCTGTTGGTGATGCTTTTCATTGAGTTTTTTATTTGGTTTATTGTCTCCTTCATTTCAAGGATTTCCGTTTTTTTGTTTTGTTTTGTTTTGTTTGGTTTGGTTTGGTTTTTTTTTTTTTTTTTTTGAGAATCTCTATGTCTTTGTTGAAATGATCTTTTGGTTCCTGCAGGTGCTCTTTCAGGTTATTGGTATTATCGTTCATTGCCTGCATTTGCTCTCTTATCTCATCCTTTGCTTCACAAATCATCTTAATCATGTAAAATCTGAAGTCTTTTTCTGACATTTCTTCTAACGTACTGTCATTGGATTCTATTTCTATAGAATCTAGATTTGTTTGGATCATTTTCTTCCCTTGTTTTTTCATGTTGTTCATGTATCTTCGCCTCTAGCAGTGCAGATCTGGGGTATTACAGATTTCCCCCTATAGGTTTATAGTGGCCCTATAGGTTTCCAAAACCCTTTCTTTAAGGGGAGATCAATATTAGCAGTGCCCAAATCAGACACTATGCAATCCTAGACCAAATAGCCCCTATGGGGACAATAAAAAAAATTGTCATAGTAAACAAATTGTGTTCAAATGTTATCTTTGGTAAAACAAACAGGTTTGCAATAAGGTCTGCAGTTTCTAATGGAGGATAAAGAGGTTGCAGAGGGATGTAGAATGTGGCTGTTAATGGGATAAGAAAAGAATATACAGAAGTTCTAGAGAATAGAAAGGGTGAGAGTGTATGAAAAGAAATTGGATGTTAGCATGCAAAAAAGGGAGAAAGAGACTCTGAGGGAACAGGTAAACAAAAGGAAAAGAAGCAAGAAAAGTAAAGAAATAAAAACTTAATTTTTTTTAAAAAGGAGAAAAAGCAATATGACAGTATAACAGTCATATACTAATGAAACTTCCCAGTGTTCAATAGCCTGATGCATGAGAGGTACCTGACAATGAGCTTCAAGCCTCTAGCAGGCATCGCAGGATGGGATTTGCCCCACCCATAGATCGGAGCTCGGGCTTCCAGGATTATCCAAGACGGCCGCTCTGTTTTCGAAATATGTTGGCAAATAGGGAAATGCAGCTCAGGGGTGGATGTGGTCAGCTGGAGGTCCTGGATACGGGGTGCAGTTGGTCCGGCAGGGGTCCTGGAGGTCCAGTGTGTTTGTTGTAGTTGTGGGATCCTGGAGGCCGGCTGCAATCAGCCGGTCTGTGTTCCCGGTGATAGGGCACAGTCAATTGGTCTGGGGGTCCTGGTGGCAGGGAGCAGTCAGTTGATGTGAGGTCCCCAGAGGCAGGGAGTGGTTGGTTGGGCTGAGGGATCCTGGAGACGGGGCTCAGTCAGTCCAGCCAGGGGTCCTATGGGGCCTGGCTGTTGTCTCAAAATGGCGGCAGCCATGTGTAATCAAACTTGCAGGTACTGTAACAGTGAACTTCCAGGCAACAGCAGGCAGCTGGTACTCCACTGCTGGTCTGCAGTCAATCTGCTGGCAGCTGTCGGACGATCGGGAGGTGAACCTCGAGCGTTGGGTGATGGATAGGGGTAAGGCAGGTGATGGACAGGCAAGAGGCAGGCAAATGGTGGATGATAGACGTCTCAGCTATTCTTAATACTTGAAAGATCCTAATTTGTATTTAAAAATTTAAAAAAATCCTACTGCAGATTTTATTTCTTTAATTCATGCGTTTTACAAGCACGCACACAAACTGCACCTATTTTCAGAGGGTAGGCCACCATGATGTGCTGAAGGTATCAAACATATTTCCACCTCTCCTCACATGTAGCCTATTCTCACACTCATCTGGACACGTGGTTGAAAATGTAAAAGTCACCTATTGAAAACAGCCTTATGTTAAACCACATCACACAGAATGAGCATTGATATAAATTGAGTGCCCTTGATGTAAATGACTGGCATACCCTAAAATTTCATTAACTTCAAATATTGGAAACCAGAATTTTAAAGGACTTTGAGAAAAAGAAAACAAGTTGATCAGTCATCTGGGGAGTAGCAGGTATTTTTACACTGAATTAGACATATCTTGCAACAAATTACCATTTGATTAATGAGATTTGAGACTGTGTGACTATGTTTGTATATGTGAAAGGACCATGAAAAATGAGCAGTCTCTGCCTGCCCAGGGTTAGGACAGTGGGACTAGTCACAGCAGGGTCTATGAACTGTTTAACTTATAGGAATTCTGCAAAATAGACCAGTCTGTCACTCTTGGGTCTGTGTAAGCTATTTTTTTTTTTTTTTGGCTCACTTTAAGTATTTAGTTTTTTTTTTTTTTTATAAAATATAATTTTAATCAGAGTTTCTGCAAATTTTCCAGGTCTCTGTCATTCCCAAAGCCAATCTCTCTCTCAGGTCTGAAATTGTGACTCAAAATAGAAGAATGATAGGGTGGAGTAAAATAAGCCCTCATGTCAGGAGACAAAATCTCTTAAGTTTTCCCAATATTTATGTGTTAATTCATTTGCTTACCAAATAAATCTGAATCAAGTGCCTATTACTACAGTAGATATTCTGGGTGTTGCCTTATTGTTGATACATTATCCTGCAAAGGTATTTGTATTCTTCGAATGAATCTCCTCTGTAGAAAACTGACATATTTCTCATAATAGAGAAAATACTTAAAAGACAGTGTGCATGTATATACATGTTTAGTAGTAAGCATAGATAACATTTAGAGTGGCAATTTATAAATAGCATAATATGTACAACTAGGATAACTATTTTAAAAGAAATGAAAATACCTTGCCAATTTAAGAGGGAAAGGGAAGAATGAAAGCTGGATGTCATGTTTCCCTACCAAAAGACTATTTTTCTAAAGAGGCATTTATTAGAATTGCATTCAACAATGTATCTTTGTATATTTGGATCAATTTTTTCCTTAAAATCAGTGAAATTTTCTTTAGGAATATTCTAGGAGAATGGTCTTCTGAACCAGATTCTTACTGCCTTGACCATAGGTTTCCATGGCTTCCCTTCTACACTTCCATCGGCTGATTTTTCACCATGACAGTGGTCTAGATTGGTGGGAACACTTTCATTGGAATAGCAGTATTGAGACCAGGATTGTGGTTACCGTTGTCGAATGGATTCCTTATATTTGCAGATCCACTGAATATTGGCAGAACAGTTTTCTTCTTACACCTGAAGAGTTAGATCGGGTATAATTATCCTGTTTTATAGATGAGGGAACTGAAGTTCAGAGTGTCATATAAACAAGAAATGACAATTTCAGGAATGGAGCACAACATGAAGTTTTTTTCAAAGTCCTAAGATTTTCATGAGTTGCTACATGTCACTATGGGAGTACATTGGAATCTCAGTGTAGAGGTATATAGATAAACTGCTTGAGAATATGAAAACACTTGAACAAAAAAATAATGAATTTGTTTTTAGCCATATTTAATGTATTTGTTTTTTGCCATATTTAAAGAGAATGATATTTTTGTTTATCAAAAGTACAGATTAGGGCTGGGTATATAGCTCAGTTGGTAGAGTGCTTTCCCCAAAGGCACAAGGCCCTGGGTTCAATCCCCAGCACCACACACACACACACACACACACACACACACAAGTGTAGGTTAAATTGATTCTTATACCACTTTGGTAATTTTTGTCAAGTAAATATTTCTGTATTATTATTTATTTGACATTTTAAAACACAATTCTCTGCTTTTTATTCTATATTTTTAAAAGAACCCGTCGAGACCGCCCAGTGAGAGCCTCCCGACGCAGAGCCAGCCACGGGTCCCCAAGCCAGCGGAGACCTCCGATATGCAACCGGCTTCTGGAACCAGGGCTGGGCAGCCAGAGACCTCTCCAGGCAGCCTTGTCCCCCTCCAGCTGCAGGCTTTTTCCACCGGATGGTCCAAGATGGCGGACTAGAGGGTGACTGCATCTCCACTCACCCCAGAATCCAGGATTCAAGAAGGGGAGGCACTGAGAGACTCAGACTAAAATAGAACCACGGGGTGAGTCTCCCCCACCCAGTGAAGCTCAGCTGGGCGGCAGGCCCAGATTTGAGTGACTTATTAGAATAGGACAGGGCAGATAGCATCTCCCCCAGGCAGCTCTGTGCAGTCTGGTGGTGGGCTCCTCCCACAGGGACGGATCCTCCAGCCTCGCGGAGCAGGCCCCCCAGTGAGAGCCCTTCTGCACAGAAGCAGCACGGCCAGCTCTGGCCCACCTGCAGGTTGCTTCAGTGACCAGCACAGGGTGCCAGGGACTTCCCCAAGCAGTTCAGCCCCCTCCAGCGGGAAGCGCCTCTCTAGGCTAGTTTCTCAGGGCAAACCGCCCAGTGAGAGCCTGTCTACACAGAGCCAGCCACAAGTCCCCAAGCCAGTGGAGACCTCCGACCTACAATCAGCCTCTGGGACCAGGGCTGGGTAGCAAGAGACCTCTCCAGGTCTCTCTCCCTGGAACCAGTAGTGGGCTAGGGGCAGTGTTCTTCGGAAGCACTGCATTATCAAATTAATCCAAGACTTCTGGCTACTGAAGGCTGGGAGGTGATACACTGGAAATCTACAGGGACAATATAAGCCAATAGAGGAAATCTTCAATATCACAGAGTCCCACTGACATCTCACCAATATGAGAAAACAAGGGAAGAAAATGTCCGAAACAAACCTAGATACTAAATCAATAAAACCTAATGACAGCACAGCAGAAGAAATGTCCGAAAGGGAGTTCAGAATGTACATAATTAAAACAATCAGGGAAGCAAACGAGAAGATGAAAGAACAAATGCAGGCATTAAATGAACGCACCAATCAACAGTTAAAAGAGCAAATAAGGGAAGCAAAAGAGCATTTCAATAAAGAGTTAGAGATACTGAAAAAAAACAAACAAACAGAAATCCTTGAAATGAAGGAAACAATAAACCAAGTTAAAAACGCCATAGAAAGCATAACCAATAGGATAGATCACCTGGAAGACAGAACCTCAGATATTGAAGACAAAATATTTAATCTTGAAAACAAGGTTGACCAAACAGAGAAGATGGTAAGAAATCATGAACAGAATCTCCAAGAATTATGGGATATCATGAAGAGGCCAAATTTAAGAATTATTGGGATTGAGGAAGGCTTAGAGAAACAAACCAAAGGAACGAACAATCTAGTCAATGAAATAATATCAGAAAATTTTCCAAATCTGAAAAATGAAATGCAAAACCAAGTACAAGCGCTTATAGGACTCCAAATATGCACCAAGGCACATTATTATGAAAATACCTAACATTCAAAATAAAGACAGAATTTTAAAGGCTGCGAGAGAAATGAATCAGATTACATTCAGGGGGAAACCAAAAAGAATATCAGCAGATTTTTCAATCCAGACTCTAAAAGCTAGAAGGGCCTGGAACAACATTTACCAAGCCCTGAAAGAAAATGGATGCCAACCAAGAATTTTATACCCAGCAAAACTTACTTTCAGATTTGACAAAGAGATAAGATCCTTCCATGATAAAAAAAAAAAGCTAATGGAATTTACAAAAAGAAAGCCAGCATTACAGAACATTCTCAGCAAAATATTCCATGAGGAAGAGATGAAAAACAATGATGTAAATCAGCAATGGGAGGAACTAGCCTAAAGAAATAGCCAAATAAAGGAGAAATCAAATCATGTCAAAAAACAAAAATGACTCCAATGACTAGGAATACAAATCATATCACAATAATAACTGTGAATGTTAATGGCATGAACTCATCAATCAAAAGACATAGACTGGCAGATTGGATTAAAAAGAAAAATCCAACAATATGCTGCCTGCAAGAGACCCATCTCATAGAAAGGGATACCCATAGACTAAAGGTGAAAGGATGGGAAAAAATATACCATGCACACGGACACAGTAAAAAAGCTGGAGTATCCATCCTCATTTCAGATAATGTGGACTTCAAGCCAAAACTAGTCAGAAGGGATAAAGAAGGACATTACATACTGCTTAAGGGAAGCATAAATCAGCAAGACATAACAATCATAAATATCTATGCCCTGAACATTGGCTCATCCATGTACGTCAAACAAATCCTTCTCAATTCCAGAAATCAAATAGACCACAACACAATAATACTAGGTGATTTTAACACACCTCTCTCACCGCTGGATAGATAGTCCAAACAAAAATTGAATAAAGAAACCATAGATCTCAATAACACAATCAACAATTAAGACTTAACCGACTTACATAGAATATACCATCCAACAAAGAACGAATACACTTTCTTCTCAGCAGCACATGGATCCTTCTCTAAAATAGACCATGTTTTATGCCACAAAGCTACTGTTAGCAAATACAAGAAGATAGAGATACTACCTTGTACTCTATCAGATCATAATGGACTGAAATTAGAAATAAATGACAGAATAAAAAACAGAAACTTCTCCAATACTTGAAGATTAAATAATACACTATTATACGATGAATGGATAACAGAAGACATCAGGAGGGAAATTAAAAAGTTCTTAGAAGTAAATGAAAACAAAGACTCATCATATCAAAATCTCTGGGACACTATGAAAGCAGTACTGAGAGGAAGATTTATTTCATGGGGCGCATTCAACAAAAGAAGTAGAAATCAACAAATAAACGACTTAACATTACAGCTCAAAGCCCTAGAAAAAGAAGAGCAGACCAAACCAAAAGTAGTAGAAGACAGGAAATAGTTAAAATCAGAACCGAAATCAATGAAATTGAAACAAAAGAAACAATCAGAAAAATTAACAAAATAAATAGTTGGTTCTTTGAAAAAATAAACAAAATTGATAAACCCTTAGCCACGCTAACAAAGAGAAAGAGGGAGAAAACTCAAATTACTAAAATTCGGAATGAACAAGGAAATATCACAACAGACACGAGTGAAATCCAAAACATAATTAGAAGCTATTTTGAAAATCTATACTCCAACAAAACAGAAAACCTCAAAGATATCAACAAGTTTCAGGAGACATATGAATTACCTAAACTGAACGAGGAGGACATACAAAACTTAAATAAATCAATTTCAAGCAATGAAATAGAAGAAGTCATCAAAAGCCTACCAACAAAGAAAAGTCTGGGACCAGTCGAGTTCTACAAAACTTTTAAAGAAGAGCTCATTCCAATACTTCTCAAAGGATTCCATAAAATAGAAGAGGAGGGAACCCTCCCAAACTCATTCTATGAAGCCAATATCACACTGATACCTAAACCAGACAGAGATACATCGAGGAAAGAAAATTTCAGACCAATATCCTTAATGAACATCGACACAAAAATTCTCAACAAAATTTTAGCAAATCGCATACAAAAATATATTAAAAAGATAGTGCACCACGATCAAGTGGGTTTCATCCCAGGGATGCAAGGTTGGTTCAACATCCGGAAATCAATAAATGTCATTCACCATAACAACAGACTAAAAGTTAAGAATCACATGATTATTTCAATACATGCAGAAAAAGCATTCGATAAAATACAGCATCCCTTCATGCTCAAAACACTAGAAAAAATTGGGGTAGTGGGATCATTCCTTAACATTGTGAAGGCCATCTATGCTAAGCCCATGGCTAATATCATTCTAAATGGTGAAAAACTGAAAGCATTTCCCGTAAAAACTGGAACAAGGCAGGGATGCCCTCTTTCACCACTTCTATTCAACATTGTTCTTGAGACTCTAGCCAGAGCAATTAGACAAACTAAACAAATTAAAGGGATACGAATTGGAAAAGAGGAACTCAAACTATCCCTGTTCGCTGATGACATGATTATATATTTAGAGGAACCTGGAAATTCCACCAGAAAACTCTTAGACCTCATAAGTGAATTCCGTAAAGTAGCAGGTTATAAGATCAATGCTCATAAATCCAATGCATTTCTATACCTAAGTGATGAATCTTTAGAAAGAAAAATTAGGAAAACTACCCCATTCACAATAGCATCAAAAAAAAAATAAAATATTTGGGAATCAATCTCACAAAAGAGGTGAAAGACCTCTACAATGAGAACTACAGAACACTAAAGAAGGAAATTAAAGAAAACCTTAGAAGATGGAAAGATCTCCCATGTTCATGGATAGGAAGAATTAATATTGTCAAAATGGCCATACTACCAAAAGTGCTATATAGATTCAATGCAATTCCAATTAAAATCCCAATGATGTACCTTACAGAAATAGAGCAAGCAATTATGAAATTCATCTGGAAGAATAAGAAACCCAGAATAGCTAAAGCAATCCTTAGCAGGAAGAGTGAAACAGGGGGTATTGCAATACCAGATCTTCAACTCTACTACAAAGCAATAGTAACAAAAACGGCATGGTATTGGTACCAAAATAGACAGGTAGATCAATGGTACAGAATAGAGGACACAGACACAAACCCAAATAAATACAATTTTCTCATACTAGACAAAGGGGCCAAAAATATGCAATGGAGAAAAGATAGCCTCTTCAACAAATGGTGCTGGGAAAACTGGAAAACCATATGCAACAGAATGAAATTAAACCCCTATCTCTCACCCTGTACAAAACTCAACTCACAATGGAGCAAGGACCTCGGAATCAGACCAGAGACCCTGCATCTTATAGAAGAAAATGTAGGTCCAAACCTTCATCTTGTTGGCTTAGGAGCAGACTTCCTTAACAGGACTCCCATAGCACAAGAAATAAAAGCAAGAATCAACAACTGGGATAGATTCAAACTAAAAAGCTTTGTCTCAGCAAAGGAAACTATCAGTAATGTGAAGAGAGAGCCTACAGAGTGGGAGAATATCTTTGCCACTCATACTTCAGATAGAGCGCTAATATCCCGAATCTATAAAGAACTCAAAAAACTCTACACCAAGAATACAAATAATCCAATCAACAAATGGGCTAAGGAAATGAGCAGACACTTCACAGAAGAAGATGTACAAGCTATCAACAGATATATGAAAAAATGTTCACCATCTCTAGTAATAAGAGAAATGCAAATCAAAACTACCCTAAGATTTCATCTCACTATAATTAGAATGGTGATTATCAAGAACATAAGCAACAATAGGTGTTGGCGAGGATGTGGGGAAAAAGGTACACTCATACATTGCTGGTGGGGTTGCAAACTAGTGCAGCCACTCTGGAAAGCAGTGTGGAGATTCCTCAGAAAGCTTGGAATGGAACCTCCATTTGACCCAGCTATCCCACTCCTTGGCCTATACCCAAAGGACTTAAAATCAGCATACTACAGAGATACAGCCACATCAATGTTCATAGCTGCTCAATTCACTATAGCCAGTTTGTGGAACCAACCCAGATGCCCTTCAGTTGATGAATGGATAAAGAAACTGTGGCATATATATACAATGGAATATTACTCCACCACGAGGAATGACAAAATTATGGCATTTGCAGGCAAATGGATGAAATTGGATGATATCATGCTAAGTGAGATAAGCCAATCTCAAAAAACTAAAGGACGAATGATCTGGCTGATAAGCGGATGAGGACATATGGGCGGGGGTAGGAGGGGTTAGTGTTAGGGTTAGGGTTAGGTTTAGGGTTAGGGATATGGAGGGTGGTAAGAATGGAGGAAGAAATGAATGTATAGAGGGAAAAGAGGGGAGGGAAAAGAGGGGTGGGAAGGGAGGGGGGAAGGGAAAAAAATAGCAGAATGAATCAAACAACATTGCCCTATGTAAATTTATGATTTTTAAGGAAAAAAAAAAAAAAAAGAACCTGTCTCTCTTGTAAATGGAAAGCTTGTGATAACATGCCATAAAATTAAGGTCGCCAAAAATACAGACATGACCATTAAAAAGAACCATTGTTGGATCCAAAGACCTCATACAATTGTCACTTGTTCACTTCAAGTAAATCATGTTTTGAGAAATTCTGAGTTTAAAAAATATGCAAAATAATGTGCTGTTATACACAGCCTCTTCTAGTAATGCTCAGTATTTCCATAACTAATAAAAAAATGACATCTTCATAAAACCCACATTTCTGTGTGTGCTCTACTTCATGAAATTGCCTCTTTCTTTCCACTTATTGTGTGGTATGTCATCTGATAATTGTTCTGTACAAATTTATTATCCTCCTTTTACTTTGAGTATTAGATTCCTCCTTAGTGAGGATGAACTGTCTTTGAACATGAAAAGACAACACGGCAGGGAACCAGAGAACAAAAAGAAGGAGCAAGGGACCTGGGTTTCTGCAAGGCCTTGTGAGGAAGGCAGCTTACCCCTCTAGACTGCTACTGGTATGAATTTTATGAAGTAATATTCCTAAATTAAAAATGAACTATTGGATAAATAGACTGTGGTATCTCAGACATTGGATTACAAAGAAACAGGGTTATCAAGACATGAGAAGACATGGGGAGTGTCAATGATTATTACTGGTGAAAGAAGCCAGTGTGAAAGAGCTACATGCTGCATAACTCCAACAATGTACTATACTAGAAAGGGCAAAACAAGAATGGTGGACACATGTCATTGTACATTTTCCAAACCCATGCAATGTACAATACCAAATATGGATTTTAACATAAAGTATGGACTTCATACAGTAGTATGTCAGTGTGGCTTCATCAGTTACCACCAATGTATCACTGTGGTGTTGGATGTTGATTGTGGGGACCCTGGGTACATGGAGGTGTAGAGGGCAAATGGGGGTTCCATACTTTCAGTTTTTCTGTGAACTTAAAACTGCTCTAAGAATACAACAATAAATATAAACAGTAAGATGATATCAAGTTAGATAAATTTGTTAGATAGTTCTTTTACTACTTCATTTATTTACCTTATCCAAAATACCTACTATCACTTAGGTACCGTATCAGGTGTTTGAAATGGACAGATGAATAAAACACAACACAGTTTTGCATCCAGTGAAGGAAATCAGGTTAGCCTACTTCCCTAAAGGTGTACTGTGATGGAGGAAGATGGTAGTGCTGCAGAGTCTGTAGGAAAGATGTCTAATTCAGCCTGGGGACAGAAAGGCACATAGAGAAAACTTTCAGAAGATGGCAGCACCCACCATCAATATATAGTTATGAGTTGAAATTAACTGTGCAGGAGGGGGCACAGTGTTCAAATTCAAGAAGATTCACATACCAAGGCCCCATCACATCTCAGCCTTGTGAGTAAGAGCTCAAGAGTAGGTTCTGATTTGCCTACCTTATGGTTTCTGAGAAAATATTTATATATAAACAATGATTCTGAATCTTCTTCAAGATTTCCCTTTATATACTTTATTATCTTTTGAATGAAACGGTGACTAATAAATTCCTTTACAGGAAAATTTTTAGTATTTCTGGATAAGCTAACATCTTCTATCATTCAAATCCCGAATACCTGTTGCCCAGATTCTGAGAAGTCAGGGGCCATTTTTAATGATCAGTCATTATAGCTAGAGCCTATGTTTCTGAGAAGTTTATTTTCCTTTCGAGCCTATGGTGTTTTCTTTTTCTACTGTTAAATAATCTTATTATGTGCTTGTCTTTCATGGTAAGCCAACACAAAACCTTTTTGAAGTAGAGGGGATAAACTATATATAAATATACATATAAATACTACAGAGTCCAGATGGAGAGCAGGCATCAGTTCGGGCTTCTGGAGCTGCAACAAGACATGTATATGTTAGATTATAATGCATTCTAAGGTTTACATTATGTGACTTGTGAAAACATGCAAAACTCATTCAGCATTGTTCCTTTGGTTCATGTATCAGTTTTGTTGTTTTGCTTATATTAACCTCCTTTTCTCTTTCATTCAATCACTAAACGTATTTTCTACTTGAGGTACTTGGTATTCCATCCCCAGCCCCATGCTCCACCACACCTTACCTGTTCCTAAAGAATTCCCGTGGTAGCTCTCCATTCCCCCTCTTCTCCAGTATTCTTCCATCTGTGTGGTTGCTCTGGAAGCCATGGAGTCAGTACGACCTCACTCCCTGGATACACAATGATGGATAAGAAAATAAACATCTTTATCAGATTTGGAAAGGAGAGGTTCTAATTTGGTCTAACTGCTCTCTGTGTGGAAGGAAATTAAAATTCAGGAATTGTTGGCAGCTATATTTCTGCTACATAGCAGAAAATATTGGTCAGTGAAAATATGGAATAAAATTATACATTAGTGACAAAAATAAGTATACAAATAAAATCAATTACTTAGAAATTAGGAAAACATATCAGCCTCTTCAAAAGAGCTCTTGTTTTCAAAAAGAAATTAAAACTGAAACCACAGACTATTTATAAAAGAAAGCAATGCACTGACAGGATGTAGTGAAAGTGATATTCAGAGGAAAATTAATATTCCTATTTGAATTTAATGAAAACTAATGAAGACCAAAAATAATTAAACTTTCACTTTTAGAAGTAAATAATAGTGAAATAAAACAAGAAATAGATGAAAAAGTTATTAATAACTTTTATTTTTATTAATCACAAATTAATAACTGGAAACAAGAATCATTCTATGGAAATAAGGTGATGATCTAAAAAGTAGTAAAGTAGTATAAGTGAAAGAATACTTACCAAAAACAAACAAACATACAGCCTATGTTCAAACTGTACAATACCCTTTGTGTAACATTCTGGAAGATGCAAAACTATAGGGATAACAAAGAGATCAGCTGTTGCTAGATACTTGGGATACTGGGGATGGAGATGGGGGTTAACTTAAAAGGCCCATGAGAGTACTTTTTAAGGTAATGAAAATATTCTGGATCTTGCATGTGGTAGTGGTTGCATGAGTATGTGAATCTTCCAAAACTCATTAAAATGTGTACGTAAAAGGGTAAATTATATTGTATATCAACTATAGTTTAATAAATCTAACATTCCAAATAAAATTGTCCTAGTCCCACTCACTAAATGTCCTCCTCCCAGTCAACAGAGTTGAACTTCCTTCTTACTAGACCTCTAACTTTTACATAGAGATTTGTGGAGGCTGCTGTTGAGTGCCTTTAAAGGTCTGCTGGCTGTCTTTACTATTAGATTTGGAGGAGCCTGACTTTCAGGGAAATATTCCCTTCGACTTTCACAGCATGCCTTGAGTTGAAGTTGGCTATTGTGATCCATTTTCTTTTTTCAAGACTTCCAACAAATACAATCAGTCTGTTCTAAACTTATTACAATTATGAGTAACTCCAAAAGCATTAATAGGGAGCTATCACTTAATCCACTGCCTTAGCAGCCTACTTGTACCTTATCTAAAACACCATTGTCTCCAGTCTCAGTAATTCTGATTCCACCAAATTCCCATGGCAACCCTCACATCAATTACCAGCAGGAATAGATATCTTATTGCCATAGGACTGAGAGTTCAGGATCCAAAATTCCATCTTGATGTTTTGCTCTCCAGGGCTACTCTAAGTAATATGTCCATCACCACCAAATTCTCCAGAAAGCTGATCCTGAGACAAGAACTTAGAATACATTTTGGGGGAGTATGTCCCAGGGAGGAGGAATAAGTGACAGAGGAGTGGAAAAGAAAAGGGAGAGCCAAAATAAAGACAGATTACTGAGTTCATCATTGCTACTTGCTTGCTACTTGGTTACTGAATTCAGCACTGCTAAGAAGTTATATGAAAACATTTAAAGATTGCCTTTCTTAAAGGAATAAGATGAAATTATCTCTCATCAGCTCATGATCCTCAGTGGATGAATGAATATTTGCTTTTGGGTTAACTGCCCTTCATTTCTGGGTTGCATATGTAAACATTGATCAGGTTGCCTTGGTGTCAGATACTCTTGGTATATGATACTCTGGGGTATCAGTAATCCCAGGATTAGGGATTCAAAACAAATGGCATGGGTAACCAAAAGCTAAAAGCTACCAGTTGTACAATATGAAGTTGGCAGGAACCTGTGAAGAGCTAGTAGTTACAGGCTTGCTGGAATACTTGACAGGAGAGACCAAGAGAATATAAAGTGGTGGTCAAGAGGTGTATAATACACTACCTGATAGAGCTGTTGTAAAGATTACATGAATTAATATGTGCAAAAGCCATTAGAACACTGCATGGCATGCACATACATAGCCAATAAGCCATTTCTGTTATATATCATGGTGAATATAAGGAAGATGAAAAATTTGCAAGATCTTCTTTGACTTCCGCCCTAATCATAGATGCTAAAAGGTATACATTTTCTTAGATTGGGAAACTGCAGCAAAATACCAGACTGGTTGGCTTTTAAACTATGAAAGTGTGTTTCTTATGGTTCTGGAGGCTGAAAGCCTGACATGAGGATTACTAAGTCCTGGTGAAGGTCCTCTTCTGGTTTGCAGACTGTCAGCTTCTCAACATTCTCTCACATGGTGGAAATGGATAAGTTTTGTTTTCTGAGGTCCTTTTTTAAGGGCGCTAATTCCACTAATGAGGGCTCCACCCTCATTACCTAAATAGCTCCCTCCCAAAAGTCCCCACTTCTACTACCATCATACTGGGAATTAGGATTCCAACATAGGAATTTTGGGGGGATATAATACTTATACCTGTGGGTTTTGTCTATGTAGTTTCAGTTTGAGTAAACTCTGTTGAATTCACCACCACCCTTTCTTGTAAATTGGCTCTTTATTCAAGACCTAAGACTCTCTAACTTAATTTGTTTTGGCAATGATCTCATTGCCAATTATGGTTCTTGTTGTGGGCAAAGAATAATGTTTTTCAATCATTCCAACCTTGAGGTCACTTTTCATATATTTATTTCAAAGGAATTCATATCTTTGTTGTTTGAAACTACCCAAAAATAAAGAAGTAGAAGATTTGATACTATAAACACAATGCAATATGAAAAATTCAGTGCATTTTAACAGATTGGGTAGGAAATCACTTTTAAGAAAGCAGAGAGGGAATTATGTCATTGATGAAGCACACGTTATGTTTTTGACATTGCTGAGTGCATGACACACAATTTGTTGTTTAGCCTCAGGTTACTTATGAATAATTCTGACTTGTACCTGCTCTTATGGCTAACATGCTTTCTGATTCATCAGTGCCTGTGCTACATTGATGATTAAATGTTTTGAATCTTAGTTTTGGAAGTATCTACATATTATAATTTCCATTTCATAGAGAACAGAACTGAGGTCTTGGTTAAGTAACTTGATATAGATTAAGCCACTCAGTTGTCAGGATATGGCATTTAGTTCCTATTTCTTTCTTGAAAAGTTCCTACCACATCCTGCTGTCTCTGATGTAAATACATCATGCTACTGTGCAGGTGGCTGGAGCACAAAAGACATTGCTCGATGGGTTAGCCATGCATTTGGGTGAGAATTAGTCTAATAAAAATTCATTGAAAGTGTTTTGCCCCGAAGAAAGCAAGGTGCCTGCTGTTCTTTGGAGTTTATGTGTTGACAGCATAAAGAACTGGTACAAAGAAGGTTGTCTTGCTTTCCACTTTATAGTCTCCATCTGGTCAGGAAAAGAGTAAATTGATCACATCTGCTGCAAATCCGTGGCTGGGCTGTTGGAACTTGCTGGTTTGTCACTAACCCTCGGAACCTCTCCTCTGATCCTGGATGTTATATCCTGAACAGACGTGTGCCAATTTTCACAACTTTTGTATCCTTCTCTAGCATTGCTCAAACATTGACTCTCTTGAGTATTCTTTAGGGAAAGACTTGGAAAATTTTTTCTTTAAAATGATAGTAAATATGTTAGCTTTGTGGGGTAACAGAATAAATTGAAGATGCTATAGAAGATACATTATGAGAGAAAACAAATTTCCACCAGCCGTCTTTGTATAATTGAAAGTATAAAAATAATAATGATGATGAAAGCTATTGAGTATCAATTATTTTGTAATGTAAACATACTAATGAGTACAGTAGAATTACTTTGAGAAGGAATAGCATTTCACGTATTTCGGGTTCCTAGTGAGTATTCTCTAATCAGATTAATTACAAACACTCATCTGTAAAAGCCATTCCTCATTCACGGACGGTCCCAAAATAGGTGGTAGGCCAGATTTGGCCTACAGGTCCTAATTTCCCTTGGTTTAGGGAAAGCTTGAGTCTCCACTGGGAGTCAGGAAAAAATATGCTTATTTTATATACTCTTGCAGGAACACAACCAAAATTGATTTCTATAAAGACTTCTTCTTTTGTGTCCAAAGGCAAAGAGGTAGCCATTCATATTTTGAGGATGCCATAATATCAGCCTTTGAATTTTGATTTCCAGATCCAGCTTCATGGATTCAGGGGCTCATGTCTGTGAAAAGTGAGACATCAGAGAGTACAGGAGCTCACTATTGAGGGGTTTGGGTTTACTACAGGGAGTGAAATGTTTTTCCTTCAGTGCTCATGTCGGTTGCAAAGTATGCCTCACAGTGGGGAAAAGGGATATTTTCCCCACTTTTAATCAGCACTGGGTGGCCAGAAACAGTGAAGATGCAGAAAACACATGTCTGGAGGCAGCGAGAGGGGAAGGTCTGGACACAGAGATCTGTGTTCTTACAGAACGCACCGACAGCAGCGGAAAAGCTGGCTTCATTCTCAAGCAACTGTAGGATAATGAGCACTATTAATGAAGTTTTGAAAACAATTTTGCATTCCACAGTCAACTGGGAATCTTATTCAGGGCAATGATAGTCACAAGTGCTTCATGTCACTGGGGTTTCCCTAAGCTATCCTGCAATAATGTTAAAGAGTATCTCAACAGAAAACTCCAGTTCTGAGTGACAGTGTGAACTGAACAAAGTCACTCCCCAGAAAAACAAGCAACGATGATCATAAACAAGGGAAAATAATCCCACCAGTTAAAATCTCAGTAAATTGCTGATAGGATACAAAGCAAATCAACAATATTAAAAAAAAAAAAAAAAACTTGTTCTAGTTAGTTATACACGACAGTAGAATGCATTTTGACACATGTTACATAAATGGAGTATGACTTCTCATTTTTCTGGTGGTCCATGATGTAGAATCACACCAGTTGTGTAATCATATGCACATAGGGTACTAATGTCCAATTCATTCTATGATCATTCCTACCCCATAACCCCTTCCTTGCCCTTTACTCCCCTCTGTCTAATCCAAAGTACCTATATTCTTCCCTAGCACCCCACCCTGCTTATTGTGAATTAGAATTTATATATCAGAGAAAACATTCAGTCTTTGTTTTTTTGGGATTGGCTTATTTCACTTAGCATGATATTCGCCAGCTCCATCCATTTGTCTGCAACTGCCATAATTTCATTCTTGGTTAAGGCTAAGTAATATTCCATTATGTATATATACCACATTTTCTTGATCTATTCATCTGTTGAAGGGCACCTAGTTTGATTCTATAGTTTAGTTGTTCTGAGTTGAGCTGCTATAAACATTGATGTGGCTGCATCACTGTAGTATGATCATATTAAGTCCTTTGCATATAGACCAAGGAATGGGTAATTCCAATTTTCTGAGGGATCTCCATGCTTTCTATAATGATTGTACCATTTTTCATTCCCACCAGCAATGTATGAGTGTACCTTTTTCCCTCACATCCTCACCAACATTTATTATTGTGTGTATTCTTGATAATTGCCAATCTGATTGGAATGAGATTAAATCTCAGAGTAGTTTCGATTTGCATTTCTCTAATTGCTAGAGATGTTAAACCTTTTTTCATGTATTTGTCGATCAATTATATCTGTCTTCTGTGAAGTGTTTGTTCTGTTCCTTAGTCCATTTATTGATTGAGTTATTTGATTTTTTTGTTAAGTTTTTTGATTTCTTTATATATCCTGGAGATTAATGCTCTATCTGAGGTGCATTTAGTAAACATTTTCTCCCATTCTGTAGGTTCTCTCTTAACATTTAGGACTGTTTCCTTTACTGAGAAGAAACTTTTTAGTTTAAATTCATCCCATTTATTAATTCTTGATTTTACTTCTTGGGCTTTAGAAGTCTTGTTAAGGAAGTCAGATCCTAAGCTTACATGGTGAAAATTTGGGTCTATTTTGTCTTCTATTCTGTTCTAGTGCCTAAGTCATTGATCCATTTTGAGTTGAGTTGTGTGCAGGGTGAGAAATATAAGTTTAATTTCATTTTGCTGCACAAATTCACAGTTTTCCCAGCACCATTTTGTTGAAGAAGCTATCTTTTATCCAATGTATGTTTTTGCACCTTTGTCAAGTATGAGATAACTGTATTTATGTGGGTTTGTCTCTTTGTCTTCTATTCTATACCATTGGTTTATAAGTCTGTTTTGGTGCCAATACCATGCCATTTTTGTTACTATGGCTCTGTAGTATCATTTAAGGTCTGGTGTTGTGATGCCTCCTGATTCATCTTTCTTGCTAAGGATTGTTTTAGCTATTCTGGTTCTCTTATTTTTCCAAACAAATTTCATGATTGCTTTTTCTATTTCTATGAAGAATATCATTGAGATTTTAATAGGAATTGCATTAAATCTGTATAGCGCTTTTGGTAGTATGGCCATTTTGACAATGTTTATTCTGTCTGTCCAAGAGCTTGGGAGATCTTTCCATCTTCTAATGTCTTCACTTTCTTTCTTTAGTCTTCTGTAGTTTTCATTGTAGAGGTATTTTACCTCTTTTATTATGTTGTTTTACAAGTATGTTTTTGAGGGTATTGTGAATGAGGTAGTTTTCCTAATTTCTCTTTCAGTGAATTCATCACTGATATATAGGAATGTGTTTGATTTATGGGTGCTGAATTCATTTATTAGTTCCAGAAGTTTTCTGGTGGAATTTTTGGGAACTTCTAAATAAAGAATCACATAATTGGCAAATAGTGATCGTTTGAGTTCTTCTTTTCCTATTTGTATCCCTTTAATTGTCTGAATGCTCTGGCTAGAGTTTCAAGGACTATGTTGAATAGAAGTGGAGAAAGAGTGCATCTCTATCGTGTTCCAATTTTTAGAGGTAATGCTTTCAACATTTCTTCATTTAGAATGATTTTGGCCTTGCATTTAGCATATACAACTTTTACAAGGGTGAGGTGTGTTCCTATTACCTCTAGTTTTTCTAGTGTTTCGAACATGAAGGGTTACTATATTTTGTCAAATGCTTTCTCTGCATCTATTGAGATGATCATGTGATTCTTGTCTTTAATTCTATTAAAGTGATGAATTACATTTATTGATTTCCTGATGTTGAACCAACCTTGCATCCTTGGGATGAACCCCACTTGATCATGATACGCTATCTTTTTAACATGTTTTTGTGTGATTTGCTTCTATGTTCATCAGGGATATTGTTCTGAAGTTTTCTTTCCTTGATGTGTCTTTGTCTGTTTTGGCTATTAGTGGCTATTAGCCTCATAGAATGAGTTGGAAGGGTTCCCTCCTTTTCCATTTAATGAAATAATTTGAGGAGTATTTGTGTTAATTTTTCTTTGAAGATCTTGTAGAACTCGACTGAGCATCCATCTGGTCCTGGGATTTTCTTGATTGATAGGCTTTTGACAGTATCTATTTCTTTGCTCAAAATTGATCTTTTAAAATTATGTAGGTCCTCTGATTCAGTTTGGGTAGGTCATATGTGTCTAGAAATTTGTCAATGTCTTCAAGAATTTCTGTTTTATTGGAGTATTAATTTTCAAATTAGTTTCGGATTATCCTCTCTATTTCAGTAGTGTCTGTTGTGATATTTCCTTTACCATTACAAATTTTAGTAATTTGAGTTTTCTCTCTCCTTCTCTTCATTAGTATGGCCAAGGGTTTATCAATTCTATTGATTTTTTTCAAAGAACCAACTTTTTGTCTTGTCAATTTTTTGAATTGTTTCTTTTGTTTCAATAATTTGATTTCACCTCGGATTTTAATTATTTCAGGTATTTTGCTTTTGGTACTGATTTGTTCCTCTTTTTATAGGGCTTTTCTTCTTTTTTTGGTAATTGCTAGAAGTTGCTTTGTAGCATAAAATATGGTCTATTTTGGAGAAGAATACATGTGCTACAGAGAAGAAATTATATTCACTCATTGATGGATGAAATGTTTTATATATGTCTGTTAAGTCTAAATTATTGATTGTTTTATTTAGTTCTATAGTTTCTCCATTTAGATTTTATTTGGAAGATCTATCCAGAAGTAAGAGAGGTGTATTAAAGTCACCTGGTATTATTGTGTTGTGGTCTATTTGATTCTTGAAATTGAGAAGGGTTTGTTTGATGTATGTAGATGCTCCATTGTTTGGTGCATAAATATTTATGATTGTTATGGCTTACTGATTTGTAATTCTTTTAATCAGTATGAAATGTCCTTCTTTGTCCCTTCTGATTAACTTTGGCTTTAAATCCACTTTATCTTCTATGATGATGGGAACCTCTGCATGTTTACACAATGCATGTGAGTGATATGTTTTTTCCCATCCTTTTCCCTTCACTCTGTGGGTGTGTTTGCTTATGAGGTGAGTCTCTTGGAGACACCATATCGTTGGGTCTTGATTTTAATCCAATCTGTAACTCCATGTCTTTTGATTGATTAGTTTAGGCCATTAACCTTCAAGGTTATTATTGAGTTATCATTAGTATTCCCAGTTATTTGGTTTATTTCTAGTTTTTAATTTGATTTAGTTTCTCCTTTGATTGACTATTTATTTAGTTTAGTTCCTCCCTTTGCTGGTTTTTGCTTTTTTTCTTTTTCATTCTATCCTCAAGGATTATTTGGTTGAGGACGTTCTGCAGTGCAAGTTTTCTAGTTGTGAATTTTTTTGTTTATCATGGAAGTTTTTCATTTCATATTCAAATCTGAATCTTAATTTTGCTGGATTTAGAATTCTTGGTTGGGATCCATTGTCTTTCAGAGCTTGATATATGTTATTCCAGGACCTCCTAGCTTTGAGGGTCTGGGTTGAGAAATCAGCTGAGATCAGAATCAGTTTCACCCTATATGTAATCTGATATTTTTCTCTTGTGGACTTTAAAATTTGATCCTTATTCTGTATGTTAAGCCTTTTCATAATAATATGGCTTGGTGTAAGTCTGGTTTTTTTTTTTTTTTTATATTTGGGGGTTCTATAAACCTATAGTGTTTGATTTTTTATTTCATTCTTTTGATTTGGGAAATTTTCTGATATGATTTCATTGAAAAGATTATGCATTCCTTTGGTATGAATCTCTGTGCCTTCATCTACCCTGATAAATCTTGGACTTTTCATGTTATCCCACAATTCTTGGAAGTCCTCTTCATGGTTTCTCACCATCTTCTCAGTGTGGGAAGCATTATTTTCAAGGTTATATATTTTGTCTACTGACATTTCTTCTATTGTATTGTCTATGTATTCTATTATTGGAGCATCTTGGTTTGTTTGGGGTGCTTTTTTCCCTTGTTTTTTCATGTTATTTATGCATTTTCCATCCAGCATTGTGGATCTGAGGCAGAATATTTTCCTGTAGACTGATAGTGTCCCTGATGGCTTCTAGTACCTCACCTTGAAAGGGGAGATCAATGTTAACAGCACCCAATGCAAACAAAATACAGCCTTAAACAAAATAGCTCCTATTAAGATATCTAGTTTTGCCACAATAAACAGAAATGGTGTGTTCAATTATTGTCTACAATATAAACGGTACATTTGCAAAAGCATTTTCAATTTCAAATGGTGGACAAAGAGAGAATAAAAATGGTGTAGGATGTGATGGTTGTGAGGATGGAGGAGAGAAAATAGAAGTAAAAAATAAAGGTGGAATGAAAGAGGAATTAATAGAGGTTGGCCATTAGCAAGAGAAAGGATAGAAAGAGAATCCAGAAAAAAAGATAAGTGGAGAGAGAGAGAGAGAGAGAGAGAGAGAGAGAGAGAGAGAGAGAAAGTAAAAAAAGAAAAGAAAAAAGAAGTAACAATAAAAGAATACACAACAAAATTGTAATATAGTATTCAGAAATCCCAGTCCTCAATAAACTGATGCATGAAAAATACTTGGTCTCAAACATGGTAGAGATATGCTGAGGGGACAGGGAGGATCTTGATGGAAAGTTGAACAGTCATTTCTGTTGGAGTTCAAAAGTTTCTCAGCTTCCCTTCTTAGCCAATAGGTAGGGTTGTCTTGAGTTTTGTGGTAGCTCCATCCCCAGGATGGCGAGGACAATATTATATAAAGACAATTACCATCCACGTTGGAAGACTGCACCCTAGGAATCTCCTTGGTTTCCACTTGTGTGTAGTAGGGTCCTCCTCTTAGCTCTTTACAACACCTATGAACCCCACAATTCCTGGTCTCTGATTTAGTCTCTACACTCTATGTCTCCCACCTCCACCTTTTTGAATAACCATTCAGGCAGTTTTCTCCCAGATGGTCCTATTGTCTGGGCCCTGGGGCCTCTGCTCTGGTTGAGGAGAGTTGTTCTGTCTGGGGTGGATCAAGACCATGTACTGAGATCTGTGTGATAGCCCTGTAGCTGTGAGCAATTGGCCAGGTTGTAGGCTAGGGAGAGGTTGGGAGACCGGGGATTGGGAAGCCGGATGGCCTGTTGGGTTGTGGACTGATGCTGGACCTGGTGGGAACAGGGGATGGGTGGATGCTAGTATGGAGAGGGAGTCAGGGACCAAGCTGTTGCTGGAACCCTGTGAGTGCTGGCTTGAGTGGGTCCTGGGAACCCAGTGGGTGCCAGACCATCTGGGTGTTTGAACTGAGAGTAAGATACCCTCACACCCTCTTCCAACCTTCTGACCCACTGTAGCCAGCTTCCTAGTCCCCAAGTGCTTCAGGAGTTGTGGAGCTGGGAGAGCCTGGCTGTCTTCAGCCCCTTTGACCTGTGTTCTCGTGGGCAAAATGCTCCCAATGCTCCCAGTTGATGACTTTCCCCAGGATTTCTATGCTCAGATAGACGCACTCAAGCTTAGCTGCACACTGATGGATGTGGGTTTCAGTTTCTACACACTCTGCCGTGCTGCAGTCCCCATGTGGTTCCTGGATCACTGATGACCAATAAACTCCAGTGGAGAGTTCTTTTTTTTTTTTTTTTTGCTGTTGTTTTTTCTTTCTCTTTTTACTATCTGAGGCAAGCGGTCTGTGGTCCAGCTAGGGCAGACTGCCCCTCCAGTCTCAGGGTTTTCACTCTAAGCCTCAGGGAGGACTAGCATTGTTCTTTCACGTGGACTCCACATTGGAAGGAAAAAAATTATTGGTGAGTATACATGAAAATTTGGGCACTCCTTTCCTCCACCCAGCTCATATTCATCGAACAGAGGCTTTACTTTGGGCACAGTAGAACAAAGTTTCCAAGGTATCAACTTCCTTTGCTCCAGCTCATACATTTTACAGAGATTCTACACGAAAGTGGCAAGAAGAAAAGACCAGAGGCTATAGCCCAACCTACAAACCTATGGACCAGAGAGTATGCCTAGGGAGAGAAGGTAGTAAATTATAAATGTGTAGCTCTACCCAAAGGAACTGCCATTATTTGAATCAGAATATGAGGAAGTTCAAATCTAAGGTCTTTCTCTAAAACAATGGCTATTTTACTTCAGAGCAATGAGTTAAGTCATGAATGACCCAGAGATTTCAGAGAGAACCAGAGAAAGCGATAGCTAAGAAAAGCTGTCCTGGGGTCAGAACAAACATCAATGACTTGCCTCAAAAAACAAAACACAAAACAGAACAAAAAAACCCATAAAGTTCTTCCCCAAATTAGACTCCTGAGCAATTGATAACTCAGGGTATTTTCAAAATCAAGAGGAAAATGCCTGTAATTACTGGGAGTTCAGTCAGTGGGTGTGATATGAAATAAAGAAGATAACAAAGACATCAGAAAAAGAGATGAAGAGAACTCTGCATAAGAAAGTCCCATTCAGATTGACTGCAGAGGATAGCAGCAACTTCCAAGGAGAGACACCAAAGACTGCACACATTGATCCAAATAGTATTTACTAATAACATTCCCAAATCATAAAACAAATAAACCAGTGAACAACAATAAACTAGACATACCAGAGAGCAGAAGAGGAAATGGTATTCAGAGCATCCATAATACATTGCTTAAAATATCCTTTTTAACAAAAATTATGAGATAGACAAAGAAATAGAACATATATCTGTAAATAAGGGGAACATTAAAAAGCAGACAAAAGAAACGATCCATGAGAAGGATCAAATGCCAGGTTTAACAATGACTTTAAAGTAAACTTTATATATATCATGATGATAAAAGAAGTAAAGAAAGGTATGGAGTTCTTTATAATGTTTGGAAATTAGTGCTCTATCAGAAGTGCATGTGGAAAAGATTTTTTTCCCACTCTGTAGGTTCACTTTTCAAATTGCCCTAATGGTTAAAGATGTTGAATATTTTTTTTTCTTATAATCATTGGCCATTTATACTTCTTTATTTGAGAAGTGTCTCTTCAGATCATCTGCCCATTTATTGAATGGGTGATTTGGGTTTGGGGTAGTAAGTTATTTGTATATTCTAGAACTATCATTTAAAAATGAAGGTGAGGGCCTAGGGTTGTGACTAAGTAGTAGAGTGCTTGCCTAGCATGTGTGAGGCATTGGGTTTGATTCTCAGCACCACATATAAATAAAGAAAATAAAGGTTCATTGACAACCAAAATAATTTTTAAAAATATGAAGGTGAAATAAAAACATTCCCAGATAAACAAACAACAACAAATACAAGAGAATTAATTGCTAATGAACACACTTTACAAGAAATGTTGAAGAAGCTTTTTAGTCTAAAATCATGTAAACACAGATAAAAATTTATCCACACAGAATAATGAAGACTATTCATGATTTTAAAAAAAAGAATAAATGTGTAATTTCTTCTTTCTTCTTCTGATTTAAAAATTACTTGTATAAAATAAATGTATATAAGTTCATTGTTGAGTCTATAACATACAGAAATGCAACATATTTGGCAATCATGGCACAGAGGACGTGAGTAGAATAAAATGTACTGGAATAAGGAAGTAACATGAGATGGTAAGTTGAACTTGAAGGAAGGAACACATGAAGATAACCAGAAATGGCAAATAATAAGATAAAAACTACTAACTCCTTGAATACTTACTTGCAATCCTTTATTTTCTTAGTTTCTTTAGTAGACATAAAGTACATAAAATAATTATAACAGTCTGTTGCTGGGTTTTTAAATACATAGGTAAATATACACACATACATATACATACATACATATATACCTATATTAACAAAAATGAGAAGAAGGAAGAGAATCATATGGTAGTAACATTTTTGTATCTCAAGAGAATTGCGTTAGTATGTGAAACAGATTATTTAAGCTAAAATGTGCATAGTGAGTCCTATACCAGCCCTAGAAATAAAAATTCAAAAAAATCACTTAAAGAAATTATAATGTCATGCAGAAAAAAATTCACTAATGCAAAAGGAAAGCAACAAAAGATCAAAAAGAAGAACAAAGAGATACATGCAATATAGGAAAAAAGTTTGAAATTGTAGATATAAAACATTACTATCAATAACATTTAATGAAAGTAGACTAAACAATTCAATTAAAAGGCAGAAATAGGTTGGAGAAAAATAAGATCCAACTATATGCTGTCTACAAGAGACACTTAAATTTCAACAACAAATTTTCAAAGAAAAAAATGGAAAAAATCTACTATGTAAAGCTGGAGTGGCTATTATAATGTCAGACAAATAGACTTAAAAATGTGACTAGAGAGAGTCACATTTTTTAATGACAAAAGGGTCAATCCATCAGGAAGTTATAATGATTATAAAATGAGTGCACATAACAGAATCCTAAATACATTGAAGCAACGACTGATCGAACTGAAGTGGAAAATAAAGAATTCAATGATGATCCCTGAAGGCCTCAATAACTCAGTTTCAATAAGAGATAGAACAACCCAGTAGAAGGTCAACAAACAAATGGAAGTCTTCAGCAATAATAAACCCAAATGGTGTAAGATACAACTCTTTCCATCGTTTAAAATTTTAGAACATGTGAAATCCAGGTCTCCATAACAACGTTTAAAAAGGAAAGATTTTACCATCAGTACAATTATACTTGTAAAAGTGGCTGAACTACCAAATGATTTCTCACACAGCCATGACAGATTTCCTATTTTAAACTCAGGGTAGAGTTATAGTTTAGATCAGGAATGTCGCTAAAGTCTTATGTTCAAATATGGTGGTTTTGTTAAGTGATTGGATCATGAGGCTGTGACCTCATCAGAATTAATTCACTGATGGCTGAATGGACTACTTGGAGGTGGTGTCTTGGAGGAAGAAAGTTCCTGGGAAGGTGACTCATTATCTTCTCTCCAGCCCCTTACCTCCCAGCCCTGGACCTCATCTCTATCTCTATCTCTGTCTATCATCTCTGTCTCTATCTCTCTCTCTGTTTGCTCCCCAGCTGCCATGAGCTGAGCAGTTTTCCCATCTAAGCTCTCTGATATCATGTTCAGCCTCATATCAGGTCCAGAGTAGTGAAGCTGCCGACCATGGACTGAATCCCTAAAACCAGGAACCCAAATAAATCTTTCTTCCTCTAAGTTGCTCTCATCAGGTATTTGCCACAATGATGGAAAGACGATTAACACAGGGCTCTTCTAAGGGAGGGAATCAGACATTGAAGCAGTGGATGATGACCCTTGGTTAGATGTATTTAAGTACCTTGAACTTCAGAGGTTCCTGAGCCTTTTGGAATGGAAGAAGTGAGCTCCTCCTCCTTATCAAGGTGGCCTCCTGTTTATGCATCTCACCTTACAAAATGATGTTTGTCCTCAATATCCAACTCTTTTTGAACTTCTCAACTCCAGATATGTAATTAGAGTTAGGTCTCACTTTATCTTGACCAGTAAAGTGTAGTTTTTGCACTGAAAGGAAATAGCTGATATTAATCTCCCCTCTCTATAGGAATTCTTTCCAAGAACCCCAGTAAATGCCTGAAACCACAGATAGTACCAAAGCTTTAATATACTCTTCTCCCTATGTATATACACCTATGATAGAGTTGTATTTCTAGATTAGACTTAGTAAAAGATTAACACCAATAAGAAAATGGAACAAATATAACAATATATTGTAATACACAGTTGTGTGAATGTGGTATCTCTTTTCAAAATATCTTTTTGTAGTGTACTCACCTTTCTTGTGATGATGTGAGGTGATAACAATGCTTATATGCTGACATGAAGTGAGGTCAATGACAGGTCAATGACACGTATTGGTGGGTAAATGTTAGGCTCCTATGTGAGGATTACTTAAACACATCGTAGTAGAGGGAGAGTCAACCTGGTAAGTGTGACTACTACTAGGTGACTAATGAGTGGGACACATATGCAATATGGATACACTGGACAAAAATAAGCTTTATCTTTCCAGTGGCATGGAGCCAGGCATTTAGAAATTTCATCAAGCTACTCAGAATTGCACATTCTGAGTACATTAGCACATTAAAAACTCGTTTGATTTTTTCTTTAAATGCAATTTTCCATTGGGTATTTTCAGACTTTGACTGCGGGAAACTGATATCTTGGAAAACAAAGCTGAAGATAAAGGAGAGCTAATATAATTAGTAAGAGTTGTAGGAACTGGCAATTATTTACCAGAGTGAAACAGACAAACATAGGGGTTCAGGGAATGAATAGATGATGGACTGGATTTGGGATAGAACATGTTGTGGGTTAAATTGTGTCCCCGCAAAAGATATATGACATCTGGTGATACTGTGATTTATTTTATATATAATGGTGATACAATTATCACTATTATAATTAATTATCACTTTCTTAAGTGATAAGAGCAATAAAGTTAAAGGGAGCATCTTTTGTTATTCTTAACAATCTACTTTCACCTACATATGACTTTATGTTAATAAGAATCAACTGCATGGTGCTGGGGTTGTAGCTCAGTGGTGGAGCACTTGCCTAGCATGTGTGAGGCCTTGGGTTCAATCCTCAGCACCACATAAAAATAAAAATAGATAGATATATTGTGCCCACCTACAACTAATATATATATATTAATATATAATATATATACACACATATATATACATATATATATATATATACACACACACATATATATATGTATGTATTAAAAAAAGAATCAACTACATGGTCAGAACTTTCAGGAAGGGGAGACGAGCTGATCACTGGTTGCTAGTGATCCAATCAACAATGCCTATGCAATCAATAAAGCCTCTGAAAAAACTTTAAAAACTGGGATTCAGGAATTTCTGGGTTAGGGAAACATTGAAGTGTTGAGCAGGTAATGCACCTGGAGAGGATGCACATATTTTCACCACCCTGCCCAGTACCTTACCCTGAGCAGGTCTCCCACGTGGATGTTCCTGAGTTGTATCTTTATGATCAACCAGCACACACTAGTGAAATATTTTCCTGAGTTTGGTATGGCATTCTCACCAATTATAATTCCCACAAATTATCAAAGCTAAACAATCAGAAGTTTGGAAAGCCTAAAATTTGCTATTGGAATCTAAAATGGGGTGGGCCTGTGGGACTAAGCCTTTAACTTATGGGGTCTGAGCTAAGTGTGCATAGTTCGTATCAGAATTGAGTTAAATGATAAGACATCTGGTTGATATGCAGAAAGCTGGAGAGCCTGTTGGTGTTGGAAAATACTTAAGTTGAAACTTTGGTACTTGAGCATGTGATCTTATTTGGAAATAAGGGTTTTACAGATGAAATTGAGTTATGATGAAATCATAGTGGATTAGGTTGGGTCCAAGATCTAATGACTGCTGTCTTTATAAGAAAGTCATGTAAACACACAAAGACACACAAGGAAAATGCCTCTAGACCACAAACCTCATGGTGTCCAGCACCAAACAGAAGTTAGGAAGAGACAAGGAAGAATCATATCCCAGAGCCTTCAGAGACAACATGGCTCTGAGGACACCTTGTTCTCATTTCAGAAGTTTGGTCTCCAGAACTGTGAGGAAATAAATTTTTATTATTTTGTGCCATCCAATTTGTGGCACTTTGTTATAGTAATCCTAGGCAACTAACAGAGAGGATAGAATATAGGCCTGAAGGGAAAGAGTTTGTTGACTGAGGAGCACTCTCCCATGGTTCTCTGTTGTACATCTTGGATGCCTAGCCCTGGTCCTAATACTTGTCTTTCTAATGACCAGATGTGGCAATAGCCTAGACACACAGTAAGTTAGTTGAAGATATTGGAGCTGGCTAGGCAGTACTCTGTGGGACCAAAAGTAGAATAGGATTGGGAATATTCTGATAGATTTGTTACTTAAAAGCAATAACCTGAAACTTGACTATGTTTTCTTGAGAGGACTCAGGGTGCACATAATCTTACAGTCAGGTTTAGCTATGGAGATGCTTTTTTGGAACTGCTCTCCCTACTGCAAATGGAGATGGTAGGGCTTAGGAAGACCAGAAGTCAGGTGGGAGCACTGATAATCAGGCAAAAGGTGGTGAGCCACAGTGGTAAGTAAGATGTAATATCCACAGGGACAACATCATGGGAAGGGTGAATGATTGACTTAATAAATGGAAAAGTCAAAAGCAAGCATCAGGCTGATGTTAACTACTAAAATGGAAAAATGTCATTTCTCACATAATTTCTAAATCTGAGTCAGTTCTCAAACTTGGAGCCATTGCTTCCAAGAAGGTATATGGAATTTCACTGGAAGAATATAAAATTTAATATTTTGACAATCCTTCCTCAAGGGTAGCAATCATTTATTATTGTAACTCTATCCTCAGCAAAAGGCAATAACCAGAGCATTTGAGGACTATGGAATAAAAATCCTAAGATGAGACTACCACTGAAAACCATAGAATGCCATCAGACCTTCCTATTTGAGTGGGGGTATATGAAAACCAATGTCAAATACAATTTGGGACTAGGTCTATCCCACAATAGGTTCAGTTTGTCCACCAGCTTAATCTATGGTTGTTTCTCTGAGTACACAGTTGGGGTTGTACATCTATCACCTTATGAACTATAATATTGGTTCTCTGGTCTCTAGAATTAGAGATATCATGGTAAAAAGGTTAAATAAGACATCTAAGGTTAAATAAGACATCACAATACTCCTCCCACAAAATCTCACATAGTTATATGAAGGAAATGTATGAAGAAATCCACTGTTGAAGTGTATGTGGTGTTGGGGATTAGAGACAGTTTGACTGTCCCTTACTTGGACAGTGGATGATCCAGTGAGGTAATTCCACCATGAATAGTATGCAATGCAAGCAGATAAGTTGTACACATATTGACATGGAATGGTGTTCAGCCTATGGTCAGTAAAAAACTAAGAAATGGAAAAGTTATTACTATATAGTAAAATGAGATACATAAATAATAGAGTGTAAAAATACACGCACAACACAACTATGTCTACAGTGGTATATGAAAAAACCAGAGTTACCTACGTAGAGGAGGGACATTAGAATGATAAAAGAAAATACGCACGTACCCAAATAAACAATTTGATGAATGGAAAAAAATGAAAAAAATAAATGGGACTTAACTTGGACCAATGACACTAACATATTATGATCTGGAGAAAATGATGAACTCAGTCTTTTGCATCTGAGGTTCATTAAGAGAAACAATGCCCTACTGAAATCCCTTGCAACATGAGAGAAGATTAGACTGTCCATAAATGGACAAGGAAACTTGGAATGTGCCGGTTGGCTGACTAATGGGAATTGTCTGGGGGCCAGTCTCATTTCCAAGGAGAGATATTCCAAAGAACAATTGGCAATAGTTCCTTAATGAGAGTTCCCACATCCTTTTGGAGCCTTCTTTGCATCTGGATATGGATGACTTTCTCAAGATGTGAATTTCATGTACTAAGAAACTCCTTGATTTCTTCAAACTCTGAGGAATAAGGTGCACTGTGAGAGCTAACATCCTGTCTTCCCCTTTGACATTATTTCAAACAGTGCTTCATTAATACTCAGGAGATTTAAGAGGGGAAGAACATTGGGTACAGGGACCTGGAAATCACTTAGAGCCCTGTTTCTCTTTGAACAAGGAGTTTCTCACGTGTAACCTTTCTGAACCAGGGACTGGAGAGAGAAGGAAGATGAATCTGGAGTGTATAGTACTCTTTCTAACTTCATAACAGCTGCTTACACAGCTGAACCCAGAGGGAAGGAGATGCATGTAATAAATACCAGAATAATTATAGCTCCATTGAGACAGAGGAGCTTTGTCCTGAGGATGCAGTGGTTGAAGCAGAATGAAGTGTGAGGATCGAACACCAGCTAAGCTGAATCCCTGCAGCTCCGCGTTTACGGGCTGATTTTCCTCAGCCTGGGTAGGGAGAACGTGTGGGAGAAGTACAGGCCAGACTTCCATGATGGAACAAGCTCGAAAATGAAATAATGAACAGGAAATTCCATTTCTGCAAGTTGTTTCATTTTCCAGTTTTTTTCTGGTAGGGTATCCCAGCCATCTAAATCTGAAAAATGTCAGTTTTTCATCACACTTGTTATATGGGTCTTACTGTGATATTATTAGCTCATTTTATATTTCATCTAAATTTTATTAGTTTTTAAATTTATCTGGAGCTGTAGTGTCCATTAGGGTAGCCATGAGTCACATCTAGCTATTGAGTGATTGAAATGGGATTTGTGTCCCAGGAAGGGAATTTTTAATGTTATTTGATTTTGGTTAATGCACATTTAAATGAAAAATGGGGTCAGTGTAAAATAGTTTTATTTTATTTATATGATGTGTAATACAATATATCTATATGTACAACTTAATTGTTTTTGCAAGATTACATTCATGCTAACTACTGGAAACTCAGCAAACTGAGATATGCTGTTAATTATAAAATACGCAACAAACTTTGAAGAATTGGTTCAATAAAATAGGTGAATCATCTCATTAATAACTATCTTAGTAATCAAGTGTTGAAATGACAATATTTTGTGTGTACATTGAGTGAAATGGAATATTTAATTAAAATAACTTTACTTCATTTTGTTTATTAATGTGGCACTGAGAAAACTTAAAATATGTGGCACTCATTGTATTTCTACTAGATAGTGATAATCTAGAGCACAGATATTTTTAAGCTTATCTTGTCTAGTACCAGAGTCATTAGCTATCAGTGTCACTTTAAATTTAAATTAATAAAAATGAAATTAAATGCAAAATTCCAATCCTCAGTATTAGTTACTTTAAATACTGAGCACTTGTGGCTAGTGGCTTGTTCTTGGGTAGTGTGGTTTAGGATCTTGAGATAGAACTTTGGGCACTAATTCTTAACTTGTTCATGAGTGTTGCAATTTATCAAGGAACTTTTCAGTTCCTTTCACAAGAAAATATAGAACATTTCCCTCATTGCTGAAAGTTCTGTTGGCAAGTAGTCAGAGACACATCTCTCACTGGGAAGAGGCATTTCAGATTTGCACCAATATATGAACATGGGTCACATGTGGGCCTCTATCAACTATTGCACTTGAAAAGTGCCCCCTGCCCAGAGGTGGCATCCACATCCCTTGTTTATTCATCTCACTGTGGCCCAACTATGCTTTTGGCCTCAAGTTCTTCTTCATTTCCTTGTGTCTCAAGAGGGTCACTCCACTGGAGTTTGCATTCTTTCTTAAGTTTCTCTAAAACTTAGTTTTAGAACTAAGAGTTTGCAACTCCTACTTCTCTGTAAAATTGAAAAAAAATATAATTTTTAAAAACTGAAAAAAAAAACATTAAAGAGGGTTGTGGTCATGTTTGGAGATAATAAGGAAGAAAAGTTGAGAAAGTATACTTTATTTCATGAAGGAAACCATGAAAACACATTTTTGTTTTGTTTGTGCTTTATCCCTCGAGTGAGAACAGTGTGCACTAATTAAGCACTTAATATATACTTCTTCTTCTTGTTTTTTTTTTTTTTTTTTTTCCTTTGTTAGAAAGATAAAACTTTGGGTTTACCACAGATTAGCAAAAGAGACAGGAACCTGGCCCAAGATGAAAAAAATGACCCTTGAAATAATCTGCAGGATGCTTTTTTTGTGACCTAATACGCATTATGTTATATGCATTATATTAGCAAATTAATGCAATATTTATAAATCACTCTATATCAAGTGTTTAAAATAAAACTTAAGTCAGCCATCCTTCCTGACTCCAAGAAATGCACACTCTAAAGTAGGACTTCAAACTCAGAATTATTGACATTTTCCGCCAGATAATTCATTGTCATTAGGGGTTGTCCTGTCCATTAGCAATAATTTAGGAGCATGCCTGACCTCTACCTACTAGATGCAGTATTCTTCCCACTTTAATTGTGACAACCAAAAATATCTCCAATCTTTGCTAAAGTTCTGTTCACTGAGAACCACTGCTCTAGAGGATGAGTGATGGTTTTAAATAGGGAAGGTGATGATGTAATAGCTATGACAGACATATCAACAGGGTGAAATGGGGGTGTGAAGAAGGAAATTTCTTCCTTGTGAGTATAGTCAAGGAAGACTTCATAAAGGTATAACTCCAGACACTCCTTGTTCAGTTCTTTTCCCATTAACCTACCACTCTGACTTTGCTGAGTATGAACATGCATGTGCATGGTTATAATAATTCCAGGGATGTAAAAAAGTGGTGCAATATCAACTAATACTTAACCCACTTCAATAGTTAATATGGAATTTAGGGAAAAGTACTTTTAAAAAGTCAGAGGTCCCAAATATGAATTTTGAAGTGATTATCTATTATTACATAAATGATTTTGGAAGAGTTTTCCTCTTATCATTTAATATTTTCTGAGCCCCTACCTAGTCTCTATAGATGCTGTTATAGGTATGTAAAGTATTCTTATAAAACTAGTCTTAGGGGCTGAGGTTGTGGCTCATGGAAGAACACTTGCCTAGCATGTGTGAGGTATTAGGTTCTATCCTCAGCACCACATATAAATTAAAAAAAAAAAAGGTCCATTGACAACTAAAAATACTTCAAAAAAAAAAAAAAAAACCTAGTCTTATCCAAACAAACAAACATTTTATAACCAAGTTGTAGAGTAAAGAAAAAACATATATGAAAACTTTAATAACCATATGGAGTTTAAAAACTAATGAAATTGGATATTTATCTTCATTCTCCTGTTCCCTCAATTTCTGAAACAATACTGTGTATTGCACATACTCTCTGCCTTATCTCCTGGGAGTTAAGGTTGCAAAATCTTTTTATTTATCTGCAGGAGATAGGTATCTTTTCTTCCGAACCAGTTCCATGGCATCATGCATCTCCCAGGAACATTGATCACATTGTTCTAGACCATTGACAGTGAGTCATGATCAGAAAGTGCCAGCACCTGGCGAATTTCCTTTTGTGGATGATTTAGTGGCAAGTAAAGAGAGCACTTGACACATAGTCTACACCCTACTACAGTGGAGCTGTTCTAATTTGGCTTCTTCTGTGTGACAAAGGCTACTTCCCTGAATGATCAAAAACCTTCAAGTGCAGCGTTGGTGCTGGCCACTGATGCACAGAGGCCAGATGGAAGTCCAAAGAGGCTCTTCCTGCTGATACCTCGACGGACACCACCAGCAGCCTCCCTCAAGTGCGTACTTGAGCAGTGGGAAGGGGTTATCTGTTTCTTTACAAATTCCACTTCTAGTTTCTTTCTATAGCCTATATTTTATGTATACTTTCTTCAGTTGTATTTAAGGTGACCCAAAAACTAATTTGGAAGAATAAAAAATATAAACAAACGTTGTATCTTACATTTTTTTCATTCTTGATCTAAAGTTCTACTTTTGCTCCAGATGTGTCATGTCTGAATGACCAGGGGAAAGTACTGGGAAGAAAACAGAGGGAAAGAGAGTAGAGATGAGGATAATAGGAATTTGGTTTGGCTGCATGAGACTACAGGAAGCAGGCACAGAGAAAGTCCTCTTTGGACCAGAGGAGCAGAGAAGTTTTCTCAGATGAGGACAGACTGGAGTGAGCTCTTTTCTGGTGATAAAATTTTAGATAGGCAGGAGGAAATCATGAGAAGAGTAAGGGACATTCTGGGCATAGGGATCTGTGTTGGAAAAACTTGAGAGGTGAGCCATGATGGAGAAGATAGAGGAGACCAGCTCAACTCTAACATGACAAAAGACCCAGACAAGTTCTTTCCAAAGAGACCAGCTAGTCTTCTGACCTGAAGCCTAGACCCAGGTTTGAGTTTCACAACTGCCATTTTCCAGCTGAGAGGCATCAGGCAATATTTGTTTCTTCTGATCAGCACCAGAATCTTTAGAAACACATCATATTCTGTTCTATACATTGGACCAAATGAGTATTCCACCCAGTAGAAATCCAAGACATCAGTTTGCAGAACTGCTGAAAGTATGTAACATTCCAAGGTGCCCATCAGGAAATTGAAACAAAGAAATGACCATTCTTTGCCAGTGGCAATAAAATGGAGTTTGTAGAGAAGCTTAATTTTAAGTATTATTTGCCCATGTTTCATTGTTTTACTACTTTTCATTTGGGAACCCAAATTCTGTGTCCTATCATCTAAAGTCCAGGCAAAGCCCTTTCCGACCTGGTCCTGCTGCTGATTCCAATTCATCTGCCATTCCTTTGATATTGATGCCTTGTAATATAGCCATATAGAACTGTGTCAGGATTCTAGAAAGCAACACCCGTGGGTCTTTCCTTTTATCTTTCCTTTTCTTTGCTTTCTATGCAGTTCCATTTCTTTCCACTTGGATAAGTGTTTTTGAAGAGTCAGCTTGAGTATTCCCTCCACTGAGAAGCTTTCTCTTACAAGGCAGATAGGTAGTCACTGTCCTCCCCTCTAAGTGGTGTCCTATTTTAAATTTGGTAACAATAATGGCAATAAGAGCTACCATCTATATATACTAGTCAACAGGGAAGGTACTTCTTAAATGTTCTCAGTTGCCCTCACAAGAATCTCATTAGGCACTGCTTAGGATATTCCTTTTATTATTGTATTCACATTTTTATGCCCATCACATTCATATATCAGAAATTGTTTTTTTTTCAGTAATATATACATTTAACATTTTATTATTAGTATTTGTTCTCCCCTTTTGCTGTTTTAAAACCAATGACATTTCCAAATCAAAGTGCTGTGGTCTTATCCTTCTCTCTCGGATTTGGAACCTGGAACTCAGAGAAGACACAGAGGTAAACAGAGTTAAATCTCCACTTGACAAAAAGTCAATATTTCCATAACAAGGTGATTGATGGTTAATAGAAAAGCAGTATGAAATAAAGCTAGAAAATCACATATTTGATAATGGAACAATCCTCAATTCAAGTTCTTGATTTGTCACATTAAAAAAGGTGACTCAGTCTGTTACTTAACCTTGGTGCCCAAACCATACACATTTGTTTAAAGGAATAATCTATTGTTCAGAAAGTACTGGCTTATGTAACATATCACAAACTTATCAAGTGGAGGAATTCAGGTTTATTTCACTGTTTCTCTGGGCTGGACTTAATGACAGGCATTGGACAGATGCCCACTGCCTGAAACTAGCGATTGACTTTTGCCATTGCCCATGTCACAGTAAAACAAACCTGTAACAGAAAATAGTCCTTGTCATTCATTTCTCTTAGGAGAGATTAGTAGCTAAAAATATTGGTTGCTGAATGTTTTAACTGCTTGACCAAGTCAAAGATTGGAGGGAAGAATTTTCTTAAGGAAAATACTTATCATTGAGTTTTGAATGTTCCAGGAATAGAAAAGGAAGGAAATGGTGGAAGACAGAACTTTCTCATACTCTGCCCACTTTCTCATGGGGCCAGCAGACTGCAGATCCTTTCTGGAACACCACCATATGAGAAACAGCTGCAGTGTCAGTGTGGAAAAGCTATGCTCAGTGACATTGGAAAGTAGTTCTGGTTCACTGCAGAAACACTCGACATAACTACCATTATTAAAATCTGCAGCAGGAACAGAGTGGCTGTTTACTCAAAAGGGGTAAATGCAGTTCCACTCAAGAACCACTTCTTAGTCAATTGCTGATTTTCAGTTATAATTCTTAGCCCTCTTTGAATTTTAAGGTAAACCTAATGAATCAGATAAGCAGAGACCAGGAAACAAAAAATAAAAATACATGACTTTCAATGAACCAAGGTGGAGTTATCAAGCATTTTCTTTAAAAAATAACAAGGCATATGTTGTTCTGTTACACAAGGCTCATGAAACTGTTGGTTAACTTCCTCCCCAGGATGTTTTCATGATTTCATTTAAAGAGTTCCACTAAAAATCTGTTAGAAAATTTAACGACTTCCTGTTTTGTCCAACAAGAAAAATGCAACTACTTTGAAAAGATTGTTAATGTTTTCAGTTTAACTTATCATTCTTGTTCATAGATTGTACCTCAAACTGGGAAGGCTGGAGGGTACATGCCAACTTAAGTCACTTCCTGAAAAGATTATGTACCACTGACTTGGAGGAGTTGACAATACATTTTACATCTGTCATAAATTCTTCTTCTCTAAGATTATAAATGAGGATGTGGTCCTGTCATATCCTTGTCAATAACAGAAGGCCTACAAAGTCAGAAACAGATGGATACACTGCCTGTTGATAGAATATCAGACCTGAGACTGCAAATTATTTGGGTATCATGATTCTTGCCATGCAGTGCATTTATACAGAAGGTTCTCTAACCCACAGGTTCCTCAAAAGAGAGTGCCAGCTGTAGATATTCCAGAGATAATGACTTCCTTGTTCTCTTGGAAAGGAAGGCTGGCCTAGGGCTACTTAATCTGTTGCATCATCAGCAAGCATCCTCTTCTGAGATACACATGAGACAAGGATGACCATCTACAAGTAGAGGAGAGATAGCTGGGGCAGATCAGGCACTCATAGCCCTCAAAAGGAATCTAACCTGGAACACCTAGATTTGGAACTTATAATCTCCAGATGTGTGATACAATAAAGTTTTGTTTTTTAAATTCCCTAGTTTGGGGTGATAAGTTGTGATGACCCTCAAAAAATGAATTTAACATTTTTTAGTTATGAACTAGGGGTGTAACATCAACAATAAATATTACAGAGAGGATTATGGAAGGCAATCCAGAATACAGTAGCATTGACTGTTACCTACTTGTTTACTTATGCATGATTAGGACAAGCATTTATGAAGACCTGGTACATTCCAAAGAGTATGGAAAGCCTATAGAATTCAAAGGGTGATGTACTCTTCAACATTTATTATTGTCAAATGATGGGTCTAAGCCAATCAGACCAATTCCATTTTGTTTGACAAGGACTGGATCAGAAATAAGCACAAGATCCACTGATGGTCCATGAGATGTGAATCTCCAAAAAGATTTTCTTATTTCTAGGGAGACACAGGAAGAAATCATTCTCTTGACTGAATATGTTATCTGGAAGTGCTGACTCTATTTTGACACTAAGAGAGGAACCATGATGAGGAAGAGTCAGCCTCCTGAAGATGGTAGATCAGAGATGAAAATAATCTGAGCCCTCAATAACATTGTTGAATCGTGAGGTTTACCCTGGAGTTTGATCTACTATTGGACTTCTTATATGAAACAATGAATTTTGTTATGTCAGACAACTTGACTTGGGTTTCTGATACAGTCAAAGCATCCATCAGAACTGTTCACACACTGTTCATTTTTTCTTCTGGTATGTGGTAGGAATGTATTTCCCTTACCATCTCCACCCTCTTTGCAGTTTGGAATGGCCACATGACTTGCCAATAAAATGTGAGCAAATGGGATGGGAGTCTGCTTTAGGAGGAACATCAGGATCACAGTGTGATTCACCATTTTCACTTTCCCTCTGGTGCAGAGATAAGAAACCTACAGGCTTGGCCCCTCTGTTCGCCTAAGTTTCCAAGGACAAGAGTAGTTCTGCAGCCAACTCACAAGAACCCTTAATGTGAGTGACAAATATGTCTTTGTTGCTATAAGATCTTGTTTGTTTCTTCTGTTTCATAATCTAATTCATCAAATCATGGGATAAAACTGTTCATTTATTCATTTGCTTATTTATCCTCAGTCTCTAACATTGGGCTGTAAATGTCAGCAGGGTAAAAGTTAAGTTTTGTGCTACATACAACTGGTGCCTAGTATAGAACATGACATAGGGTAGAATTTCAATAAACGTTGACAAAATGAATCTACTAGGAGACAGAGGGATAAAAATAACTATGATTTGATCTAATCTGAGGACATTGCTTGTTTCTGCTATTTTTAAGCCAACTCGCACATTACACAAAATTTCCCCTGAATATATTAGAGTTCAGTGACAGTCTTATAAATCTTTCCAAATGCATGCATATATTTGTATTCTGAGTTAAGCTTTCTTTACAAGAGAGGGTGGAGCTGCTGGCTACACCACAAATATATTGACAAAGGAAGTGGACTGGATTATACTTTAAAAATAACTAATATAAAACAGCTTTTGAGATGTATGAACAGGAAGATGAAAGGCATAAAGTGAAAGCTAAAGAGAATATTTTGAAGTGCATGATTGACAAAAGAAAATCTATTGAAAACAGAAGGCTTTTTAGTGCACAAAGCAAAAGTGGAATTCATTAGAAAGGGGAAAAATCCAAAATGTCAAAATAAAAGATGGTTCAATGCAACAGGTGCAGCATTTGGAAGCCCGTGATAGAAGGCTGGAAGGGGCTCTGAAGGAAGTTCTGGGCAGCCCTCAGCCCCAGAGCTTGAGAGTATCATGTGTTCTGATCTGAGCGGAAATGAGGTTGACTACGTTAAACTGTTAAGAGGTAGATGAGGTGTTCATTTTGTCATATGGCCTGTTATCAAGATTGTTCTGAGAATTAACAGAATTAATGTGGAGGTAATTTAGTAGAAGTTAAAAATACTGATATGTCATTGTAGAAATTAAGAGCAAATGGCTCCAAGGGTGGAAACCCAGGAACTTGTCACAGCAGCTGCTGAATGCTTATCCTTCCTCCATGCTGGTCTTTGTCTCTGTGGTGCTGTGTGATGCTTCCGGAGGCTATTGCCACCAGGGTGAATGAAACACAGGGTGAGGTGTGGAAAAATTTTATAAAGAAGAGTTGGGGTTGAACATGTTAAATGCCTGTGTAACAAGGGAGGAAAAAAAAGTTCTCTGGCAATTCTGTCAGAGGGAAGAAGGACGAACCGAGGGTCTTGGGGGATACACTAGAAGATGATTCGTACAGCAATGACTTGAGCTCCAGAAAGAAATGAAAGCAATGTCAGTAACTGCTGTGTGTGAAAATGAAGGAACAGGAAGTGTGGAGGCCATGGTCGAGAACCACGAGGACATTATGGCCATAGTTAGATCCCCTCTCTGTTCTCTTATAGTCCTTCTTTAAAATGAACATTTACTGATTAATTTACCTAAAAACCTGCTCTTTCTTTTACCATTAATGTTACTAAAAGAGAAAATAATGATTATTTATATTTATTGTATCATTACTATATTCATAGTTTCTTTCTCATTTACTTTACATGTATTATTTTGTTTAATTTTTACAACAGTCCCATAAGGAATTTATATCAATGAATACATATTGCTATGTAAAAGGAAGACGTAAATCACTGAATATGGATGCATTACTGTAAAATTTTACCAAATGCCTTCAACCTACCTGCAATCCTGGGCAAATCTCTTTGATCTTCAAAGTCTCAGTTTCCTCACCCGTTGAAAGAAGTCATTTAATGCAATAGGAGTTTTTTGAGCATTAAAAGAGATAATAAATATAAAACTGTGTAGTACATAGTAATATATGTAATTGCTTGTTGCCCCTTCTATTTGAATTATGGAGTGTGGACGTGAATATCATGAAATCATGCTGATTTAGAATTGTGATAGATGTGTCACTTGATACTTTATTAGATAAATAAAACCACCATGATTTATTTTAAGGATTCGACCTCATGCAACCATGGGATCTGGTTAAGTAGCTTATGAATCAGTATGTCTCTTGTCCCTGTTCCACAGGCTGCAGCCTGAAAGTCATCTGACCTGGCATTTGGGGAGAAGAGAGGGACATGGGGTATGGGAGAGATGTCTGAAACTTTAGATGACTCAGGGACCCAGGAGAACAGACTGTGACCTACATTGGTCTGTCACCAACAACCAATCACCAAATTTGAAAGTTGAAACAGTTCACCAAATTGCTGCACAAAAGCTAGTCCAGGCAGAGAAGGTGCATTTCTGGCTGCTGCCCCGTATCTCCAAGGCTAGCTAGCAGACCTGGTACTGAGCCTGAGCCAACATCCACTTTTCAAAGGAAAATATAGATACACCTATATTTCAGCTTTCTAAATCCCACACAAATTTCTTCATTGGCAACCCCCACCTGAAACATGCAAGTAATCTGGGAAATGTAGTCCCATATAGTGGGCACAATAAAAAACTTCCTCATGGCGGAGAAAATCAAATGCCTACTTGGCCAGGTTATTAAAAATTAATAAATGCAGGAGACTGGGTTTAAGGAAGACATCATGTGCCTCACTGACAGGGCAGACAATTTTTTGGTGGGGAGAATGAGTGGTGTCCTTGATACTTTGTGGAAATCCTATATGTGGGGGAAAATTAACATCTTAAAGAATTATAAATATATGTGTATACATGTACTTCTCTCAGGAGTTTTGACATCCATTTTTTACCTTTTTGCTAATTTCTATATATAGGACTTTGGGAATTTTTTTTGTTCAAATTCAGCATATTTTCTTACATGGATTCTCTTTTTATGTTGTCCTTAGAACAACTTCTCTATTCCAAGATTAAAAAAAACCTGTAACATACTTTCTTTAAAATGATAACGTGAGGTTCAGTTGACATTCTGCTTAATTAGTTTACTATATCTTATTAAACTCACTGTCTCAATGTCTTGATGTGGCCAGAAATGTTTATGCAAGACAAATTGGGACCATAGATTTTCATGTGACATATCCCAATTGTTAAATATTGGCAGCTAATTAAAATCCACTTTGAAAGGAAGGAGGACAGAGAAGCCTTTGTGTTTAATTGCTGTGCAAACCCTCCAGTCATTCTTGAAGTGTTTGTCAGGTATTTTCTTAATGTGAGACATGAGTGAATTACCAGGGACGCAGGATGAAGCAGTCTTGATCCCTGTCCCTCAGGATCTGAAAAGTGAATGGGCAGATACTTAAACAATGTGGAAACCTATTAGCTCTGTAGAAGAATAGAAGCATGAGAGACTTTGACAAGGTAAGGAAGGCATTGCTATGAGCCAACATTTGGTAGGTTCATGCATGATAGAAGCAGAAGGGGAAAAAGAATAAGGGGGTTTTCCAGCACTGAGAACAGCACAGATGTTTTGAAGTACTTTGTGTTTTCAGGAATTCATTATTATTATTGTTGTTGTTATTATTTCTTTATTTTGTTAGTTTGATGCTTACCTTCAGAAACCCTCCACCAGGGGGCAGAGCATAAACAATTGGGATAGGGTCTTAACAACATAAATAAGCTGTGAATTCAGGTCCATTAGTTAGAGATCCCTGACCCTGTGGCTCACATCACTTTCTCCCTTATGTGATGATTCTGTAGCAGCAAGTGCCTTCCTCTTAAATGAAAACCTGATAGGGAGGGTAGAATGAAACATAACTCATTCCCCAGGGAATGAGTTTACCAAATCCTTTTCTGAGAATAAGTTTATATGGAAGTAGAGGAAAGAATGTGAGGTCCTGGGTGCCCATCGATTTGGAAGAAGACTTAGGTAGCATGCATCATGGAGTGTGAAGAAAAGCTCAAACTTAAGAACAGTTTCCTATTACATTAAGTGGTCATAATGGTGTAACTGTTTCAAAAGCAGACTGTAGACTAAGCCTCCTAAGCCCATGATTCTCTTTGCCATTGCTATTGGTTTGTTTTGACATGGAGATCAAGAGCCTGTGGTAAGGATGGATTCCTTGCCTCCTACCGAGTTTTGAGGTCAAGATTCTCCAAGTTTTGAATCACTTTCCAAATGGAAAGAGAAGTCAACTGGTGAGAAAGCACATGGACTCAAGGCATATGGCCATGTTGTTTCCCATGTGATGCAGAGACTGCCAGCTGACCCCCTCTCCTTCCAACACACCTGGACTAGAATCTCACCAACTCCTGGAAAATAACTATAGCATATTTTGTCATCAGAGTAGCACAGAAATTAGAAATTCCGATTTAAAAAAATTTGTATGTCCTGGTCTTGTTAAAAGAGCATTCATGTATGATTTGGAAGGCTGATGTAAAGCAAGCAGACTTATGGAGCAAGAAGCTGAATTTTTTTTTTTTTTTTTGGCAATTTTGGTATTTGTTTGTCCTCCTTTTCCACCATCCTCTGGCCTTGGTCAGAATTTTAAAAGGATATTACTACTTGGTGATCAAGGTTATGCCCATGTTTACCTTTGTCCAAATGCTTATGTTGATTCTTTGAAGAAAATCTGGGGAAAAAGTGTGTTATTCTCAATATCCTTGTGATGCTTCATCAACTGGCTGGCTGTACCTAATTTCATCCATATGACCTTGGGTAAGGTGCTCCTTCACAGTCTCAGTTTCTTCAGGTTTAAAATAAGATTTTTATAACTCCTCCCAAGTAGTGTGTGGGTTGCGGGGATGCAGGTAAAGATGTGAAACACTTAGAATTTCTGGTGCATAAGTCTCCTATATGTGATCTATTGTTATGGTCAATATAAGGGCTCTTGTATGCAAATTGATTTGGTTGTCACTTTAGTCCTACAAACGTAGGATTGAGTAGTTGTTATTTTTAATTTTTTTTTTAAATAAAGAAATAGAAGCAAAGGAACTTTCTAAGTATTGCATCAGTAAATTAGTGCAAAGTTGAGACTGAAACTTCTCTCCTTGAACCACAGACCATTTCCCTTCCCCACTGCTCCGACTTGACCATGAACCCAAGGCTTCATCATGGGGGTAAATGCCAAAATGCTAATTAACAGATTAGAGGTTTAGGGTATGGATTTTCACCCACAGATATTGAAGTATTTCACAATTTTAGAGCTGGTATATAGTGCAAAAAATATCAGCATGGTCTGCTAGATATGAGTACTGCTTATACCATCTTATGTGATTATGACTTCAGGAATTGTGGATGTTATGTTAAGCCAAAATTTCTGAGCTTCTAGCTCTCTATATAAAGGGTTGAACTCAAGTAAGTAACCTTTAGTTGAAGTTTATTATTGGAAAGTATAAAATAAGTTGAAACCAGAAGATTGTATTTTCTTTTCATCCAATTTATTCCATATTATAAGATCCACATCCATTACTATTAACCTGTGTTGCTCTAAGACACCAGCTTACAAGTGTTCATCTTATGTTCCCAATTTACATGGCAACACAAAATACCTTTGTGTAGTATTGTTAATAACCTTGAAATTTCTCTGAATCATGTGTATTTGGTTAGGTGCTACATCCATTTCCACTTTTGTAGTATATTCTACAATATATAGAGCTTAGTTCACCTGAGATGCTAATGACCATATGATTTTCTTATGGTCAAAATAGGGCTCTGCTACATGCAGGTATTGGGCCAGTGAGAGAAACAGGAAGAGAAAAAAAGAAAAGGTTTTTCATGTTGGTATTAAAAATGGTTCAAATTAAACCATGTGTTTTTATGTGCTTTCACTTAGACAAAAGATATTATTCCTTTGTTTTCCTCTACATACGTTTTGCAAACAAACTTTCTTTACCCTGGTCTCATAATTTCTTTCAAATATATATTTTTTCCAAATAGAGGAGTTTAAGAGGAAATAGGAAATAGATATACAGAATCCTGTCCATAGCACACTCAATATTTGTGGAATAAATATATGGATCAAATGGAAAGAGTTTCCTCTCAAAATTCTAGTAATAAGCATTAACATATTTCAATATTTCAGTAGTCATTGAATTATCCTAAATTCAGTGAGAAATCATTTTGAATATATGTTTAGTATATGTGATAGATAATATTTTTGTTCTGCTTATTACTGCATCTCTCTTGAAGGTTATACATCCCACCAGTTCTACCTCATTGATTCTGGACTTGGCATTGGAACTGTTTTGAACAAGCTACTTATTCTTTGTGAGTGCAAGTGACATGCGACTCTTCTTTACAGGACATTTAATAGCTATGGAATAACTCTGTCCTTACAGGTTCCCATTAGCTAAGAGGCCAGAACATCCGTACAGGGTTGGTGCCTTTATCTTGTACTATAGAATGAACAAGCAGCAACTAAGTCACTGCAATATAAAGCAAGTAAGAGACAAAATTCTGTTTTGAGAAACACTGTGATTTTGGAGTAATTTATTATTTCTGCATAGCCTAGTAAAAACTGGCTAAGAGGCAACAGAAACACATACCCAAATAAAAAGTAAGAATGTCTAAATTTTTCCTGGACAGCTTTGTAAAGAAGAGCTTCGCTTTCATATCATCCTCTATCCATCCTTTGCATAGATGGCAAGACTGGTTTAGATTGACAGTATTTTGAGAATAGGCAACTGCTGAGTCAATATTATGAGTGAATGACTGGCCATTTATTCCATGTTGCCTTTCATGTGGGTCCATCATATGGTGTGGTACAAAGCTAAGAGCCATATTAATATGGAATTTGGGCTATGATCTTCTCTTTGATGGTGTTAGAATTGACAATAGGCAAATCACCTGACCTTACTTATCCCCAGTTTCATCCCATGGAAGAAAGCTACGATCACACTTTCCCTAGCTCCTTTCCAGAGGCTGTTCTGTTGTCTGCTACTCCCTTACTTCTGTTCTTCCATGGATGGCTGATCACCTTTGGGGTCTTAACTTTGAAGTTCTTTTATAAGACAGGCCTTTTCTGATCTTGGCCAATTTATCTAAAAAAGCTGCCCACTCTCCTTCCTGCTGGATGATGGCTCTGTCTGGCTTCTACCCAGCACAAATCTCATTTTGTGACTGTTTATTTATTTGCTGGTTTGCCTGCTTGCTGTCTGGATTTCTGAGACTGTGTGCTCTTTTTTCTTATTTTCTGCATTGCTGTAATTCTAGCTCAGATCACAGTATATAACATTGGGAAGGCACTCAAATATTTTGAGGGAATAATTAATAATAATGCCTGTACTGCATAGGCACTGGTCTAAGAGGACACTATCATTCCCATTTTATAGATGGGAAATAGTAGCTCAGTATGTAATTTTCCTGAGATTACACAGTTGGTAAATGGTGGCTAAGGAATTGAAACCGATAAGATGGGCCTGGAATCTGTGTGTGCTCTTAATAGGGACACTCAGTATCTTACACTGTAGATACGAATAACAGTGTGAAAGTGGTTTGCATAAAAGGTTATGTAAATATCATAACATGAATATTATTACTGGTAGGCAACTGTTTTCACCACTTTTCTGTGTGTACCTCAGCTAAAGTCATAGAAAAGGTGCTGTTTAGAACTACTCTTTCAGAAATCCTTTTCCAGACTTTCTTAGTTAAAATTGAAAAAGCCAAAGTTTTCTTTGAGTGGAGTACTGGAACTGCATTGTAGCAACATAGAAAGTAGTTTTGGTAGCTCTGTCCAACATTTAAAAATATTATTAATGACAAAGCATCAAATAATTTAAAATCTTTTATATTTTCTTATATATTCTGGGTTTTAGAGATTCAAATATAAGTGCTGGGGTGTAGGTCAGTGCTATAGCACTTGTCTAGTATATGCAAAGACCTGGGTTCAATCCACAGCCTTGGCCTTCCCCCCAAAGAGCAACAAAAAATTTTAAAGTCATATTCCCTAATTGTAAGGATTTTACAAAAGAGAAAGAAAATGTATACAAGGAATTAGATTCTTCCTGTTCTTCCTACTCTTAGGTTGTGACCAGTAGCATTAGCACAAACTGCAAAGTTTCAAACCTTGCCATCCCAGACCAACTGAATCAGAATCTGCATTTTATCAAAATATCTAGGTGATTTATTTGAAAATTAGTTTGCCAAGTCTGAGTTTTAACCAATGCTAGAAGGAACAGATTAGAGAACATATAAATTTTCATGAAAACAGAGATTGGAACACCAACCTGGGGTGGATGTTGAGAGCAGGAGTTTGTCCAGAGAAGCTTTTGAAGGGGCTACAACGTGGCTAAGATTGAAGGATGGAAACTATTTATTAAGGAACATTGGGGAGAAAAGTGCATGTCGGGGGGAAGAGCAGAGGTAGGCAGGTAGGCAGTGAGTATATATGGGGCTCTGAGAGCTTCAAAACAGTTCAGTGTGATTGGAGACAGGGAGGGTGAAGACCAGGAGTTGAAGATGAGGCAAACAAGGGGCAGATTGGGAAAGCTCTTGAATTCCGTGCTAAAGCATTTGCCATATTTGAATTGCCTGTGGGTGGCAAATAAAAAGGTCATATTTTTTTGAGAAAGATTGCTCTGGTTGCCCTGTGGTAGATGGATTGCAGAAAGGCAAAGAGAAAGAAGAAGGGATGATTGTGAAATACTCAGATGACATAAAGCTGGGTGGAGTAGTTAAAATAATAAATGACAGAAGCAAAACTCACAGTGGTTTCACCAGATTTGAATATCGAATCCAAGCTTTAGCAGGAAAAATATATATAAAGTCCAGCATTTGTGTGTATATGTGGGGTGGGGTATATGTGAACATTTTAATTAGTTGAGAAAGTGCGAGGAAGGAAAACATTTTTGGCACATTTATAAAACAATGTACATAACCTGTGCATGTAATCATGATCTAGACAGCCACAAGTGACATCTGGGTGTGCAGGGCACTGAAGGCCTGAGTCTCCAGCTCAACTAGCAGAAGTAGAAAATCTGATCCATGGGAAGTATCTGAAACTCGTTTGGCAACCTTCTCTCCCCCCACTGTTCATTTCCTCACTGTCTATCCCACCACTCTATCAAAAGGTGAATATGTTGGTTTCCGCCCACCTGAGAACCAGCATGTGCTTAGTCTTGGACCAAGATGTCAGGAAAGTTGAAAGTTTTTTCCATGGAGACTTGTCATATGTTGAATTGCTTATGAACTTTTCAAATTGCATTCTAATTATATGCTTACTCTTGTCTTCCACCATGGGAAAGAACAGAGATCCCCTTGAAGAAATATTTTCCATTTCTCCTGTGTTCCCAGACCCTAGCAGAGTCTGGCTCAGTCCGGGCATTCAATATCAACAAAGAGATGAATGACTGGATGAATGAGTGAATGAATGAGGAGAGTGAAACAGAGCATTACTGTGAAAGAGTCAACGGGGCACATGTACATGTGCATTCCACATAAGGGAATAGGAGAGCACGTGTCCCATGTCTTAAAAAGAAAACATACAACCCTGTTATTTTCTGGTCTGAGAAGTGCACGGCCCATTAGTGACACTTCAGCTCTTTCTACAACCCTCAGATCATAGTGCATATCCAGCTAGAATTTTCCCTTCTGAGCTCCCTTGCAGCCTTGGCTGCCTTTCCCTGGAGCCTCCTCCCCTGTGAAGTGCAAGGGATTTGTGTCCCTCCCTGGGGATGGTTCCCTGGGAGCAGTTGCTGGAGCCACGCCTCTGGAGTCCATTCTTCTGGTGTAATCACAGCTGGGCATCAGATGTCAGAGTCCAGAGTGCATAAACATGCTGCTTCTGTGAACTCAGGTTAGAAAGCTGTGAGTACTCTGCCTTGTAGCCAGAGTATGAAATTGTAAACCAAGAACACTAATGAAAGCTCTGTTGGGGATAAAACCTGGGTTCCCACCTGACAGTCTTTGAAAGCTTCTCTTTGAACAGATTTCTGGGGAAGACCAGTGAGGCCTGGGATTGCTATTTGCTCTACAGGGTCAAGGCAGCCATTTCTGAATTCCACCACACTCCCCAAAGGGCATGTTATTTATGGTCTCATTGTTTCATGTTTACTTGGTAAAACTAACGAAAGTAAGGGAGTTAATGACTTTTTAAGAGCTGGGCCAGCAAGATCACAGCAGCACAAGGGTTCTGCTCATGCTGGACATGAAGTGAATTCTTCTGGTACTAGGGACTTGTGTGAAATTCTTTGATAACTAAAGTGACATTTAGCTTTTGGTAGTGTACATTTTGGTGTGGGGTGTTCTTTGCCTTTTCAGCACAGCAAGAGAAATTGAGCAGGAGTAAGAATGAAGCAGTCCTTGGCTCAGACGAAGCTGAGGCTATTCTCACAAAAACACCAGGAAGATGTCTTCATCACTTCTGTTTTAGTGCCTAAGTCTTCGATCTACTTTGAGTTGATTTTTGTGCAGGGTGAGAGATAGGGGTTTAATTTCATTTTTTTACATATGGCTTTCTCTTTTCTCTAACACCATTTGTTGAGTAGGCTTATCTTAAGCCATATACTTCAGCCATACAGATCTCCTTCACATTCCTCAACCTTTGCAAACTTGCAGCTACTTCATGGTCTTTGCATTTGCATTGAGAATATGCCCAGAATACTTTTAAACCAGTTGCTAATGGTTTTTCCCTTACTTCTTTCTGCTGTCAGTACAAATGATATTTTTATAATACTGAAGCCTTCCATGATCATCCAGTATAAACGTTAACTAATTAACTAACACAACCAAAACAGCAACTAACATCTGCCATCTAGCACTTATTCTCCTTGTGTTGTTCCATTATTATAATTTTAGCATTAAACAGAATATGTATTTTCATACTGCTTATTTTTGTTTATTCATTTTGACAACATATATTTTGCCCCTTTAAATTGAAGTAGGAGATGATTACATAGGTGTAGCATAACTGTGTGCATGTATCTAACAATTAAAACTAAAGAAAAACATAAGAAAAAAACAGTTTTAAAAATGGACAAAAGACCTTAACAGATACTTTCCAAAAGAAAATGTACATATATCAAATATGTATATGAAAGGTGTGCCAGATCGCATGTAATCAGAGAAATTCAAATTGAAGCAATAATGAGATATCAATACGAGCCTGTGTGAATGGTTAAAATCCTGAACACTGACAATGCCAAAAGCTGTTGAGGATGTGGAACAACAGGATCACCATTCATTGATTGTGGGGATTCAGAATGGTACAGCCACTTTGGAAGACAATGTGGAGGTTTCTAATAAAGCTATAAATACTCTTTTTTAAAATTAATTGCTATTGCAAACAAATGGGATACATCTTGTTTCTCTGTACACGAAGTAATCATACATTTACTTAGGGTAATAGTTTTTGATTCATTCTGTTATTCTTTTTTCTTTTTTCTTCCCTCTCCCACCATAATGAAATTATGGCATTTGCAGGCAAATGGATGCAATTGGAGAATATCATGCTAAGTGAGATAAGCCAATCTCAAAAAGCTATATATACTCTTACCATATGATTTAGAAATCACTCTTCTTAGTATTTACCCAAAGAATTTGAAATCTTATTTCTACACGGAAAATTCATAATTACCAAAACTTGGAAGCAAACTGCATGTCCTTCAGTAAGTGAATGGATAAACAGCTGTATATTCAGAAAATAGAACATTATTCAATGGTAAAGAAAAAAAACAAAGAGTTATCAACCATGAAAAGACATGGAGAAAACTTATATGCCTATTACTGATGGAAAGAAGCCAATCTGAAAAGGCTACATTCTATATGATTCCAACTGTGTGACACTCTGGAAAAGGCAAAAGGGTGGAGGCAGTAAAAAGATCAGTTGTTGTTAAGTTAGAGAAGAAGGGATGAATAATTGGAATACAGAGTATTTTTAGGACAGGAGAATTAATGTATATGATACTATAATGATGGATACATGCCATTATAAATTTCTTCAAGCACATTTAAGCACTAAGAGTGAATCCTCAGTGTAAACAATGGATTTTGTCTGTTAATGTGGCAATATAGATTCATCATTTATAGCACCACTTTGATGGGAAATGTTAGCAATGGAGTGGACTGTGAATATATGGGAACAAGGGGAATATGGGAAATACTGGTCCATACCCTCTGCTCAAATTTTTTTGTTGACTTAAATTTGCTCTAAAAATCATTTTAAAAGTCTATTTTTAAAAATAAGATTAAAATAGCTAATTTTCAGATAATTATTTTATCTTATCCAAGATTTTTAAAATTGACAAAAAACACTTCTAAGTCATTTAAAAATCATATAAATTCCTAGAGAAAATAGTTGATGCAAAAATTCTAAGCAAATAATAAGCACTCTTGATTGTACTCCAACCTTTTTGTCACATGCAATATGCCTGTTCCCTTAGATGGAATGGAGAATCATATTCATGCACTCACGAATGCATTCTTTTGTTCATCCCAGAGATATTTAATGAATGTCAGTCAGGTCATAAGCACTATTCATGGTGAACAAAAGTAGGTGCTGTTCCCACCTTTACATGTAGTGAGGGAGATGGTCAAACAAACCATCACACAAATAAATGAGAAATTGATGTTCTGAGAAGTACAAAGATGGAGTAGTAGGCATTGCTGTAGAAGTCAGGAAAAGTGCCTCTAAAATGAGAACAATCCAGGTGTCATTAGAGATAACTGAACTGCAAACCAATATGACCGTCATTCACTAAGGTAGTAAACTCTAGAGGAATACTAGTGTGGAAGGACGGGAGTTCTGTCTGTTTTAGACATGTGAGGCATGTTCTGTGCTATTCTAGTATTGCTAGAAATCAGCAGTCAGATGTATTTATAAATATAGTGCATCCATTAAAAAGAACGTGATGCTAAGGAAAAGAAACCACTGGAACAAGAAAAAGATCTCAATCATTAAAACTATGAGACTTGAAAAAAATTCAGTAGGATTGCAAATAAAATCAATGAAATTTCCAAGAACATGGAGCAAAAATTGACATGTAAAATTGTGAAAATTTTGGAATAAAGAGAAATAACCCTATTAATCAACACTCCATAAATAAAAGACACAGAAAGGAGAAATGGAGAAAATGAAAGTAAGTGACTTATTAAATAAATAGTGGTAGAATTTCTTTTTAAATTTTTTTTATTTTTACAGACTGTATTTTGATTCATTGTACACAAATGGGGTACATCTTTTGATTTCTATGATTGTGCACGATGTAGATTCATAGCATTTGTGTGATCATACATGTACACACGGTAATGATGAATTTCTTTAGAGTTAGTGTGGAGCATACTTCAGATTTTGAAACCCACCTCTGGTCTATTAGGAGGAAAAGTGTCTTTCCCATTGTGGTATTTACTTCTAGACAAAGATACTCAAAGTCTTTTTCTATCTCTTCTTTTGCTTAAAAAGACAAGGGGTGATTTGTATAATTGATAACTATGGGATGATAACACTGGCATTACTCACCTCTGCCTTTGTGTTTGGGAGTAAGTCTCCCATGTGGAACAAGTCATTGTCTCTTTTGTCTCCTCTGACACTATGGGGAAGGGATGGGCTGTCTCAGATCAGCACTGCTGTGGCTAGGTCCTCCTAATTGCCCTAGTGTTAGGAAGTCATTTGGCACTGATATTAAAGTGCATTCTCTAATAATGCCATAATGTCTTGTCCTCTAGTTGAACTTAAAAAAATACTGTTTACAGAGATTCTTTATAGAAAGAGATGTTATTACTAGGTTTCTTATGAGACCACAACAGTACCTGGTAAAATATATTTTAAAAAGACATAGTAGCCTAAGCATATTCTCATTATTTACTAGAAAATCAAAAACCAAGAGATGCTCTAAAAATTTTCAAGACTAAAATAACACATCACTTTCAATGGAGCACTAGCCAGACTAATATCATGGTCCTCATCAATAATATTGGGTGAGGAATTTGTTGGAAAAATTTGTTCAAATATGTAAGAAAAAATATTTTCAATCCTGAAATCATTTTTTAAAAATTTGTTATTTGTTCTTTTCAGTTATACATGACAGCAGAATGTATTTTGGCATATTATATGTACGTGGAGTATAATTTCCCATGCCTGTGGTTGTACATGGTGTGGAGTTACACTGGTCGTGTATTCATATATGACCATAGGAATGTAATGGCCAACTCAGTCCTGATATTCTATATCCATAAATCATTAGCCAACTGTGAGTGTGGGATAAAGGCATGTATGATTCATAAAGTTTGTATTATGTTCATTTGTGTCTTTGGAAGTTACTTGTATAAGGACAAAACAAAATCAATGCAAGGAATTAAAAGATATCAGATCTAAATAATAGGAGTCTGATTTAGCATTGAAGAGCCTAGGTTTTGGGTGACTCTTGTCTGTCTAATAATTCAGAAGGAAGAATGAAGATGGTTTTTGTGGAAAAGGAGAGAAATTTTTCTTAAATAGAGTCAACAAAATACAGTCATTTAAAGTGATGGAAAAGTTGTGAATTTGTTAAAGGCAGATCATGCCCTTAAAAAGGAATTGGAAACCCTAGGATGAAAAAAGAGCTTTAAAAACTCATGATCCAAACACAAAGCAAGTAGGATTTTTAACCAACTGTTGGGTAGAAGGGGCGAAAGAAGTTTTGGAATATTGATGACTGAACGATGCCTTTTGCATGGTCCAGGAATACATTTGGTATGCAAGGCAGGAAATAATATGATGTTGTGTAGTTGTGAATAGTGTCTATGCACTCATTAATATGAAGATTTTTATTAACTTTTTTAATGTATAAAATATTTATTTTATTAATCATGATTGTTATATATTGTAGGCCTACAGGATTATGAAGCTGTGCTTAAGATTGATTCAGCTAACAAAATTGTGCAAAATGATGCTGAGAAGATTTGGAATGTAACTCAAGGAACAGAATTAAAATCTTAGTGATTACTAGAAGCAGCTAGGTACTAGTACTAGGTATTGTTTTATGTTTTTCAAAAATAACTGGAGACATTAGAACGATTTGTACATATTATAGCTCATTGTGCATACTTTTTAGTGCTCCTTGTAAAGAGGGAACATATTACAAATCTACAGAAAAAGAAATGTTTGCTTTGAATCATTTCTGAACAAGTAAATCAAAATAAGAATAATCTGTTTTAATAGTTGATTCCTTATATTAGCATGCATATTATATATTCTAATTAAGTTTTTTTAAATTTTTACAGACTGCATTTTGATTCATTGCACAAAAATAGGGTACAACTTTTCATTTCTGTGGTTGTAAACATATAGATTCATACCATTCGTGTAATCATAAATATACATAGGGTGATACAGTCTGTCTTATTCTACTGTCTTTCCATCCCCCACTCCTTCCCTCCCCATTTTCCTCTACACCATCCAAAGTTCCTTCATTCTTCTCTTTCCCCCACAACCACCCCTCATTATATATCATCATCCACTTATCAGGAAAAACATTTGGACTTTGGTTTTTTTGGGCTTGGCCTATTTCACTTAGCATGATATTTTCCAACCTCACCCATTTACCAGCAAATACCATAATTTTATTCTTCTTTATGGCCAAGTAATATTCCATTTCGTATATATACCACAGTTTCTTTATCCATTCATCAATTGAAGGGCATCTCGGTTGGTTCCACAATCTAGATGTTGTGAATTGAGCAGCTATGAACATTGATGTGGCTGCATCACTGTAGTATGCTTATTTTAAGTCCTTTGGATATAAATGGAGGAGTGGGATAACTGGGTCAAATGGTGGATCCATTTCAAGATTTCTGAGGAATCCACACTGCTTTCCGGAGTGGCTGTACCAATTTGCAACTCCATCAATGTTTTAATACTTATTTCTGCATAATGTTGAAACTTGTTTGCTGTTGGAGGAAAAAGCACAAGTGTCAACCGGGTGTTAGTGCAGCTGACGGAATTGAACTGAATGGGTGGATCTGTGTTGGGGGGACAAACAGGGTGAGAGGAATTATGGGGAGAAAGGCCAGTAATCTGACATCTTTACCTTATGAAGTTGGCTTTGGTTTAAAAACCCATCTATTAACCTCTCTGACCTTCCATGTTTTTAAATCTACCGAATGCCCATGCTAAAATGTCTTACTCCAGGGTAGCTGTGAGATCGTAGTAAGAGAATAATTGCAAAATTTAAGCTGTACAGTAAAATCTGCTATAGAATTGTAGCTGTTGGTTGCCCAAATGCAAAGTATGATGATTTTTATCCCCTGCTTTTGTAAAGACACTGCTGTAAGTCTAATGGAAGATACAGAGGTGAAAAAATTTCCAAACTCAAAATCTTCCTTATGGTAGATAGATGCTCACAGAAAGAGGCAAAAGTATGAGATATGTGCATGAAATCAAAATTCCATGAAACAGGGAGTCTACTTTTGGTCCAGAACCTGAGAGAAGGCACCATGTAAAAGTCAGGAACAGGTAAATGTTACCCTGTAAAATGTGCAGACATGTTGGAACACTGAATTACAGCCAGATGTTGAGCATAGGAAGAATTTGAGTGGGACTGAGTGGACATATTCCAGGTGGAGTCAGAGATCATCATGGCTCCCTTTCACACAGAAAATAGTGTGTCTGAAAGAGTAGCAACCAAAAGGAATGGAGAAGAAAGTGTTATGTAATGTGATGACTAAGTGAAAGCATATTTAAGAGGCTGAGGTTGTAGCTCAGTGGTAGAGCACTTGCCTCACATGTGTGAGGCACTGGGTTCAATTCTCAGTACCACATATAAATCAATGAATAAAATAAAGGTTCATCGACAACTTAAAAATAAAAAAAAAACATATTTAAGACAAATTGGGGGAGGAACACGTATAAAACGGTGTATTGGGCTTGCTTTGTTATATATTCACTTTTCCTAGCTTTTATAAATTAGATAATATAAACAGCTGTATTAATTATATTGCTGTAATTATATCAAATTATATTTACTTTGAACATAAGTGCATTTAATTTCAGACACACTCAATGTGTATCTCTAGAGACCGATTCCATTTTTGTATAGGAAAATTTAAAAAGTATGCATTGTTTGTGTTTGTGGAATGTGATCACAGAACATATTCCACTGAAGTTTCAAAGGAATTAAAGTATTAAGTATAAAGAAAAGTGAAATCATGCAATAATTAGCAGAGCATAAACTTGAGTAGTAACTGGATGGCTGATAGGGCAACATTTTAGCTGTAAGACAAAAAAGAGCAAGATGTAGTCCACTGATGTGATCATCAAATTTTTAAACTTGTAAAGAATAAAATGTTTATTTAATATCATATAAAATACATGTACCATGACAAACATTTTGGTTATTTATTACATAAAACATTATTATAAATTGATTAGAATAAAATAGGACCTCAAACATTAAATTTATAAATTAGGAGAAATTAAGAAAGAGCATATGCAATTTAAAAAGTTATTGAAAATATTTTAATCCACTGATTTTTTTTTAGAGAACTCATGCACTCACATTACTTGAAATCCACACATTTATGCAACAAGTCCAAGATATGATTTAGAAGTTTATATCATGAATCCTACCTGTGATCCTGTATTGAGGAGAAATACGAAAGTTGATGCTTTATCATTTTTAGTAACAAAGATTGACATCAATGTAACTATCAAATTATAAGAAAATAGTTACATTAAAAGGATTTTAACCTCACAAATTTCATGCAACCATGAGGAATGCAAATTAGAAATACTGTATAACCACATAAGGCAATTCTTAACATGATTTTTGAATTGCATGTTATTTTATGTGAAAACAAAAAAACAACTGTGTGCATGTGAACTGGTTTTATGGCAGCACAACTAGTTGTGTGTATAAACTAGAATTCATAGGGACTTGAAGGAGAAAGTGTTGAGACTTGCGATTGATACAGAATTTCAGAATTTCCTCCTTAAAATATTTCCTTTGTATTTGTAATAATTCTGTTATGAGGGTAGAAAAATTGTTGAGTTATGGATATTTGTTCAATAGTGACATTAGGATTCCTAACCCAAATTTTTTCAAAGAACTACGAAAGAGAAAGAAATGTTTATCAAAAGATAGAATCAAGACCTAATCCTAGAGAAGAAAGGAACAAGAATGGCAATCAGAAAGATATTGAGTAAAGCTTAGAAGATGATAGTTGTATTTTCCCCGGCCACATTAACATGTTGAAATTCTAACCTCCAAGAGGCCTGAGAGAAGAGTCTTTTCTTTTCTGTGATATGAATATACAAGTGAGAAGACAGCCATTCATCCAGGAAACAGGAAGTGGGCTCTCATTAAACAAACATGCATACATAAAACCCACCAACATCTTGATCTTGACCTTCCCAGACTCCAGAACCCTGAGAAATGAATGCGTATTACTTATATTAAGCCATTAGACTATAGAAATGTATTATGACAGTCATAATAGATAAAGACAGAAGTTGGTACTGAGAGATGGAAAACTGCTTTCACAGGTTCCCCAAAATGTGCCAGTGCCTCTAGGGCTGGGTAATGGGAACAGGCAGAAAAATTTTGAGGTGCCTGGTAGAAAATGTCTGTGACTTTATAAACAGACTGTTAAGGGTGAGTCTGGAAAGGGGTTGAAGGAGAGGAGGGGAGCTGAAGAGATGGCCTCAGTCTTAGAAATGCCTAGGTAACCCTGGATAGAATGTTGTAGAAATATGCACTTACTCCTTAATGGCTGCTCTGATGAGGTCTCAGAGCTACTGGACAATGGAGGAATGGCCATGTGGTTAAAAAGTGGTGAAGAATTTGTGCCTTTACCAAGTGTTTAGTGGAAAGTAGAACTTGTACTACTTTGAATATTTTAAAATTGAATATTTGGCTTAGGAAATTTCTAAGAAATTTGTTGAAGTTGTAGTTTGGCTTCTCTTGACTACATATGGTAAAATGTGAGAAGAACAAAATGACTTGAAGATTTAATTGTTAATTAAAAAGGGAGCAGAAACATTAAAGGCCTAAAAAGTTTCAGCCTGTGCATATTATTTAAAAAATAGAAAACATCTTTGTACTTAGCATGATGTTCTCCAGTACCATCCATTAACCAACAAATGAAATAATTTCATTCTTCTTTATGACTGAATAGAACTCCATTGCATACCTTTGCTATATTTTCTTGTTCTGTTCATCTGTGAAATAAACCAGACCTAGAAAATCCAGGATCAAAATTTTTTTCTCAAGCATGGAAACTAGAGGTGAATAAGGAGTAAAGAGGAGGGGATTGAGATGTTGGAGCAGGCATGAGAAAGGGGAGGAACCATGGAATGAAATCAGTTAGAGTATACTGTGTGCATGTGTGTGTACATCACTCTGAATTCCACTTTCATATGTGATTATAATGCACCAATTAAAAAGCACAATAAATAAGTAGAAGAGTAGAGGAAGGGAATCAAGGGAAGGGTCCCATTCTCCACTGATTTTAGGCTTCCATTAAGTCTTGCTTCCTATCTATGAGTAATAAAGTTGTTTTTCCTGATATGTTGCAAAAATTCTATATCTGACAGGAGAGTTTGTGCAAACCTTCCAGCCAAATACAGACATCTTAGCAGAAATGGAGACATATTTGTAGCCTTTTCTTGGGATTCATAAGCAATGTAATGTTTTCCCTTCTGTTATGGCTTCGATATCAGGCGTCTTCCAAAAGTTCTCGTGTAAGACAATGCAATAAAATGTAGAGGTGAAATGATTATGAGTGGCTTAACTAATCAGTGCATTAATCCTCTGATAGGGATTAAAGGGGTGATAGCTGTGGGCAGTAAGGTGTGGCTGGAAGAGCTGGGTCACTGAGGGCATGTCTTTGGGGTTTATATTTTGCCTGTGGTGAGCTTAACTCTCTTTCTCTCTCTCTCTGCTTCTTGGTTCCATGTCTTGAGCTGCTTTCCTCCATCACATCCTTCCAGTATGATGTTCTGACTTACCTTCAGCCCAAAGCAATGGAGTTGGCCATCTATGGACTGAGACCTCTTGAAACAATGAGCTCTATAAATAATTTTTTTACTCCTCTAAAATTGTTCTTGTCGGGTCTTTTGGTCACAGTGGTGAAAAAGCTGACTAAAACACCTTCCCAGGGACTGATAACTGGTGCACATTTTTTTTTAACAGCAGGTCTGACTCCATCTAGATTTCAAAGAACACAGTCACCCAACAGAGTTGTGGGCTTTGACATTCGCTTTGAGAGTCTCTGGGTCTAAAGTACAGAACTACTGGGCCCCATGTTCAGGTGGGGCCCAGGCAGTCAGCTGCTGCTGACCCATCTGTGGGAAAGGGTCCATTGAAAGTCATGGAAATAGGGCTGCCAGACCCTTCGGGACCTGACTCATTCCTAACAAATTTTATAGGGGCAAGTCATCCATTACTTCAAAGTGTCTAGAAGGAAGGATTTCAGTCTCATGGGGCCTGGAAGGCAGAGTGCTGAGTCAAAGAAGTTAAGGTTTAATGTTGTTGCCTATTGGTTTTTGGACTTATTTGGGAACAGTTACCTCTTTCTTCTATCCCAGTTCTCCCTAAGACTTTGGTCTTAGTCTTTGGAGTTGATGACATGTAAGAAGGACATGAATTTTGGGGATTCAGGGTAGGAATGCCATAAACTGAATGTGTCCCCAAATTTGTGTCCTGAAACCTAATTCCTGATATCATAGTTTTTGGAAGTGGGGCTTCTGGAAGGTGATTAGGTTTTTAGGAGGAGACCCTCATGAATAGAATTAGTGCCCATACAGAAAAGACCCTAGAGTGAACTCTCACCCTTTTACCAGTGGTATGAAGTTGTAGCAGGGTAATAATTGTCTTTGAAGTTGGAAGTAGGTCTCCAAAAGACATCAGACCTCCTGGCACCTTGACCTGGGACTTTCAGCCCCCAGAACTATGAGAAAAATAACTGTTGTTTATAAGCTACCCAATCTATGGTGATTTGTTACAGTAGTCTAAATGGACTGACAGATGTTAAATGTTTCTGGGAGGCAGAAGAAATATGTAAAGGAACTGAAGATTTGAGAATGCATGATGGAGAACAGAGACCCATGCCAGAGGTACAGCTTCTTAAGGGCAAAGGCTGGCATGTGCCAGTTTCAGTTCTATGCTGTGGTTTGATGGGACTTTCCACTTTTCCCCATTCAAACCATTATCTAGAGGTATAATTTCTGTCCAAATTCATCATTATCCACGGAACCATGCTAAATGTTTCTGCTTTGAACTTTTGACTAGAAATCACATGATGCATCTGCCAGCAATTTCTGTGGGTGTTACTGAAGTGCACACAGCCCATTGGCCCTCAGTAGCATAGTTTTCAAATGATAATATTGAAAAGAGACACTTTTAAAAAACTTTAAATTGATCTACAATCTCCCAGACTACTTTCATAATTGACCTTTTCTTCTTTTGACTAGATAAGTTATTCCAATTTTGGTCACTGACCAAAAGGCAGGACATTGCTGGTGAATTGTACCTTTTGAATTTTACATAAAGATGCATCTGTGCAGTGATTTTACTTTTGTGTTTTGATCTTTGACACACAGCTGGAAAATGTCATCTTTAGTTACTGAAAAAGCAACCATCTTGGAAAAAATAAAAGCACGGTTGTGCAATGTCCAAGTGGTTTGGTATCCTCTGCTGATACAGAGAACGGTCAGGAGTGAACTTACATGTGACCCAGGCAGAAAATGCCTCTCATGAGTCTGATGGCCAAAAAATCCTTATTCATAAGCAGAAACACCATTTTACTCAGAAAAAAAGAGTTGAAAATAGGAAAACCTACAAATCTGCAATCAGTTATTCTAAATAATGTCTTAGGCGTGGATTTCTGAGGCATATCTGAAAATAACTCCTAAGATCGGAAGCTGTGTGCATGTAGTCCACACATTTTTATTGTATATCATGTATCTCAGTCAGTGATTCCATCAGAACCATGCTAATTGGATTTCACGGATTCACAATTTATTTGTTCTTGGAAACCCCTTTCCTTTGACTGATTTTGCTCCAGCCAGCACATGATGAAATGTGTAACCAAGCTTGCTTAGATTCATCATTTGGCCTGCCTGCAAAAAGGATCACAAATACAATGATATATATTATTAAATTAAGTGGGACATTTCCAAATTTCAGTCTAACAATAAACTTATATTTTCTCCTTTGATGAAAGGAAGCATTTTATTGTGGAAATAGCAAAAAAAAAAAAAAAAAAAAAAAAAAATTGATTCAGACTTATGTGAATCCCAATTTCCTGTGAAATCTATGTAATAATACTTACCTTATAATACTTTTTATTGATAGTCATATGAAATGAAATAACTTGCTTGTATTAGCATTCCTATAGGAGTTTGTAAGCCCTGTATCTTTGAGTATGTTACTTAACTACCCAGTGTATCAGTTTTTTCATATAAAAATGGATATCATACTATTTACTTTAGAGGAGTGAAGATTAAATTACTTTAAGGGACTTAATAAATGACAAACTCTTAAATAGTACCTGTGGATAGTAATCGCTCAATAAATGTAGTCATCCTGGCTACCATCATTATTTACTGTCAGTGTGTTAATGGGCTATTCCACAAGAAGAGAACAGTGTGAGTTCAGGATGACTCAAGGCACTATGCATACTTTATGTTATTCAGGGGAGGGTGGATGAAATTTTTTTGGGGGAAGGATGAGGAATAGAGTGTAGGGGTGAGCTACCCTATGGTGTATTAATAATGAAAAATACTAATGACAGGTGTTAATGGAGCAGTTTGGTTTTCTACCATGAAAAATCATAAAGATTATATCCAGTAATGTGGTTTTATTGTTGTAGAAAGTGAAAAGTCAGAACAGGTTTTAATCAGAAGGTTGTAAGATCATATCTAGATTTGTGGCTGTGACGGGAAGGAGCATGGACAATTCTTGAAGAGGATAAGGAGGAGCATGGAGGTGTTTAGGAAGTTACTGCAGAAGGGAAGGCATAAACAACAAAGGCAGAAGGAGTGGAAGAGAAGAGAAAGCTTCAGATGCAGGTGGTGATGCAGGGATAAAATCAAACAGTTGACCAATTGTCTTGGGGGGGCGGGGGGATTGAAGGAAATAGTTAAAACTGCATGAAGTTTAAAATGTGTGAAAGGGTTAGATGGTGAAATCAGGATGCAAAAGTGTACACACCAGAGGTCATGCTCAGATCTTCTAGGAGGGAAATCATTGGTAGGAGGCATCACCTAGCAATATTGCTTAGGGAGGAAGAGAAAAGGACAGCACATGGAACTTTGAAGAATTCCTACATTGAATAAGAATAAAAAGTTCTTCAATATGGCGGACTAGAGGGTGATTGCATCTCCTGGCGCTCCAGAACTCAGGATTCAAGAAGGGGAGGTATTGAAAGACTCAGACACACTCAGAGAACTGGGTGAGTCCCTCCCACTGGGTGAAGCTAGGCCCAGGCAGCAGGCCGGAACGGTGGGCAGCTTCTCAGAGCAGGGCAGGGTGGTGAGAGGTTTTCTCGAGCAGCCTGGCTCCATGGCCAGATTCTCGGAGCAGAATCATCCAGTAAGAGACTTTCCGCACACACCCAGCCCCAAGCGGTGGGACCCAGTCCTCACCACAGGCAGCTTCTTGGAGCAGGTCTGCCCAGTGAGAGGCTTTCCAAGCACATCCATCCTCCAATCCCACACCCAGCAGTGGGCCAGGGGCAGCTTCCTTCTGAAGCACTGCATTATCAAGTTCCTCCAAGACTTCGGGCTACTAAAGGTTAGGAGGTGATATACTGGAAATCTACAGGGACACTATAAGCCAATGGAGGAAATCTGCAATATCTCAGAGTCCCACTGATATCTGACCAATATGGGAAAACAAGGGAAGAAAATGTCTCAAACAAACCTAGATACTATATCAATAAAACCCAATGACAGTACAGCAGAATAAATGTCAGAAAGAGAGTTCAGAATGTAAACAATTAAAGTTCAGAATTAAAACAATCAGAGAAGCAAACAAGGAGATGAAAGAGCAAATGCAGGCATTGAAGGATGAGATGAAAGAGCAAATGCAGGCATTAAATGATCACACCAATCAACAGTTAAAAGAGCAAATATGGGAAGCAAAACAACATTTCAATAAAGAGTTAGAGATACTGAAAAAAAACAAACAAACAGAAATCCTTGAAATGAAGGAAACAATAAACCAAATTAAAAACTCCATAGAAAACATAACAAGTAGGATAGAACACCTGGAAGACAGAACCTCAGACATTGAAGACAAAATATTTAATCTTGAAAACAAAGTTGACCAAACAGAGAAGATGGTGAGAAATCATGAACAGAATCTACAAGAATTATGGGATATCATGAAAAGGCCAAATTTGAGAATTATTGTGATTGAGGAAGGCTTAGAGAAACAAACCAAAGGAATGAACAATCTATTCAATGAAATAAGATCAGAAAATTTCCCAAATCTGAAGAATGAAATGGAAAATCAAGTACAAGAGGCTTATAGGACTCCAAATATACAAAATTATGACAGACCCACACCAAGGCACATTATTATGAAAATAATTAACATACAAAATAAAGACATAATTTTAAAAGCTGTGACAGAAAAGAATCAAATTACATTCAGGGGGAAACCAATACGGATATCAGCAGATTTTTCAATCCAGACCCTAAAAGCTAGAAGGGCCTGGAACAACATATATCAAGCCCTGAAAGAAAATGGATGCCAACCAAGAATCTTATACCCAGCAAAACTTACCCACAGATTTGATGATGAAATAAAATCCTTCCATGATAAACAAAAACTAAAAGAATTTACAAAAAGAAAGCCAGCATTACAGAACATTTTCAGCAAAATATTCAATGAGAAAGAGATGAAAAACAACGATGCAAATCAGCAAAGGGAGGAACTAGCCTAAAGGAATAGCCAAATAAAGGAGAAACAAACTTGTGTCAAAAAAAAAAAATAAGCCAAATGACTGGAAATAAAATCATATTTCAATAATAACCTTGAATGTTAATGGCCTGAACTCATCAATCAAAAGACATAGACTGACAGATTGGATTAAAAAGAAAAATATGCTGCCTGCAAGAGACTCATCTCATAGAAAGAGATACCCACAGACTAAAGGTGAAAGGATGGGAAAAAGCATACCATGCACATGGACACAGCAAAAAACCTGGACTATACATCCTCATTTCAGATAATGTGGACTTCAAGCCAAAGTTAGTCAGAAGGGATAAAGAAGGACATTTCATATGGCTTAAGGAAAGCATAAATCAGCAAGACATAACAATCATAAATATCTATGCCCCAAATATTGGCTCTTCGATGTATGTCAAACAAATCCTTCTCAATGCCAGAAATCAAATAGACCACAACGCAATAATACTAGGTGATTTTAACAAACCTCTCTCACCACTGGACAGATCTTCCAAACAAAAACTGAATAAAGAAACCATAGATCTCAATAATACAATCAATAATTTAGACTTAACAAACATATATAGAATATACCATCCAATAAAGAGTGAATATACCTTCTTTACAGCAGCATATGGATCCTTCTGTAAAATAGACCATATTTTATGCCATAAAGCTAATGTTAGCAAATACAAGAAGATAGAGATACTACCTTGTATTCTATAAGATTATAATGCATTGAAATTAGAAACAAATGACAGAATAAAAACAGAAACTATTCCAACACCTGGAGATTAAATAATATGCTATTATATGATGAATGGATAACAGAAGACATCAGGAGGGAAATAAAAAAATTCTTAGAAGTAAATGAGAACAAAGACACATCATATCAAAATACCTGGGACACTATGAAAGCAGTACTTAGAGGAAGATTTATGTCATGGAGAGTATTCAATAAAAGAAGAAACAAATCAACAAATAAACGACTTAACACTACAGCTTAAAGCCCTAGAAAAAGAAGAACAGATCAACACCAAAAGTAGTAGAAGACAGGAAATAGTTAAAATCAGAGCTGAAATGAATGAAATTGAAAAAAAGAAACAATAGAAAAAATTAACAAAATAAATAGTTGGTTCTTTGAAAAAATAAACAAAATTGATAAACCCTTAGCCACACTAACAAAGAAGAGAGAAAACTCAAATTACTAAAATTCAGAACGAACAAGAAAATATCAAGACAGACACAAGTGAAATACAAAACATAATTAAAAGCTATTTTGAAAATCTATACTCCAAAAACTCAGAAAATCTTGAAGGCATCAAATTTCTAGAGACATATGAATTATCTAAACTGAACTAGGAGGACATACACAACTTAAATAGATCAATTTCGAGTAATGAAATAGAAGAAGTCATCAAAAGCCTACCAACAAAGAAGAGCCCAGGACCAGATGAGTTCTCAGCCAAGTTCTACAAAACCTTTAAAGAAGAGCTCATTCCAATACTCCTCAAAGTATTCCATGAAATAGAAGAAGAGGGAACCCTCCAAACTCATTCTATGAAGCCAATATCACCCTGATACCTAAACCAGACAGAGACACATCGAGGAAAGAAAATTTCAGACCAATATTCTTAATGACCATTGACGCAAAAATTCTCAACAAAATTTTAGCAAATTGCATACAAAAATATATTTAAAAAATAGTGCACCACGATCAAGTGGGTTTTATCTCAGGAATGCAAGGTTTGTTCAACATTCAGAAATCAATAAACATAATTCATCATATCAACAGTCTTAAAGTCAAGAATCACATGATTATTTTGATAGATGCAGAAAAAACATTTGATAAAATACAGCATCCCTTTATGCTCAAAACACTAGAAAAAATAGGGACAGTGGGAACATTCCTTAACATTGTAAAGGCCATCTATGCTAAGCCCATGGCTAATATCATTCTAAATGGTGAAAAACTGAAAGCATTCCCCCTAAAAATGGGAACAAGACAGGATGCCCCCTTTCATCACTTATATTCAACATTGTCCTTGAAACTCTAGCCAGAGCAATTAGCCAGACCAAAGAAATTAAAGGGATATGAATAGGAAAAGAAGAACTTAAACTATCCCTTTTTGCTGATGACATGATTGTATATTTAGAGGAACTGGGAAATTCCACCAGAAAATTTTTAGAACTCATAAGTGAATTCAGTAAAGTAGCGGGATATAAGATCAATGCACATAAATCTAATGAATGCATTTTTATACATAAGTGATGAATCATTGGAAAGAATAATTAGGAAAACTACCCCATTCACAATAGCATCGAAAAAAATAAAATACTTGGGAATCAATCTCACAAAAGAGGTGAAAGACCTCTACTATGAGAACTACAGAACACTAAAGAAAGAAATTAAAGAATACCTTAGAAGATGGAAAGATCTCCCATGTTCTTGGATAGGAGGAATTAATATTGTCAAAATGGCCATACTACCAAAAGTGCTTTACAGATTCAATGCAATTCCAATTAAAATCTGAATGACGTACCTTACAGAAATAGAACAAGCAATCATGAAATTCATCTGGAAGAAAGGAAACCCAGCATAGCTAAAGCAATCCTTAGCAGAAAGAGCGAAGCAGAGGGTATCGCAATACCAGATTTTCAACTCTACTACAAAGCAATAGTAACAAAAACGGCATGGTATTGGTACCAAAATAGACAGGTAGATCAATGGTACAGAACAGAGGACATGGACACAACCCAAATAAATACAATTTTCTCATACTAGACAAAGGTGCCAAAAATATGCAATGGAGAAAAGATAGCCTCTTCAACAAATGGTGCTGGGAAAACTGGAAATCCATATTCAGCAGAATGAAATTAAACCCCTATCTCTCACCCTGCACAAAACTCAACTCAAAATGGATCAAGGACCTTGAAATCAGACCAGAGACCCTTCATCTTACAGAAGAAAAAGTAGGTCCACATCTTCAACATGTCAGCCCAGGATCAGATTTCCTTAACAGGACTCCCATAGCAGAAGAAATAAAAGCAAGAATCAACAACTGGGATAGATTCAAATAAAAAGCTTTCTCTCAGCAAAGGAAACTATCAGTAATGTGAAGAGAGAGCCTACTCTACTCTGTGGAGTAGGAGAAAATATTTGCCACCCATACTTAAGATAGAGCACTAATTTCTAGAATCTATAAAGAACTCAAGAAACTCTACACCAAGAATACAAATAACCCAATCAACAAATGGGCTAAGGAAATGAACAAACACTTCACAGAAGAAGATCTACAAGCAATCAACAGATATATGAAAAAATGTTCAACTTCTCTAGTAATAAGAGAAATGCAAATCAAAACTACCCTAAGATTCCATCTCGTCCCAATTAGAATGGCGATTATCAAGAATACGAGCAACAATAGGTGTTGGTGAGGATGTGGGGAAAATGGTACACGCATACATTGCTGGTGGGGATGCAAATTAGTGCAGCCAATCTGGAAAGCAGTGTGGAGATTCCTCAGAAAGCTTGGAATGGAACCACCATTTGACCCAGCTATCCCACTCCTTGGCCTATACCCAAAGGACTTAAAAGCAGAATACGACAAAGATGCAGCCACATCAATGTTCATAGCTCTTCAATTCACAATAGCCAGATTGTGGAACCAACCTAGATGTCCTTCAATTGATGAATGGATAAAGAAACTGTTGTATATATACACAATAGAATATTACTCAGCCATAAAGAATAATAAAATTATGGCATTTGCAGTCAAATGGATGAAACTGGAGAATATCATGCTAAGTGAGATAAGCCAATCTCAAAAAACTAAAGGAAGAATGATCTCGCTGTTAACCAGATGATGACACATAATGTGGGGAGAGGGTCAATAATGGAGGATGGAGGGACTATATTGATGGAAAATGGGGTGGGAGGCATGGGGGAGTAGGGAAAAAATAACATAATGAATCAAACAACATTACCCTATGTAAATGTATTATTACACAAATGGTATGCCTTTACACCATGCACAAACAGAGAATCAACATGTATCCCATTTGTTTACAATAAAAATAAATTAAAAAAAAGATTAAAAAGTTTAATAAAACCTGTCAAAGAATAGAACTGAGATGCAGTCAGTAAGTAGGCAGTGGGTAGCAGACAGTAGCAAATTGATAGAGATGTACCTTTCAGAAGAAGCAAGAGGCCAATGTTATGGTTTTAGAGATAGTTAATCATCAGTTAGTATCTTATTAATACAGTTTATTTAAAACTGAAAGTGAGCCAATCTCTTCCCTTTTTTCATATTCTTTCTTCCTGTTTCTCAAATATGATGAAGACATTATGAACACCCTTGCTTCCTCAGTTCTTCCAAACCCTTGCTATTATCAAAGGAAAAGTTATAGAATGATGTGTGGGTGTGTTAGGTCTAATGACCCCTGCCCACCAGGATTCAGGAGAGATCTCTTCTGTGTCATGTTGCTAGATGTTTTTGTGAGTGATACTTATTTTTAAGAGACTTGAATCTCAGTGATTTTGTTTTTATTTGGATGATAGAGTGATATAAATATGATTCTTAGAAAGAACTCCCTAATTGGAAAAAGAAACACATCTTGCATAGTCAATTCAATGAATGAAGGGTTTGATATGATCTTATAACTAGGTGTGATAGTAACATTACTAGTCTTTAATGCAATTTGCATAATATTCTGCTTCTTCTCATTTGCTTGAAATAATGTAATAAGTCTTTTGTAAATTGTAAAATCCCATGTAGCCCAAATGTCCCAATCCTCTCCAGTTTTGGGATGACAGTATAGTCATGTTGACATCAATAATTCAAGTTATCTTAACTTCCTCTCCACCACCAAGTTTCCTTTCTTAACACGTAGGATGTATTTATAATTTGGCATGTGGTTGGCTTGCAGTATATACTTAATATTGCTGTTACATTCAGATGTCCCAACTGTAAGGCAATCAATCCTTGGAGTGCAAAGTAGCACTAGGCTTTAAGTGTAGGTGAGAAAAATTACTTTTTTCACACTCTGCCAAGATGTGTCAACAATATTATTTTGACCAGGCCTCTGAACAAAGGTCTATCAAGAAAATATCTCTGTCTTTTGGCCAACAACCTTCTAAATACTAGGGAAGCCTGATAATCATACATGCGATTAGAAAAGGGACAGAAACCAGTAAGTAATTCTCCCCTTGGTTATCCCTATTTTTCTACCCTTCCCCCAATGTTCCACGGCCCCATATTCAAATCTCCCTCTTTCTCTGGTCAAAGGTTAATTTATTCAAGTAGACTCAAAAGCGATCCTGGGGATGTGTGACTCTCTAGGCTAGCAATGTCAGGTTCATAGCAATTTGTATAATGTGTCCTGTTATGCTTGCATAAATACAAATAATCCTGCTTATAAATGAGATGCAGATATGTCTTACTTTCCACTGGAGCACCAAAGGCCAAGAGAAATTCCATGAGTGCCAAGACCAGTCCCATAAAACTGGGTGCGGGTGCTCAATGGCTTGTTCATAACATACTGAAAGATTGCAAAATATGTTGTTCTCAGACTTATTGTGCTCTCCAATTCCAAGCTGAAAATCAAGAAATGTGAACATATTAAGAAGTGAACAAAAGGGGCTCATTTCAAGAGTATTGCTTCTGTGTTTTATTGCTTGTTGTTCCATCTTCAAGGAAGACGTGCTCTTGTATCTTACCTTAAGTCAATGAAAAGAATTTTAAGGGGACTACTTGGAGTGATACACACAAGTTTCTGAGAGTCTGCTAAATTTAAGAATTCTGAGTCAGGCTTGGAAGGCCTAAAAAATGTCATAAGCTGTAACTGGATTGTCTTAAAGGCAGCAATGGGAACAAAATGCATTTCTCCAAGGGCGGGTGCTAGCCTGGTCAACTGTTCAATTTGACTACCTGGAGGGCCCATGTGATCCCCAAGAGAGTGGAGGAATGCTGGACCCCCAGTTCTGTGAGGGATGTTGTAAAGAGTCACGTAAGGGAATTCATCTACCACAGCATGGGAAGTGTAGGTGGAAGATGCTTGAGGAGCCCACATAGGCATCCAGTGAAACAAAGAGGCAGTAATCGTGTGCCCAACTTTAAAGAGCATCTATGCCACTGGGCAATTCCTTAGTTCCATAATGTGGTGGCGCTCACCCATGAGCTTGGCTACACAGGAAACAGCAATGATTGATAGTGGGAGGAGGTAAGAAAGACAAAAGTTGAAGTTAACTGTGTACCTGTTTCCCTGCCCACTCCAGATTTCCAGTCTTCTGACAGGCCTAATTGGTGACATAAAAGTAGATAAAATTGAGAATCGGCCAGAAATGGTGAAAATGCATTCGTGGAGAGTTACTTAAATTTTAAGAATTACTTAAATTATTAAGGAACCAGAAAAATCTCTGTGGTCTGCCTGAGATTTCAAACAGGGGCAGATTACACAGTGGTAGTTGACAAGGAAAATGTGACAGACGGAATGATGGTTTCCCAAACAAGCTCATAAGCTAATGCCCGGAACCTGTGAATATGCTGCATCACATAGAAAAGAATTAAGGTCGTAGAGGGAATTTCAGTTGCTAACCAAATGACCTTTCAATTGGGAGAGTATTGTGGATGTCTATGTGGATGTCATTGCCAGGGTACTTAAATGTGAAAAGAGATTCAGAAGATTCCAGGTCAAGGGAAGCAATGTGAGAAAGACTCATTTGATCATTGATGGCTTTGAAGAGAGAAAAGAGAAACAGACCCAGGAATGCTGGGCATCTTCTAGAAGTATAAGGGGCAAGAAAATGAATCCATGACCCTAACACTACAGTGACTTCTGACCTCCAGAATATGTGATAATAAATTCGTGTGGTTTAAGATACTAAATGTTTGCCAACATGCCAGAATGGTGGTGGGAAAACAATCCATGGAATGAAGAGAAATAACAAAACTGGGCTGCTGCTTCTCACCATAGCAAAGTCACACATGTGGTCAGGGACAAAAAGGCCTGTGCTAGTTATGTGAGAGGCAAATTCTCCTAGCAAGGAAAATTGTATATTATATTTTAACATACAGCGAGCTCCAGTTATCATTTAAGCAAGCCTCTCCATAGCTCTAGAAAATGAATTGGGTTGTTTGCTTTAAAATTTAAAATGGTACTAAGGAAAGAAAACTCTCTGACACAGTCGGCTTCATTCTGTTGAAATTTTCAAAATAGTTTTCTAAGCTAAACACATGAAGGAGGAGAAATGAGAATGCCCACTGTTAAATTGTTTTTGGAATGGTATCCTCCTTCTTTATGAGGTTGGCTGACGTGTACTCGTTTTTGAAGGATTGCTCAGACAATCTGATTCCTAGGGACTAAAGACAAGCAAACCTCTGGGTCTTGCTTTAATGGGGAAACATTCCGTTAATTTACAAATTATCTGGTTTTTCCATTTTGATTTGTTTTTCTGGAAAGAAAGAGCACAAAGGCAATTGTGAACAACAGAATGACTGAATTAACTGTTGATTTGGTTGAGGACAGAAGTTAATCCCCAGCCCTCTCCAACGGTCCCAGTGTTGAGTTGCTACCAACAGAGTAAATGAGGGATATTTCTTGCTTTGTGTTCTTGGAAAATTGATTATAGGAGGTTGCATAATGGGTAGTCTTCCCTTCATGTTCGGAATCTCAGTCTGAGGAATAATTACCCTAATATTGCTGTGTGCATTATGTGTATGTTTTATACACATAGGTACGTTTTTCACATATGCATAAGTTCTGTTTACATCATTAACATGGTTCTTCTGTATTCATGTATGACTTGCTGTATCAAAATAAAGTGTTTTCTTTTATTCTCCATTTATCCAACATTTTCACAATGTATTATGTGCTGAAAGAATCAATTTCTATTTCTTGCTGTATCAAAATAAATTGTCTTCTTCTTTTCTCCATTTATCCAACATTTTCAAAATGTATTATATGCTGAAAGAATCAATTTCTATTTCAACTTTAGTTCTATAACTCAATGGACCACATCACAGGTCTGAAAAATTAATTATATACCATTTCTAGCTGTGAACCATGCACATGGTATATGTGTGGTGAATGTTCTCTTCCATTATTCTATTCTTTGTAAATTCTTTAAGTGGTAAGAAGAGTTTTGGAAAATTCTGTAACTTTTTAAGTTGATGTAAGAAATTCTTATCCCAATTTAATGACATAATACAAGGCAAAGGAGGTGTATTCCTTGATCATACAAAAGTGTTTTTGGCAGATAGATTGTCATCTACAGGATCCAGAAACTTACAGTTCTTCTATCTTGCCTCTAAGTTGTCAGAATGGGCCTTGGGATCTTCTTCAGTAATCCTTTACAAATAATCAGAAGTCAGTCAACCTCATGAAGAGAGATGACACCTTTCCAAAATCAATGTAATAGTACGCATTCTTATTTCTACTCTATCACACCTTTGATTTGAAAACTAACTTGTCAGGAAGGGAAGAGGAAGTACAGAAGTGATATTCATTTCACATCCACACTGCCCTAGGCAATAACACATCTTATTTCCATTTCATTGGCAAGAACTAGTTACACAGTATCACTTAGATACAAGAACAACAGGAAAACCTAGTTTTTGATGTGCGAGCATTTCCTAGAAAGAACTCCATTGACTGTCAGAGAAGTATGCATCTTTGGTGATCAATTAGAACCTCTGCCACAGATTTCAACTTACGTTTCATGTATGAATACATGCATGATAAACATGTATCACACATTAAACCTTTTATATATTTTTTCAACTACATATCACTGTGGTAAAAGGCAATATGTTTTATTTTATAGGCAATGAATAAAACCTTGAAGCTCATCCAAATCTATAATTATCTGATAAGCCCTTTTCCTCAAATCAGGCTACAAAATATGCTCACATCTGTTATAGATTCAATTATTGGCTTTGATTCTTCATGCTTTTGCCATGTTCCTCTATTGGAAGAATATACTTTTCTGCCCTTTCTTTTTGACCTCAATGATGGCGCTTCTTTGACTAATAGGATGTTAGAAAACATGATCCAAGGAAGGGCTTAAAATGTGCTTATAAATTTGCAATTTACCTTTGGCACCTCTACCACCACCACAACCCGATGGTTCAGAAAGGATGAGGAAAGCAGGGAACAAAGTTGGTATGGCTGGCTTCTTAGATCCACAGTGAGAAGCAGAATGGCCTTGCTGAGCTCCGCCTAGACCAGCTGAGCTCTACTGAGCTCCCAAAGCTGTGGGACTGTTTACTGCTGAATGCTACCAAAGTGACGTGCTTTATATGCATTACTGTGGCAACAGCTGACTGATACAACATATTTCAGTTTTAAAACTTTTGCTTAAAAAACAAGCATTCTGATAGTAAAACAAGAATCACTTTTTCTACTTCTGGGGGTATTATCCACACTGAATTTCCCAACAAGACCTGGGCCTGTGTAGTTCAAAAAGTGACTGACTAGTTGTCCTTTAAACTCTAGGTAATGAGAGAATTGGAATCAGCATATTACTGAAATAACAGCTTGCTGCACTGGGTGTTGCTACTGAAGACTGTCCAGCACAATCCTAGTAACATTTGTGATAAGGTTATTATCATATACTGATTAGAATTCTTGAGGTTTAAGTTTTAATAGTAGAAACATTTATTCATATTTAACTCTTTAGGCACTGTCCCCCAAGCATACCACCCACATCAAAATTATTGGGACCTTAGTACTTTGGGCTATAATGTTCTATTCCCAAAATCTTTGGATTCATGTTTGAGACTAGGTCAGCAACTAGAACTCCATATATTCCTTTTGAGCCTTTTAGTCAGCAAAGAGTATTCCAAACCATCAGAGAACATCTAATAATGGGGAAGACCAAGAGCAAAGAGATGCTGTTATTCATCTTCCTTGAAGTCATTGTTGCCTCTGCACATTTTCCTGACCATCTTAAATTCCAGCTTTGTATAATTAAATTTATACAAATTACTATAAAATTATATAATTAATTTTAGAATTTGTATTTTTCAGACTGCAAAATTTGTGTTATATTCTTGCTGAAATTAATTTCAAGTAATTGAAGTAATCGCTCCAAATTAAGATAATAGCTCAACAGCTAATGAAGTATTTCTATCCATGAGCAAAGGACTGGCTGCTGGCATCTTTAAAGTTGTATTCTACCTTTAATCACATTATAAGTGATATTATTTTAAAGATATTAACTATTCAAAGGAAATTATTCATTGAAATAAGCCATAATGATGGGATGAGGAGGATACTAAAAATTTATGGAATGGCAAGGCTTAAAGTTTATTAATCTCACAAACTTTTAGCCACAGTCAGCCTTCAGTCAAGAAGTTTTAAAATAGATATTGTTGAGTTAGCAGATGATTTTGGATAGGGCTGCCTTCTCGATTTTAAATCCCTGTTATCTAGTTGTCTTATAGCAGGCAATGTTTTTTCATTCTTTTATCTGCAGATATCTAAAAGCCTCTTAACACAGGGACTCTACTACAGATCAGCACTTTTCATTTCACAGAGAAGTAAAGTCAGGCCCAATTTAATGTTGTGGTGTGCTTGATGATTGGTGGAATCAAAGGTGGAAACTCAGTCTCTGGACTTTGAATCTAGGTGATACAATGGGTTTCAGAACTTGTGCACGTTGAAAAGTGAATAGATGAGAGTTTTAATCAGAAGTTATTATTTTCATTCCTAAGTGTAATATCAGTGCATCCAGGTGTCAGGAAGCCTGGAGTGCAATATTGATGGAAAAACTGGTCAGAATATGGAAGAACAGGTCAGTGGGGAAGAAGAACAATACTCTCTGCTTCTTCCTCTAGGACTGAACAGCTGCTGAGAGACAGCAAATGTTTCCTTTCTGGATCTGACTCTGAATTAACTAAAGGTGCCAGAAATATAGATGAAAGGAAAAAATATGTAGACATTAGAGCTCTTCTTTGCCCAAATGTAGCAGATGGCTGGAAAAAAGTCAAAGAAGCTGACTTGAAGACTGAACAGTGGTCCCAGGAGAGGTTGATATGTTGTCATGTTGACTATTCCAAGCTTTTGAAGATAATTCACTATTAACACAAATTAATTCATATTTCCCTTCCCAGGGGACTGCTTTCAGGCTAGCTGAAGAAGAAGAACATGGGGAACATGCTTTTCACTGGACTTGGTCATTAGAAGGAAAGCAAGAAGAATAAAGACTGGGCCAAGGGAAATGGGAAAAAGAGATGTAGAATATATCGTATCAGTGATTCCTATGATAAAAGAAAGAAGAAAAATGTACAGTAATGACCACATATAAGTGGGAAAGGGAGAGAAAACAAACAAGAACTAGACTGTGATGCATTCTTATATTTTGCATGTTCACACATGCATTTTGAGACCTTGATGGAGAATAGGCTGTGTGAGAGGAATTATATGAAAAACGAAGAGGAATTTGGGTTCATTGAACTTTCCCCTCCTACAGGCAAGGGGTGGTGATGCTGAGGTATATATGTTTTCATAATGAAGGGATAATGAGGTATGGTCATTGATACAGGAGGTCAAGCTGGTGGATAAGAACAGACTGTAGAGATCTCCAAGTAATTCTGGAGGCTGGGGCTAGGGTTGTCTAATTGGAGGAAGAGTGAGGAATGACAGAGTGGAGAATAAAGTCCAGCCTTAGGAGAGGTGTTGGACAGATATCTAGACTAATTAACTATGGTTAAAAATACATATAAGTTTTGCTTGTCAATTAAAAAAAACACAAAAGTTGAAGAGCAGAGCTTCAAGTCCAAATAAGAACTGACTATATCAGAAGGGACTGGGAAAAAAATAAAGAAATATTCACACTGACCTCAAACCATAGGATTTAAAGCATAATTGCAGACTTGTGGCCTCTAAGAAAATTGGCACATAGATAAATTCCATTTTTCACCTAAGATTTTAAAAATGTCTAAACTTTGGATTCTGGGTGATCCCTTCACACACACACACACACACACACACACACACACACACACACACACACACAAATAAGTACGTGAGCTGATACCTGTGTTAGTTACCTCAATATGACTTTTCTGCACTTTCTGCACTGGATACGTATTTCACAAAGACATGTTATGCACAGTAAACATACACATTATATACATTTTATTGTTTGATTAAAATTAATTAATAAAACCATGTTCTAAAACATCATGCGCATTGAAGCAAATGTTCCTTCTTGCTCCCACTCAATGCTTCCCAACAGATTCCTCGTTAAATTCCCAAAGAGAAAAAATAAAATAAAAATTCTTTGCTGACCTTTCAGAATGAGCTTTTCCTATAAAAAATCCAAACTCTAATTTTTCCTTAAAAATTAGAAAATCAAGCAACACTGGCCATGTAATTTGCTGAGGCCCAGTAGATTATCTGTTTTTCCCACTTGAGTTTATGAATACATGGAAAAATGAGAAAAAGCATTTAAGGCAGGTGGGGATCAAAGTAGCACCATTACTGCTGATAAAGTCTAAGGTGAAAGACATGGGTTGGGTGAGCAAAAACAATGCACTCTTTAGTATCAGATGCCAGAAATTGCTGGGCTTATTCACATAGTCACAGGAAGCCCTGGAAAAATGCAGGCCTTACCACGTGGGCCCCTGACTGGGACATGTAGAGTATTTGTCATGGAGCAGCAGGCAAGCACATGCCAGAGAGAAGGAGCCAACTGAAGGCTGGGCTATGCAGTCCAGAGCCTCCTTCAAAGTATAGGAGCCTCATCATCACTCTTCTGAGCAGGAGTGGATGAGAACGTGAGAGCAGAAAGGGTGAAAGAGCTCTCCCCTCCGTCCCTGGGCCTGCATCCCTCTGTGACCATGGTCGGGCTTGCTCTGCGGTCATGGTGTGCAGGTTCTCCTCTTCACTGCAGTTCCAACTGCTTGTTATTACCTCTCAGCCAACGCCCTTTGTTCATCTACATGACCTGCCTTGCCTTCTAGTATTTGTTGCCTCTGTAAGTATTGTTAGGTGTTGTCAGTGTAGTCGTCACACCACAAAACAGGTGAGTGAAGCAAAGTGGTTCTAGCTGCAATCTCTTGCTGCGAATGGAACCCAAAGCCAGAGAGTAGAGCATACAGGTTTGTGGCCTTTAGTATAAGCAACTAAAATGGACTAAGCAAAGCAAAGATGCATAGGAGTAACTCTATTTAAAACTCCAGATCTGCACATGTAAGAGCAGGGTGTTGTGGTGCATGCCTATGATCCCAGGACTCGGGAGGTGGAGGCAGGAGGATATCAAGTTCAAGGTCAGTCTGGGAAACAGATTGAGACCCTGTCTAGAAAATAAAAAATAAAAAGTACTGGAGATGTAGTTCTGTGATGGAGCACCCTTGAAACTTAAGCAGAAAGCAGATGAGAAGGGAGAGAGAACTAAATAGCTGACTCAAAGACTCATAGCCCTCTTACTTGCCTCTCATGGCCCATTGCACCAATGCTCCCTAATGGTCTCCATGTTTATCTCACCCATGTTTGTATTCTTTATGACCTGCATACAACAGCACCTAATAAATTTTTATTAAATACATGAACAAAAGTCAGGAAAGATGTTATAATGAAGGACCTGTTTAGAATAAGTCCTGAAGACATGTTTTATCAATTAGAGGCTATTGTTGACCTTGTATAAAATAGAAGTCAAATCCAGATGATGATATCTTGAATAAGCTTCAGTTTCTTTGTAAAACCTTATCTAATCTTCTCCTCACCTTACCCCCACAAAAACGTTCACCAAACCCTCATCTATAACACCATATAACACCATGTTGTTTATACTATATAAATACTTACCATGCTATATAATTTAATGTTCAGAATACACTAAGTGGTGATTTATATATCAAAAACAGATCTGATTATTTCTCTTAAAAATTACATTCAAATGGAGGGAGATAGACAGTCTAAAAATAAACAGCAAACATATAAAAATGGCAGATTCTTATAACTGCTCTGAGGCAGAGATATGGATTGAAGGTTTATGTCCCTCCAATGCATATGTTGAAATCTAATCTAATCTAAATCTAATATTTGGAAATAGGGCTTTGGGAGGAGGAGGAAGGTGGATCCTTCATGGGATCTAGTGCCCTTATAAAGGCGAAGCCAGAGAGCTCTTTTGTCTCTTCTTCCTTAGAGGACACAGAGAAAATGACTATGAACTAGAAAGTGGGCCTTCATCAGATACCGAACCTGCTGGTGTCTTGATCTTAGACTTCTCGGACTCCAGAACTATGGGAAAAATTAGTGCCTTTTTTTTTTTTTATAAGCAGTTCAGGGTATAGTAATAAAAGAGTAGAATAATGGAAAATTTCAAACAAAGGAACAATATCCTGTGACGTACACTGGAGGCCCATTGAGAGAAGATGTTTGGGAAAAATAATTGAAAACTGATTAGGAATCTGTTATCAGTGATGATGTTGACAGTTGTGGACCTAGTGAGAAGTGGTTGGATTTAAAAAATATATGTATTTTGATGGAAGGAAAATAGGGTCTGTTGATGTTTTATACATGGATTATGAGAAAAGAGGGTGGTCAAGGACCCTACGGTATTTACTTTAGGCATATGGTTCAACGAAGTGCCCAGTCACTGAGTCAGAGGAGAATTTGGTGGAGCTGGTCTGGGTGAGAGAAAACACAGTTTGGTAACTGATTGTTTTCTTGTCCACTCCCTGCACTGTATCATGGGGTCCTCCCCTTTTCATATCCAAAATACGTAATACAGTTTTTTTTTTAATTATTTGTTCTAATTAGTTATACATGACAGTAGAATGCATTTTGACACATACACAAATGGAGTATAACTTCTTATTCTTCTGGTTGTACATGTGATGTAGAATCACATTGGTCATGTAATCATGTATGCACATAAGGTAATAATGTCCTATTTTTTCTCCTATCCTACCTAACCTTATGTCCCCTCCCCTCCCTTCACTCCACTCTGCCTAACCCAAAGTATCTCTGTTTTTCCCTAGGCCCCTGCTTTTATTGTGAATTAACATCCACATATCAGAGAAAGCATTCAGCCTTTAGTTTTTTGGAATTGGCTTATTTTGCTTAGCATAATATTCTCCAGTTCCATCTATTTACCTGCAAATGCCATAATTTCATTCTTCTCTAAGGCTAAGTAATAAAAACTTGGAATGAAACCACAATTTGACCCAGCTATCCCACTCCTTGGTTTATACCCAAAGGACTTAAAATCAGCATACTACAGTGAAGCAGTCACATCAATGTTTATAGCAGCTCATGCACAATAGCTAAGTTATGGAACCAACCTCATACAGTTTTAATATGAAGGAGGCATTCATTCATTTCCTTACCGTTTGGTGAATTAGTGAATTACTTGGAAAATAAGATAATACTTTTTATTTCTTATATTCCCCAATCATATAAGCTCCTTTGTTGGCAAGATCTTGTTCTGTCAATGCTGAATCACCAGCATTTAGAACAAAGCTGGTGTAAAATGAGGAATAAACAGATTACTATTCTGTCCATCCTACTGATATTTCTGGCCTCTGTATCTGGTTCTCGTTAGTCTGAAGGAAATGATAGAGCAAATTAATATGTGTTTCTGGCATATTTTTCCTGTCACTTAATTGATGAAAAGCTGCTCTGGAAAGCAAAATTCTTATTTCCAATTGATAGTTGTTAACACTGGCAAATCTATCAGTTTCATATATCAAAATTTCTCCCAGAACTTTTGGCCATCGCGTGTCTCCCTACCCCACCGCCAACTTTACTAGAATTTCACTTAGAAAGTCACTAGAATGTCAGAGAAGACTTGCAGACACTAAACCACGTTCTCATGGTACAAAAGAACAGATAGCTGGCTCTGTGTTTAAATCTTATTAAGATGCTAAACAAAGTATTTATTGAACTAGTTCTGTTGGGGGCTGTGCCATGTTGACCGCACCAGAACGGCGCCTGTGCCATGTGGACCGCACCAGAACGGCGCCTGATCACATCGGCAGCAAGGAGGTTAATTGACATAAGCACACTCAGGTGATTTATCGTCCACGCACACAGTGTATGCGCATGTGTTCTCAAGCACTCCTAATTGTGCCTGCTCGGACATCTAGCATCTTGCTAATCTTTGCGTAAGAGGCGTGGCCCTGCTCTCCTCCTCCTGGAGGTGATATAAGCATAGGTGAAGCGAGACAGCGGAACACAGCAGCTAGCAGGAATAGGGCAAGAAGAAAGAAAGGAACTCGGCAGCAGCTAGTAGAAAGAAGCGACTCAGCAGCTAGTAGGGAAAAGCAGCGGCAGCTAGCAGGCGCAGCAGCTAGTAGAAAGAAGTGGCACAGCAGCTATCAGAAAGCGGCATAAGGCAGATCGCAGAGTGGAGAACCGAGAGGCATCACTAAAGCACCTTAGGTAGATGCACCCTTAGTTCACAGGATGCAGACGCACCAGTAAAAAGCACCAGAAAACTAAGAAGACATAGATATCTCTGAAAGCAAAGTCTCTCTCTCTTTCCTCTCAAAGCAAGTAAGCCTCATTTCCTCTATCCTCTATAAACAAACAAGTAAGAAAGCAGTGTACTAAAGAGAAAGAAGTAGCTCAGTTTCCAGTCCACCACCCATAAGACCCATGCAAATTGTTGCTGCAAGTGGTGACAAATATCCACAGATTTTGTACCGCAAAGAGCCAATGACAGTTCTAATTTTCTATGGATTAAAAATCACTTTTAGGTATCGAACTTTGTGCTGGACAGCTGCCAAGCCTGGCAAGTATGTGTCATCTGGGGGGTGAGCTGCCATACTCTCTTCCTGTCCTCTTCCATACCACAGACTGGCTCACATGTCCACCTGAAAGGCAGACCCGTCCATGAGACTTCCTTTGTTTAAAGGGCAAACTTCACTAAATTGCCTTTCTCAGAACATCACAATCTGTGAAAACAAGTTTTGGAAATCATGCTATAATCCCTCTGTGAGATTAATAATGTATTTAAATCCCCTGTAGTTAAAAGAAATAAACTTTAGACTCACTGCTTCCCCAACTCACATAACTGCAGGATGCTTTTATAATGGAACATCACTATACATTGTGAAAAATGGTGAGTCATAAAATTCAGATTCATGAATGTGTACCTAGAGACTTAATGGGTTAAGATACAGAAAAGATACTCCTTTCTCCTCAGCTCAAGTTTTGTGAACTCTTTTCTTTGGGGAAAATGAGAAGAGCAGGCTAGGGACTGGAATTTCCACCATCACAGGATAAGATAGGGTAACAAGCCTTGGTTTGTAAGGCAGATGGCTCAAGTTTTACCTTTGCTCTGTCACTTGCTACTTGTATAATGCTTTGATATCTTTTATATTATCTGAGCCTCATTCTTCACACTTTAAAATCTGGGAATGATAAGCTATAGCCTATTAATTATTTGTATACTAGAGAAATTCCATAAAGTTACAGATTGTGCAAATGTACAGGATAATTAGAAAATCTCCAGAAAGATTTTCTCTTACTAAAGAAAACACTATTTTATTTTTTTTTAGATATACATGATAGTAGGGTATATTTTGACATATTGTACATATATGGAGCATAACATTCTAATTAGGATCCCATCCTTGTGTTGTACATGATGTGGTGCTTCACTGGTCATGCATTCATATATAAGTGCAGGAAAGTTATGTCTGATTCATTCTACTGGCTTTCTTATGCCTGTCCCTCCTCTCTCCCTTCATTCCCCTTTGTCTAATTCAGTGAACTTCTATTCCCACCCCCCAACCAACATATTGTGTGTTAGTATCTGCATATGAGAGAAAAACATTCAGCCTTTGGTTTTTGGGGATTGACTTATTTTACTTAGCATGGTTGTACCCAGTTCCATAAATTCTACCAGCAATTGCCAAAATTTCTTTCTTCTTCTTTATGGCTGATTATTCCATTGTGTATATATAGCACATATTCTTTATCAATTCATCTGTTGAAGGACACCTAGGTTGGTTCCATAGCTTATCTTTTATGAATTGTGTTACTCTACACATTAATGTGGCTGCACCACTGAAGTATGCTGATTTTAATTAAGTTCTTTGGGTATATACCAAGTGGAATAACTGGTCAAATGGTGGTTCCATTCCAGGTTATCTGAGGAATCTCCATGTTGTTTTCTAGAGGGGTCGTGCCAATTTTCAGACCCATCAGCAATGTATGAGTGTTTCTTCCCTCCACACCCTCACCAACATTTCTTATTACTTGTATTCTTGATGATTGCAATTCTTACTAGAGTGAGATGGAATCTTGGTATGGTTTTAATGTGCATTTCTCTAATTGGTAGAGATGTTGGACATTTTTCATATACTTGTTAACCGATTGTATTTCTTCTGTGAAGTGTCTATTTAATTCCTCTGCCCATTTATTGATTGGGTTATTTGCTTTTTTGGTGTTAAATTTTTTGAGTTCTTTATGTATCCTGAAGATTAAAGCTTTATCTGAGGTACAAGTGGCAAAGATTTTCCCCTATTCTGTAGGCTCTCTCGTCCCAGTTTTGATTAATTTACTTAGCTGTGAAGAAGTTTTTAGTTTGATACCTTCCTATTTATTGATTCTTGATTTTGCTTCTTGAACTTTAGGAGTCTTGTTGAGGAAGTCAGTTCCTAAGCCAACATGATGGAGAATTGGGCCTATATTTTCTTCTATTAGGTGCAGGGTCTCTGTTCTAATGCCTAGGTCCATGATCTACTTTGAGTTGAGTATTGTGCAGGGTGAGAGATAGAGGCTAAATTTCATTCTACTAAATATGATGTTCCAGTTTTCCCAGCATCATTTTTTGAAGAGGCTATCTTTTCTCCAATGTAAATTTCTGACACCTTTGTCTAGTAGTCCACTAATCTATTTTCCACTTCTGTGCATTGCTCTATTCTGAGCACTTCATACAAGTGGAATCAAACAACATGTGATCTTTTGTGACTAATTTCTTATACCTGCAATGTTTGCAGGGCTTATACATACTAAGCATTTATTAATACTTTATTATTTTTGATTGCCACTTATGTATTCTTATATGGATTTTATGATATTCTGTTTATAAATTCATCAGCTGGTTATAATTGTGCAATATATTCCTCTTCCCCCTTTGACTTCTTTCTCTGAAGAATATTTTGTGTCTTTTACAAGACACAGATTGCCATGCCCACCCTCAAGAAAGAGAAAGCTAAGCAGGACTGTAACAGAGAGGTGGGTACTAAAGGTTAGAGGTGATTCTGATTAGTGAAAAAGTATTGTTTCTTCATTTGTGTCTTGGATTTTCCAAAAGTGCACTCGCTTATGACTGTAACGGTAGTGTCATAAGTAAAATAATCTAGAGATCATCACAAAACTCTGAACAATGTTGGACTCATGATGCTGATGTGGAACCAAGGATTACACAAGAAGGACAAAGACATTCTTCCACACTTAATCGACTATTTGAATGGTTTGAATGGTTCCTCAGATATGAGCACTGTAAACATGGCACCCACTAAAATGCCTTAGAGTTCATGGGGCGGGGGTGTGTATTGGAAACGCGGAGGCATGTGATATGAGAATTCATGAAGTCAAGCTACCCAAATTACAAAACGCGTGCTGTGATTGAAGTTTGCCTACACCTATTTTAAATAAAAATTGAAAATTGAAATATTTCTCAAAATCACTTCTATCCATTTTCATTGTAACCATTCAAGACCAAACCACTATCATCTCACACTGGGACTATGAAGAAGAACTTCTTGGAGTCAAAGGAAAAATTATAAACCAGAACTGCCTGAAACTTCAGTGCCTTCCTACTGACCTTCAAACAAAGCCTTAACATGTTCTAAAAGATCATCCTCCCTCTCTACTTGCTGCTATTCTTAGCTCATACTACTTTCTCTCTTCTTTGTTCTACTGTGTCTCTTCAATTTCTGAGCAATTGGAACCTGCACTGGTTATTCTTCCAATTCTTTGGTTGGAGATGAATAGAAGTTTATCAACAAATATTTGGGGAAAGGATACTCTAAGCCAAACCCAAATTCCCAAGCTAGACCACAATGGTCCCATGCACTTCTATGCTTGTCCTTTTCATTCCACTTTTCAAATATTTAAATATTTTTTACTTCATTTTCAATGTCTATTTGTCTCTCTATCTTAATAAAGGCATGTAACAGTAGGAACTGTATGTATAACACCTATCGATTAAAAACAGAAATTTTGAGTGCCATCTCTTGGAGATACCCACCACTCTCACATACTTACATATATCTTGTTCAGCTGTTCAGTGACAATATTCTGCTTCCATTTACATGTGTTTGGTTTGGTTTCCTTGTGCTGAGTTATGTGAGATCACCTAGCTTCACACCTAGCACTTGATGGAGGCTTTATAATGATAAATTCTGATTCTTCATTTTCCAATCCTGAAAAGATAAACTTAGGTGCATTAAATATTTTGTAAGTTTTCTTGAGCAGATAGCTTCAGACCCTAAGTAGCTTAGGGTTCCACAGAAGGAGTGGGAAACCTTTATGAGGTCTTCATAGAAGCAAGAAAAATAACCTGAAAGTCCTCAGTCAAAGGTTAGTTGGTGGTTTCTGATTAGCAGTCTATAGTAGGAGGTTAGCTGGTGGTTTCTGGTTGATTAAGCTTATTTTCTTGGGCTATACTCACTCTTACTGGATTGGGTTTTGTTTTGCTTATGTAGGGACTCAGAGTGCCAGAGCAGCTTCCTTCTTCTGGCCTCCTGATTACCTATTTTAATAATTCTGGTGCACCAAATATTTAGTTCCTCTGGAATCTAGTGTTGTTGAATAATTTCTAGGTTCCTGAGTTTTACCCAGAGAGGCAGATGAACTTACTGTCCAGAGCTGCAGCTGATTATAGAGCAGACCAGGTCAAGAGGTAGCACTGCTGATTTGTGTAAAACTGTGAATGCCACAAGGGCCTGCAGTTTCCTTTGGGCTTGGAATAGGCCAGGTGTCCTCAGAAGAGTGATAGACCAAATAGTGTGTGACTTTTCAAAGGCCCCAATTTAGAGACTGAAGTATCATTGGTGCAGTTTTTGCCAGCAGCAAGAGATACCTGGACACTCTTGGGACATCTGTGCTAAAACTCACCTGTATTTTGAACTAAAAGAAATGTTGTGGATCATCCAATCCTGAGATTGCAAACTGCCAGAATATGGACACACCCAAGTATGTTTTGTCATGTACAGTATTTTAAAAATTGTGCCATTTCATAGGAGAATACAGATGATATCTTTTCCTGAAAAGTGAGAACAGGATGCCTGGGCCCCGAGGCAGCTGTGGGAGAACGTGGAGGGTAGTGGTCTCCTTTATGGGAGTAACTTGCTCCCTGCCGGAATACTTGGAACTCACTCAGTTCTTTTATACACAGTTAGTTTGTGACCTTTTCTCTAATTCAATCACATTATTTCATAGATGAGGAAATTGTCTCTTTCCAGGGTATAGTTTTGGCCAAGGAGAAGAGAGCTTAGATGAACCACCCGAAGTGGAACTGGAATCTCAGACTGTTGCTCTTTCTACCATGTCAAAGTGAGTGACTTTGTTCAGGCTTACCTTCATGAGAGGGTCGAATGGGGCATGAACCCACCAAGTTATCTCACTGGAGGGGTTGAGTACCTTTCCCATGGTGCTGCTATTTAGAAATGAGCAGAAGTGTCTGGTCCTTTAATTCTTGTACATGACAATGCAGAAAAACACTAATTAGTCAGAAATTGAATTGTTAGATTGACGAGGCTGTGCAAAATTTTATTATCACTAAAGCTTCTTTCTACTGCTTTCCATTTGGTTGCACTGGATATAGCCAAACACATGAACTAGATGAACAGGGTTACACATTGTTTTCACAGGAAATCTTTCCTTCCTCCTTCAGTTTACCTAAAAGGATGGGAAGCTGCGCAGGGTGCTTGCCAGTGTTTACACACACGTCAGTGTATATATTTACACACCACACATGTCCATATGCACACGTGTCTGTAAAGCAGTGTGAGCCGGCTGCAGCAGCTGGCTTTCTGTGAAGTCTTGACCTCTGCTCCTTACAGCTGGGTTGGCTCAGAGTTTAGAGTGAGATTTGCAGGACTCCCTGAAGGACATGTGTTTCTAAGCAGTGCAGTGGTGCCCTGGTTCTCTAGCCTATTTTATTTTTTTTTCCAGGAGAAGTTGTAGAAGGTTGCTGCCTTATACAACTTATTCTGGTAGCTTTATTCCAGTAGCTCTGGTTCTCTGAAGAATTTCTCATGGTTGAAGAAATCATCCACTAAAAACAGGCTTCTTGTGAAAACTCATGCTCTGTATCCCGTTTTCTCACTCCTTCCCCATCTAACTCACAAAAAAGCATTGGTAATGATTTACATTGAAAACATTTATGCACTTCTTATGGACTGCCTTTCCAGGCAAACAGACTCGGAAGCTTTGGACAAAAGCTAGTTTTGTAACTTCATTGTTTCAAGGCAGCAAGTAAAAGAATTTGGTGGCAATCCAATATGTTGTGATTGAGCTTCAACACCCTGACCCCATCACTTCCATGAGCTCTGTCCTTGTAGACCCTTGTCTAGCTCAGATGGCTTTGAGGAGGTCCATTTTCACTTCAAACAGCCTACTGGCTTTGCATGCATAGCTCCTACAGCACTGGTCAGAATCAAACAGCAATGGAAAAATAAAAAAGATGGTATCATTCCTTTTATAGGTTTTCACATTGGGGTACATCATGTACTCAATGTTCTGAATGGCTATGTAATGTAACATTAATCAGTTTTAAAATATCTGTGTGTTTTAGGAGGAAGGCATAGCAGAGCCTCTGGAGGTTGTTTATAAAAAAGCTGTGTACATAATCCCTGTACATAATCTAAAGTTCCTCCATTCTTCGCTCTCAGGGAATGAGAGGGAGGAGGGGACATGAGTATGAAAGATGGTGGAATGAGGCAGACATCATTACCCTATATCATGCACAACCATAGAAATGAAATGATATACCCCATTTGTGTACAATGAATCAAAAAATGCAGTCTGTAAAAGTAAAAAAATAATAAAAAATGTGTTTCATTAATATCACTTGACAGCTTCAGATATTGGTCTCCATCAGTTGGCAGCTAGGTCAGGATGGCAAGGGAAGGGAAGGAAGTTCATGAATTCTGTATTCACAACTTGCTGGGTTCCTCACAGTTGACCCATTTCCTTTCTCCATTCCTCCATTTCTTCCTATTTTGTTAACACATTTGGAGTGTTTCTTGATTTCTTGTTTCACATGATTCATAAAAAAATTCCCATTGGCTTTTTCTGCAAAATATAATCAGATTTCAGTAACTTCTAATGAACATGTTCACTTCCATCTGCTTCTTACCATAGGTCTGAAGAATGAGAAAGTAGCGAGAAATATTATCTAGCCTGGACCTGATATTATATCCTAACTGATCTCATTTCCATGTTACCCACTTAAAATCTGACCTTGAATCAGTACCTAGAAGGATCCTCTTAAAACCCAAGGTAGGTGATTCTGTCGTCTCTTGTGGATTCTTCAGTGCTTTCCTGTTTCACTCAATGCAGAAGCCAAGTCTATCTATCTTGGTTCACAAGGCTCTATGTGACTGTTTTAGTCAGTTCTTTCATGACTGTGACCTAAAGACCTCACAAGAACAACGTAGAGAAGGAAAAGTTTATTTGGCTCACAGTTTCAGAGGCTTAATTTATGGCATTGACTGACTCTGGTGGCCCCAGCTCTTCCTTGATTTCTGTCAGCATGACTACAATCTCCACCTCTGTCCTCATGTGTTCTGCTTTCCCTGTGCGTGTGTCCTCTCCTCTTCTTATAGCAGCAACAATCATTGATTGTAATAATAATCTAGTATAGTCTCAAGTGAACATACTTTTGAAAGTTTTTTTCCAAATAAAGTTCTATTCTGAGGTTCTAGATGGACATGAATGTTCCAGGGGACACGCTTCAAACAACTATAATACTCAAATCCTTCATATGCTTTAAATTCTCCCATGACTCTCTGAGAAACACACTATTATTGCTCACACCTAGCAGACCCAAAAACTGAGACTCAAAGAACCTGTACATTGATAAAGACCTAGAGCAAAGCCTAAACATATGTGACTCTACAGCTCATCTTTGACTATACAGGCTGACTCCAAATCTTCCCACAATATGTCCAGATTTTGTGTGATGGTTAGGAAAGTAGCTACTTTAATAACCCTATATTTTAAACCATGGGATTGGGTCAACTTACAAATACAACCATTACTTGTAACTGCTCATAGCACATTTGTAAGTCACTGAACAAAAGCCCAAATGTCGGCACAATGGATAAATCTCAGTCCCAGGATTCTCTAAACTGCTCTCCCTAGGGTTCTGGAGAAAAGATAGGAGAGTTAAAGATACGGTTACCCACAGTGGCACTGAATAGAAATTGCAAGAATCATCTTCACCTTGGCCAGAATATAAAACGGAAAGAAAGCACTCATCCCAGGAGCTTGGGCCACCGCAGGATCTGCTCAGGCTGGATGCATTCCAGAAGGAAAACAAATCATCACGGCCCTGCCAGGGTCTCCAATCTGCTCAGAATGACATATTCATTGTGGGTTTATTTGTAGTAAGAAGGCAGGAAAATTATACCTTATCATGTTTTTGTTTTCTGACCCTTTCAATAATGGTCACTGCAACTTGCAAGAAAGATTTAATGATTTTTGTTCTCAATATCCCCACAACTTTCCAGACTGGGAATATATTTATTCCTGTGATCATTTTCTCCCTGGTTTGCATTATCTTTTACCAAAACCCCTGGCCTAGAATTTGTCATTATTGGAAAGCTATCTGGTCAGCCAGAGGGTTGAAGAGTTTATATCTTTGTTTAGTTTTCCCTTTCTAGGAATCGAAGCACAAAATGAGACCTAGCAGCTTTCTGAGCTGGTGTCCATATCTTTCTTTCTGTATCTTCTCTCTCCCTCTACCTCTTCTCCCTGTGAGGCTCCTTCTACTCCTTTTCTCCTCCCCTCTCTTTCTCCCTTTCCCTCCAAACTCTGCTCTCCCCTTTTTTATTTATTTCTCTCCCTTCTCCCTCCAGCTTTGCTTAATCATTTTGATATTTTTCAGATCTTTGCGGCCTTATTAAGCCAAACAATTAGGGCTTTTTTTGTGTGTGAATGCGTGTCTAACATCTTAAAAAATTATTTCCGCCAACTCTCTAGCTTCCAGTCTGTGCTGATGCCAAGACTGTCTAGTCTGTTTACTCTACTGGGAAAATTAATTGAGGCTTTCAGGCACAAACTCTCCCGACTTCCCTCCCAGCTCCTCTGGACTGGTAGATATGTCCACACCCATCCTTTCCTCCCTCTGGCACTTCAGATGCAAAGATGCCTTTCTCTGTCTGACTTCCTCTGTCACTCCTTTGAGAATTTCTTCTCCTAGGAAGAAACATTTCCAAGTGATTCTGCCACTAAAAGTCTCCCCATCTCTTCCTTCCCCTCTTTCCTCTCACTACCATCATTGTTGAAATAGTAGATCCAACTCATTTTCCTGGGTTTCCGCACTTCCATTTCAGTGAGTCCAAGGAATACTGATTCTGTTTCTTTTCATTCAATCCACCATCATTCAAAAATTGCTCTTGAAAAATTAATCAATATCTGCTATCAAAAAATAGGGTATCTTTAAGTTCCCCAAAGATAATAACATTTAAAATTTTCTAAAGTGTAATGTTTTTATTGATCAAGCACTCCAACTTTCCTTAAAATATTTGCTCCCTTAGCTTGGGTGACACAATCTCCTCCTCTTGGTTCTTTGAACCCTGTATACTTTCCAACTCCCTCTCTGGCTCCTATAGCACTTCATCAAATCCGTTGCATTCCCTAGCTTCATTTCCAGTAGTGTTTTCTTTGATCTCCTCCTCTGCCTTCCCCTCTTCTCCTCTTCCCTTCTCTCTGCCCTCTTCTCCTCTTCCTGCTCTGCCTTTCTTCTCCCACTGGTTTGCCTTAGTGTTCTCGGGGCTACAATTAAATTCTCTAGGCTTGTGTTTCCTAAGCTGATCTCTATCCTGATTTTTTTCTTGAGCGCAAGGCCTTTTTATCTTTCAACAAGAATTTTTTACCTGGAATTCAACAGATGCTTCAAACACACAGTGTGCTGTTTCAGTATTATTTCTGTGATTTGCCCAACATGCTCAACATGCTTCTCCCTAATTCCTACCTCACAGTATGAGAACACTAGAACCGTTTTCATCCAGGCTTAAAACTACTGACACATTCTGTTCCATCATTATCCTGGGATACCTACATTTGCAATGTCCGGTGGTCTGTAATGACCTCTGCAAAACCAGTGAGCTCCCTCAGGCTTTTACACCATCTGCTAGACTGTTCCACAGCTTCCAGATTGAACTTCATGCTTTGACCTGGATTTTCTATTACGTCTTCCAAATCCTGCTGGAAACACAAGTTAATCACATCACAATACTTCTACAAACCTAAATAGATCTTCACTTCTTAGACAATAATGTCTAAACTAAAGTTTTAGGCATAATGTGAGAGTATCTAACACCTGGAAGAGGTTCAATATGCTACTGTTGTATTAGTGAGGGGATGCAAGAACACAAGGCCCTGGGCAATTATCCCAGACCATTGTCCTGTTGACTCTTGGGAAGTCAGCTATAGTACTGTATGGTGTAGTTGGAATCTGAGAAGCAATGTGCACTACAATGAGAATCAAAAAACAAAATACATTTTGCTAGTGAATCACAAAACCAAGTGACCTAGTACCATTTGGGAACCAGAAGGAGCACCCAATATTAAAGATTGGGACAAGGGATTAGGCATGAGCAGTTTATTTAATAGTTTGTGGTTCAGTAAACAATTGAGTATTGACTAAAGGCCAGAATAATAATATGGAAGACAAAACAGCAAATAAAACATCAGCTTCCTTCAAGGAGCTCATGGAGTTGTCAGCTGGGTAGGCAAGTGCATGGACCATTGTAATGTGTGTGCCTGGTTCAATGCCTATGTAAAACACAGAGGAGGAACTCCCTCTGGGATACTTAGAAGACACTTCCAGAAGGGTACAGTCTCTTCTCAAGGGCGTGCTTGCTCTGTGTTATTTTAAAGGTGCTTTGTGGCCTCTGACAACCCAGTTTTCCTATGTTCTCACTATAGTTCCCAAGGTGGGGCACTTTTTTCTCATGATCCTTAGCCTCACAGCATTCCTGTAATGTAGTTACAGAGCTTTTGCAAACTTTCCCTCTTCTGCTAATGTTTAAGGAAAGTTCAGAATCCCAAACTGCACATGAAATATCATGCCTTCTAATGATAGAAATAATTTCAAAATGTGAAAATAAACATTGTGCAAGCCAAACACTATCATGTGACCTGTAAACAAGCAGTTTGTACACTCTGTTCTAGACTGTAAAATAACAGACATGTAAACAAAGAGAAGGGAAATCATATTTATAAGTCTCTCATGTACCATCAATTATTCCATGATTCCTAAAAAATGTATTTATGAGATATAAAACCTAGGTCATTATTTGGATATGGCAGAAACCATCCAAGGAACTGGTGGTCTAGATTTCTAAAAGTCAAGTTACTGAAGACTGACTTCTTTTCCATAAAGAGATTGAGGGAGATGACCATGTAAGATTTGAGAGAAGGGGAAAGGAGAGTTAACGATTACTCAAACACAGCATCATTTTCTGAATTTGGACCTGGCTCTGAATTTATGGGAAGTAGCTCAGTGGGAAGCATCCTTGGGTTCAGTCCCCAGTATTGCAGGAAAATAAACAAAAATACAACAAAACAAAACAAACTTCAGAACAATTTTTTCTTACTACTTTTATTTTTCTTTCTAATATTTTACTTTTCCCTCCCTTTTCTTTTACCTCTTCCCCTTATTTTCATCATTCATTTATTCCTGTCACTAATTTCCCAAAGAGCGTTTTCCTGCTGTCCCGTCAATATGTGATCTACATGATCAGCATAGAGAAATCAATCTCTATTCATTTCCACTCTGTGGACCAAACAAAAATTCAAGACTCCAAGAGCTCAAAAAACAATGGATCCAAGGGGAAAATAGTGGGGTTTTAGATTCCAAATCAATTAGTGTGCTTTTCAAAAATAACAGGATCTATCTCGTCTCCAGGAGGGTTTTGTTGTCAGAACATTTATTCTGAGCTATAGCAGCCACTTGTTTCAGGTAGGGGATCTGAATATGCTAAAGATCAAAATGGGATTCTCCAAGTTAAAATATGTATAACATCAATGAGCTATGACTTGAATTGTTCCCTCTTGGCTCCTGTTGTTCAGTATAGCAGAGTCTTGGTTAATCTTATTAAGCCAACCAGATTGAACTGTTATTTGCCTGAAATTCTGTTTCATATTTTCTGAAGAAAGTAAAACTAAGCAAACAAATTAATTTCAGGTTTACTACAAAAATATAGGATGGACCTGAATGCCTACACTTGGCTAATCTCAAGCTGTTACTTCATTTTCATTTATAATTTTGAGCAATTTCTAATACTCAGAAGTGCTAAAATATAACTTCAAACTTTCAGGAAATAAAACATGTACACACTGGAGTTGATGCATGAAGACTCTAGACTCATTATTTAAACAAATAAGCCAAAATTAGTATCTGAAATAAAGTTTTAAAAGGTTCTCTGGTTAATTCTGAGCTAACCGGGAAATAGAGACTTTTAAGCTTTCCATTACGCTTAACTAAATTTAACCCAGTTCTATCTTCTTTCACTCATTTAGATTCAGATTTAGTCCCCAACATAAGAGCATCTCTGATAAAAGGTTCTAAGCTGGATACTCTCAAATATGTTGTATATTTGTCTTGAGAACAACTCTAAGAGGCACCCACTGCTTGAAGAAGCACAAATTGAGACTCAAGATATCTGATTATATAGTTGAAAGACAACTGGTTTTAAAGTTAGACTTGATTCCTGTCCCATCCCTGACTTCTTATAACCGATGATGTTTGGATGGGTCATCCCTTGTGTGTCTTGATTTCCTTATCTATAAATTCAATGGAAATATAATTTGTAAATCTGTCTTTCAGAGTTGTCAGATTAAATGAAATGTGAATTAATGTGAGGAGTAGGAACAGACTTCCCTTACCTGTGGGGGATATGTTCTAAGATCTGCAGTGAATGCCTAATATTTTAGATTCCACACTTATTGTCTTAGTCTGTTGTGCATTGCTACAACAGAGTACCTGACACAGGGTAATGTATAGGGAAGGGAGATTTATTTGGTTTATGATTTTGGTGACTGGAAAGTCCAAAGAGCATGGCTTGGGTGTCTGGTGTGGGGGATGGTCCCTGGTCGTATCACAGGATAGCAAAAAAGTAGAAGAAGCAAGTATGTTCAGAAGAGACCAAGCATTTAGGTGGACTTGTTTTATAATAACTAGTTCTAACAGTAACTAACTCAGTCTTATGGGACCTAACCAAATTGTGACACACCAGCATTAGTCAGACAAACTCAATAATAAAAGGGCAACTATTGTATATGTATAGAACATGCATATATTATACACATAAAGACAATATATTTGCACATATATGTTCACATATGTACATTTATTTGTATATATCTATGTATATATTATATATACAAATGGCTAAAAATGCATGAAAATATACTTAGCATAAATATTTGCTAGGGGAAGACAAAATCACAGTGGATTACATACTTACCAGAATGTCTAAGAAAAAGACTAACCACACCATTGTCATGATTTGTAACTTAGAGATACTCATAAGATGAAAAACGGCACCATCACTTTTAAAAACTGCTTAGTATCTTGAAAAAAAAATTTTAACAGTTGAGACTGTATCTACCGTAAGAGCTAGCAAATCAACATCTAAGTATTTATCTAAGAAAATGAAACCATATGACCATAAAATATTGTACAAGACTCTTCAAAGAAATTTATTCATAATGCCCAATTAGTCCATCATCAGGAAAATGAATAAACAAGCTGCAAAATATTCATGTAAAGGAAATCACTTAGTGACAAAAATAATTTTGAATATACCTAACAACATGAATCTTAAAACCATTATGTTGAGTGAAAGAAGCAAGATATAAAGAGTATGTATTTACATATTTACTGGATGATTTGATTTAGAGGAAATTCTCCAAGAAATAAAACTAACCCATGTGATGGAAGCCAGAGTAGTGGCTGCATTTGTGTGTGAGTGGGGAGGAACTGATGGAGAAGAAACATGAGGAACCCTCTGGGATGAAGGAGACACTCATGATTTAATAGAGGTCCGGGATGTATGGGTGTCTGCATTTACTATAAAGCATGGAACACTTAACACCTGTGTAGTAACCTTTATGTAAAATGAACCTTTTTGTTTGTTTGTTTGTTACTGAAGATTAAACTCAGGGGCACTCAGTCACTGAGCCACATCCCCCTATTTTGTATTTTTATTTACAGACATGGTCTCAATGAGTTGCTTAGCGGCTTACTTTTGCTGAAATTGGCTTTGAACTCTCGATCCTCCTGCCTCAATTTTTCAAGCCACTGAGATTATAGGCTCAAACCACTGCTTCTGGCAGTAAAGTGAATATTAGACATGTTAAGTTTGAGTAAATGCAAGTTTGTGCTGGGCTTTGAGGGATGAGAGAAAGTGTGTTTGTGTGTGTGTGTGTGTGGGTGGGTGTGGGTGTGGGTGTGTGTGCATGAGGGGTCTCATCGGACTAATCTTGGAACCATCAGAGAAACATTATGGTGATCATAGAACAATGCTCATTTAGAGGAAGAATAACGAAAGATACAATGCACTAAACAAAGCATTCTCTTATATTTATTTTTGTCTTCAAAAATCCCTTAAAAATGTAAAAGGTTTTTGCTATACTAGGAACACAAAGAGAGTATTATAGGGTTTTATTTCAATCTAGAAACTTACTTGGCAACTATATGTAAAAATCAGGAATAATAGACTTGACCAAGTTTTTCTAAGTTATGGGAAATTTCTAGATTATGGGATTATTTTGCAATCATTTGAAAAATTTAAACATCCTAAATATTGACACTCTAGTCAAGTCCAAACTGTCAAGAAAGAAAAAAAATAAAATCTTTTACATTAATGGAACTACAGTCATGTAGAGGCTATTTTTTTCGTTTGTATCAACCCACTCGCTTTAGTGGCTTCTTTAGATATAACATCGTTGGTTACGAGCCTAAGTTGTGTTTTGAAGACCTTTAGATTTCTGTTCTTCAGAGTACTGAGATCCAGGGCTGGCACAGTCTTAACTGCTGTGCTTGCAACGATGCTGGTGGTTCACCATTAATGGAAGCATTCGAATGTGTGTGGTGGACAGAAAGAGGCTGGCCGCAGATAGTATGTGGTTGGTAAAACAAAGCCAGATATTGTGCTGTAGAAACCAAAAATAGATTCCTCCATGGAGAAAGTGGGTTTTTAAGCCTCAGCTGTTATGTTTAGTCTGGTTCTGCAAGATATCAAGGAACGATGCTTAGATATATTTGGCTGTGGTGGGCATTTGTGGCATTTTTTTTTCTATCTAGAGACATACTTTCTTTTGGTGCTTGCTTACTGTCATTATGAGCTCAATTAACTGTGGGTTCTAGTTGTAGAATCAGAATGTTGGTGGGGCAGAAATTTTAAGTGGAAAGTAACCATAGGGGATAAATATTAGAATTTAGTGAAAAGTTTACATATTGATTTTTATTTTATTTTTAAGTAGCTATGAGGCTAAGATTAATATTGTTTATAGTTAGTATAACTATTGGTTATAGTTTGGTTATTAGTCATAGTAGTATGGCATTTAGGCCATCTCTAGCCAATGAAAGTGAAGAAAATGGAATCAGAGTTAATTCTGAGTATGTTGGTGATGTCTCTGCAAAACCTCACAATCATTCTACTCTATTAAGCCAGACGCATTATGTGCTTTGTATCATTTGATCTTCAGAGCAATACTCTGTATATTTTATGTCTCAGGTGGAAATAAAGGTTTAATTGGTTTGTACCATGTTGTATATCTAGAAAGTGAAAGATTTAGGATGTAGCTTTAGGATTGTTGGTGCCAAAATACATGATACAGTGGAAAGCAATTCACTGAAAATTGTAGCACGCCAATGATGACATGTGTCATCTGCATTTATATACACAAAATGATGAATGAATTTATATAGAATCATCAAAGTAATTGGATTATACTAACAAATATAATTCAAAGACAGAAAATTAACTGCAACTTTTTGTCACCTAGAGCTATTAATATTTAAAGCAATTCATGTTGGTACAGAACTTAGAAGTGTTTTCACAAAGCATACATTCCATTTTGAACTTAGCAATTACCTTGGCTGAAAGTATGAGAGGCATTATTATTTTATGTATTATTGTTCCCATTTTATAGATGAAGAAACTGAAATTCAGAATACTGTATAACGACTTGTTAAGATAAAAAATAGTGAGTGGCAGGTAGAAGCAAAAAATGAGTTGTTCCCTCCTCTCTCTAGTGTGCTATTTTAAGAGGACAACAACCTACAAAACCTCTAGCTGTTTATTCTCTAGGGACAGAGAACTATCAATAATCCCAACATTTACTGCTTTCCAGTAAAGCTAATGAATACTAGTCTCCAAGAAATACCCTTGTCTCTTGTCATAACAGTGATAGGAAATGGAGAACAGCTTTTTTTTTTCATGAAGTTGGTTGTAGCAGAGCATTATAAATGGAATAATCCATTTAGTTAAAATAAATAAATATTAATTTGGATAGAATTATCACAGAAAATAACATTTTAGGAACCTAGATTTTAAGGGAATTAACGTGAATTAATTGGTATTCTTAAAATGTCACCAAGGTAGTAACCACCATAATAAGGAAAATAATCTCTAGGAGATAACCGTGGTACTGGAAAAGTACTTAAAGCTCTTCTCATCTTAGTGTTTTGTTTGGTGTTTCTCTATTCAGTGGATCATTTAAAACTGTCAGAGTTTGAGAAGCCCACCAGAAATGTACCTTAAGTTTGTTTTAATCTTGTAAATTATGGGTCAGTATAGTTTTCCAGATAATTGCTAACAATAACCTAAGACCTCAGGCAAGAAGACCCAAGTTATAGGACCTTTGTGGATCCACTGAAAGAACTGTATTTTATACCTGGGACTCAGCTTTCATCAAGATTTCTTAGTTACCAATCAACAGTTGAATAATAAACTACTTTCCTACAGACCAACTTAATCCCTCCCAAGACGCAGGTGTTCTGCTTTCTCTCAGCATTTTTTTCACTTGGAAACCTGTCTTGTGTTTGTCTCATTTTCTTAAATCATTATCAAAACCACATATTGCCCATTGACAATGCTGTGACAAAGAAAAGCACATCAGAAGGATTACTGGGAATAAAACCATGAGTTGGATAAGACTTAGTTAGTTTTATCTGACCTCCTCTTCCTCCCTTGGCTTCTGGTTTGGTTGCTGTTGTTTGATATACACTTATTTTATCAATTAAGTCATTTTCTTAAGGGAGCCCTGTTGGTGCTGGAGACTCTTACAGACGTGCATTAGCACATCAAGGATGGAAGGTTTCTGACACATTCAAACATAACATGGTACCCACTAGTATGTACAATTTTATGCTTTCACTTATCAGTTCAAATGGATGGAACTGAAGAATATCATGCTAAGTGAAATAAGCCAATCCCAAAAAACCAAAGGCCGAATGTTTCCTCTGATAAGTGGATGATGACATATAATGGGGGTGGGAGAGGTTGGCTGGGAGACAAGAATGGAAGAACTTTAGATTGGATAGAGGGAAATGAGAGGGGGAGGGGGCGGAAGTAGGAAAGATGGTGGAATGAGACAGACATCATGACCCTATGTACATGTATGATTACACGAATGGTATGAATCTACATCGAGTACAACCATAGAAATGAAAAGTTGTACCCCATTTGCGTACAATGAATCAAAATGCAGTCTGTAAAAATAAAAAATAAATAAATAAAAAATAGACAATTTAGATGTTTAAAAAGTTGAGCACATGTTTGAGAACCACAGGTAAAAAAAAAAAAAATAAGGGCATGGCTGATTAATGTTTTAAAGACATCATCAAAGACCCAGAGCAAATAAATTGCATAAACACATTGATCAGATATGATAGGCACATTGCTCAGAAAGAATTTAAAATCTTCATAACTTCTGTAGCAATCACTGTCTTGAATCATTTTACCCCTCTGGGGGTAGATTAAAAGCTTCAAATTACAAGTATTAATGATTCTAAATATTGTCACTTACTCCTGAGTTACAGTGTGCTGTGCTGCCTTCTGTGGAACAGGTTATCTCAACTTTGGAAGCATTGACAATTTGAATCAGATGATTCTTTGTTTTGGGGGGTCTGTCCTGTGCATTGTAAGATGTCCAGCACCAGCCCTGGCCTCTACCTGCCAGATGCCTCTGTCACAGCTTCCCAGTCCTTTAGACCAAAAATATCTCCAGACATCACCAATGTTCCTGGGAGCACAAATCTTCCCCTATCGAGACAAAAGGAGTAAATGCAAAATTTTATTAGCATTTTTATTAAAATTTATTAGCAATTTTATTAAATTTTATTATTTAATGTGAATTTTATTATCCAGTCCATTTTGTTTGTGATGGTATATTTTAAATGGGCACACCACGAGTAACAGATACTGCAATTTAATGAGTACCTAAATACATTTTCCAATGGACCAAGGTATCATTTAGGAATCTCTGGTTAAAACACAAAAATAGCTCCTTTGGCAAGTACAAACACAAAGGACATTTATGGGAGATTCATTCACACGAAATGAATTATAAAATCTTTCTTTTATGAAGTTCTTCTAAGTTATAGGAAATGATGAATAATCTCAGGGTTTATCCATTGGAAGTCATTTTCAAATCTTATTTTCAGTCTTAAATATCACTGGCTTACTTTCAGTTTAAATTCCAAGAAGAGAGTCAGACAGCATCTCCTGTGTCACTTGACTGTCTTTTGAGATGGAACATATGGCACGTCAGCACAGGAGGTCTTCCCTAATGGGACAAGATTAGGTACTCTTACCACATGACAATGTTATCCTCTGGGACGGAAAAACACCCAACATCTGTATAAAATACTGTTTCAGTTCCTCTCAGCAGCTTTGGTAAAGAGGTGTCACCAATGGATACAGATGAGGAAATTAAAATTCAATATCTATGTAACATGCCAGGTCACAAAGTGAGCAAGTGGCTGAAACAAGATTGAAATCAGATCTGTTTGACACTGAAGCCAGACTACTCTTTTCCATGTGTCCCATTGTTTTTATATTATATATTTATGGGAGTTCTTAGTTTCCTATTTATTTGATTAATCATTACCAATAAATAGGTATTTATTGAAGGCTGATGTTAGTGTACTATACACAAATTACTAGATGGTTCTAGCACAGGAGAATCCACATCCTAGTGGGAGAGACCTAGTTAACCAGGAAGAAATAAGAAAATAAGGGCTGGTATTATAACTCAGTGGTGGAGCACTTGCCTAACTTGCATGTGGCCCTGAATTCCATGGCCAGCACAGTAGAAAATGAAAGACAAGAAATGAGAAAACAAGATTGAATGCAAAATAGCGTGGTACATATAGTTAAAAAAACAGTGAGCTGATAGATTGATAGATTTTTTTACTAGTTACGCTGAAAAACGAAATGGCTGATATAAATTAATTGTACTGGGCAAAATTATAGAAATAGGACTTGATGTAGTCCATAAATTGTTTTTAAACTTAAACTTGTGTTGATCTTGAAATAGGTGTACTAGTTTCCTAGAACAACAATAAATATTACCAGAAATTTATTTTTCTTAATTTCCTTATTCTCTAGTCCAGAGACCCTAAGGACTCTGCATATTGCAGATTCTGGTGGCTGTCAACATTCCTTGCCTAGTGGCCACATCACTCCTGTCTCTGCCTCTTGTTATAACCTCCTCCATGGGTGCATGTGTGTTATTGTTCCCTTTGCCTTGCTCTCATAACTTGTTACTGGAATTTGGGGCCATTCAGATAATCCATAATGTTTACTCAAGATCCTTAATTATTTCTTCAAATACCCCTTTTACACATAAGGAAATATTCATAGGTTTCAGGGGTTCAAACATGGTTATCTTGCTAGGACACCTTTTATCCCACTGCACAAGATTTGATGTGCTTGTTGGTTCCGTGTTATGGTTCTAGATTTGTTGCTTGGGAAGATATAGCCCATAGACTTGGAGAAGGATACAATATCACTATTAAGTTCACAGATTCTGAAATCAAAGAATAAGTATTTGACTCTCAGTTCTGCCACAATACAATCTGAATGTAACATAGTCATTTTGATTTCCTGAGGTCTCAATATCCTATATAGTAATTGTCCTTATCATATTTATTCCTTATGCATACATGACACACATCATATTTAATCTTAAAAGAAATCCTTCAATGCATGTATTATCATTGTCTTCATCCTACTGATGAATGAACTGAAGCATCAAAGAAGTTAAGTAGCATATCCAGAGTCAGAGCCAGTAAGTGACATTGAATCCATGTCCATGAATTGTAACTGTCTCTAGACTAGGTTATAACATTACCTAACTTAGAAGGTGGTCAAAGATAGTAAAAAAACATTGTGGATAAATCTCAGGTGTATATAGGTCTCTTAGCAAACAGTCATCATCAAAACTAAAACATAATAAAATTTGTTCACAATTCAAATCTTTAAAAAGATGAGTTCTTCTTTATCTACTTAGTGTATTTCTTATAGTTGAGGTTTCCTGGTTTTGTACTCAATGCTTCAATGTTCTCACCCTTATAAAGTACATTTGGGTACATGTTAGTAATTCTCTTCATAACTGAAAAACCATTAATTATATGCTGCACAGATTCAGCAAAACCACCAGCAAAGCCACAGTTGTTCGTAGGAAAGATTGTGCATCCAGAGTTTATTTGAACAAAAGAGACAGTAAGCAATGCAAAATCACTTTTCCACTCTCTCTCCATGCATGTGACCTCTCAGCATGTTGCAAGCTTATGTTATTTCAGTTGTCCTAGCAATTCCTCGCGTTTGTTTAAGAATTGCCTAATGTTTATCACTAAGTATAGGTTACTGAGTTGAGTGAAATGCCATTATTTTTATGGTGATATAGTTTAAAAATAGAATAAGTAAATAAAATATAATGGTTTATAGAAAGGTCTTTTACACATAGGTCATCATTTTCAAGTCATCTTTGCATTTTAAGAAAGAATTGAAATAATTGCTAGCTCACTTATTTCATAAAAGTATTTCACTAGAATATAAAATGTCCAAGACATTCTGAGGTTTGCAGAAAACCAGGAAGTTAAAACAATGGGGTAAGAACTTATTTCCTGGAATTAGAGAGTTCTGAGTGGTAATGTTAGCTCTACTACTTGGTATTTGCCTTACCTTGACTAATTTCTCTATTTAAGCCTCAGTTTTTCTCTCTGTAAGATGGAATTGATATAAAACTAAACTCATTCTGGTACCAGAGAACAATCACGACATATGAATGAAATACACACACATAAACACACACACACACACACACACACACACACACACATGAAACAACAACAGCAACCAACTGTAGGCATCAGAGGGAAACCAAGGCAGATAGAACTTGAGGATAAAGTGGAACACATGGAATTCAGTCCCATGTTTTCTACTGGTTGGCTGAATAGTTGCTCATTGGTTGGCAGTGTGAGGCAAGAGTCTAAGAGTAAAAAGGGTAGACAAGCACCACAGTCTAAGAGATTGAGGAAATAATTACAGACCATGCATGTACAACACTGAGCCTGGAATCTGGACCAGAGTAAGTACTCAATGCATGTAAAAAATCTAAAAAAAACAAGACCAGGTCCTTCACTCCCCAATGCCTTTTCTCTTTCCTCTCTATCTTTATTGCTATTTCACTCCCTCACTCCTGAACTTAGACTAAATGAGAAACCACAAAATTTCCCAGAATACTCACTTCTGATGAGTATTGTGATTGCACCAAGGGTGGTGAGTTTTCACTAAACTTGAAACTACTGTATAAGCAAACCTCAAGGATAGGTCTTTAGCTGTCTCCTGACCTGCAAAATCTCTGGTATTGCTTCTCAAGGGAGCCATTGGGTCTTTAAGGAGCTCTCTGAATAAAGCTTTTTCATCTCTTTTTGTGTCACTAAAATGATTTTCTATGACAAGTATGTCTTAGGCCAGTCCCAGGAAAAGACTGTAAGAAGATTTAAATGATGATGTTTATTGGTGTGTGCCCATAGGGCAAGTTTGTCTGGGTCATGGAAAGAAGGGGATTGATCCTAGGCAGAAGTGGAATTCCATGTAGTTGCAGCAAAGACCTCAGCCAGGCCCCCAGGAGCTTCTTCTACAGAAGGCCATGACCTGGAGCAAGGTGGCTCTCTTTAGCTGAGGGCAATTCCTGGAGAGAGACTCAAATACCACCACTCATTATGGCTGAACTGAGTGTCTCATTCCTTTTTTAAAAAATAAGTGCACTATAGTTATATGTTCGAGTTCACTTTAACATATCATATAGGTATGGGGTATAATTTGTTCCACTTCAGTCCCCAGTGCCTTCCCTTTCTCTTCCTTCCCTCCTCCCCCTGTTCTCCTTTCTCCGCTCTACTGCTCTTCCCTCTATTTATTTATAGATTTTTAAAAATTTGGTGCTTTATAGATATACATAAAGCTGAAATTCACTGTGATATATTCACGTATGCACACAGCATAGTCTGGTCGATTTCATTCTACTGTTCCTCCCGTTTCCTATCCTTCATCCCTCCCCCTCAATCCTTATCTCTGCTTCACTGACTGCCATTCTATTTCATGGGATTCTCCCCATCCTTTTCCTCCCTTATTTTGGGTAACTTCTGCCTATTAGAGAAAATATTTAACACTTAACTTCCTGGGTCTGTTTTATTTCACTTAGCATGATGTTCTCTAGTTCCATCCACTTACCAACAAATGCCATAATTTTATTCTTCTTTATGGTTGAGTAATGCTCATTTTGTGTATACATCATTACATACTTTATCCATTCATCTGTTGATGGACACCTGGATTGGTTCCATAACTTGACTATTGTGATTTGTGCTGTTATAAATATTGATATTCCTATATCACTATAATATGCTGATTTTAGTTCTTTTGGATAAATACCAAGGAGTGGAATAGATGGGTCATATGGTAGTTCCAGTTCAAGTTTTTTGAGAAATCTCCATACTGCTTTTCAGAGTAGTTGTAGTAACTTATCATCCCACCAACAATGTATGAGTGTACTTTCTACCCTGCATCCTCACCAGCATTTATTATTATTTGTATCCTTGTGAGATGAAATCACAATGTTGTTTTGATTTGCATTTCTCTGGTGGCTAGAGATGTTGAACATTTTTCTTTCATATATTTGTTGATCACTTCTATTTCTTCTTTTATGAAATGTCTGTTTAGTTCTTTCTCCCATTTATTAATTGGTTTATTATTTTTGGTGTTCTTTTATATATCCTGAATATTAATTCCCTGTCAGAGTAGTAGCTGACAAAATCTTCTACCGTTCTGTAATGCTTTATCTTCATGCTTTTAATCATTTCATTTGCTGTACAGAAGCATTTTAATTTGATGCCATTCTACTTACTGATTCTTGGTTTTATTTGCTGTGCTTTAAGAGCCTTAAGAAAATCAGTTCTTGTACCAATATTCTGGAGTGTTGAGTCAATGATTTCTTCTAGGAGTTGCACAGTTTCTGATCTAATTCCTAGGTCTTCAACGCACTTTGACTTGACTTTTGTGAAAACTGAAAGATGGGGACCTAGTTTCATTCTTCTACATGTGGATATCCACTTTTCCTAGTATAATTTGTTTTAAAATGTGATCTTTTATCCAATGTATTTTTTTTCACCTTTGTAGGGTATCAAATGACTGTATGTGGATTTGTTTTTGTGTCTTTTTTTTTTTTCTATTCCCTTAATTTCCATATCTGTTTTGGTGCCAATACCATGCTGTTTTTGTTACTGTATCTCTGAAGTATAATTTGAGGTCCCATATTGTGATTCCTTCAGCATTGCTCTTCTTGCTCAGGATTGCTTTGGCTATTCTGAGTCTCTTCGTCTTCCACATGAATTTTAGGACCATTTTTCCTAGTTCTGTGAAGAATGTCCTTGGCATTTTGACAGAGCTTGCACTGAATCTACAACATTTGATACTATGGCCATTTTGACAATGTTAATTCTGCCTCTCCAAGAATGTGGGAGTCCCTTTCACCTTATAAGGTCTTTTTCAATTTCTTCCTTCAGTGTTCTATAGTTTTCACTGTAGAGGTCTTTTACCTCCTTGGTTAGGTTTATTCCCAAGTATTTTATTTTATTTTTTAGGCTATTTTTAATGGAATAGTTTTCCTGATTTTTTTCTTTGCAAATTAATTATTGTAGTTTAGGTAAGTGGTTGATTTATACATATTGATCTTGTATCCTGCTACCTTGCTGAATTTGATTTTCAGCTCTAGAAGTCTTATGATGGAGTTTTTTGGGTTTGTTAAATAGGATCATGTTATCAACAAATAGATAATTTAACTTATTTTCCTACTTAAATCATTTTAATTTCCTTCTCTTGCCTGATTGCTATGGCAAGAGTTTCAAGATCTATGTTGAACAGGAGTGGTGAGAATGGACATCATTGTCTCATAACTGATTTTAGTGGAATTGTTTTCAGTTTTCCTCTTTTCAGTATGATATTTGAATTGGATTTGTCTTATATACCCTTCAAAATGTTGAGGTAACTTCCTTCTATTCCTAGTTTCTATAGCATTTTTAACATAAATTAGTACTGTAATTTGATTCTTGTCCTTAACCCTATTTATGTGGTGAGTCACATTTATTGATTCGCCTATGTTGAACCAAACTTGCATCCCTGGGGCAAAACCCACTTGATCACAGTGTATTATCTTCTTGATGTGTTTTGGGCATGGTTTGCCAATTTTTATTCAGGATTTTTGCATCTGTTCTCACCAGGCATATTGGTCTCTAGTTTTCTTTCCATGATGTGTCTATCTGGTTTTGCTGTCAGGATGATATAGAATTCATAGAATGACTTTGGCAGTGTTCCTTCCCTTTCTATTTCATGAAATAATTTGAGGAGGATTAGCATTTGTTCTTTAAAGGTCTAGTAGAACTGAGCTGAGAATCCATCTGATCCTGAGTGCCTCATTCTTGAAGTCAGGGCTTGGATCGGGCCCATGGCATCACAAGTACAATAGAGGCTGTGATCTCCCTTGTGTTTTCTATGGCTCTCCTCACCATCCTTCAGATGTGTTTCATTAGCCCTATTTTATAAGCCCTATTTTACAAAGGTGGCAGGATTAAGATTTCAGCCTAAATTTGATATCCTTTGCTTTTCACCTTCTTGCCAGTAATGCTTCTCATTAAGGTCACTAGATTTCAGTCCCAAGGATTTAGCTGACATCTGTTGTGGGATCAGTCCTGTGTCAGGACCTCCAGGGAACACCTAATTTATTCCTTGACTTAAGAGGAAGAAAGAAGTAGCTGTGCATTTGCTGAGGTTGACCTTGGCTACCTTGTCATTGGGATGACCCTTCCCTTGAAATGTTTATGGAAACCAGCAGAGGAGAAGGCTGAGTTAATTCAGTCCTGTCAATAAGTAATGAAGCTTGATATTAGAGCTTCTAGAAGTTTCCTTGCTTGGCCCTCAGGGAACATTGTTAATATTTCTAAGTTTCAGTTTAATTAAATTTAACTTGATTCTTTTTTTTCCCTTTTATTTGGCACATTTGATATGCAAAGCTCTGTGCTTGTTACTGTGAAAATTAATAGGTGAATAAAATGGAGGACCTTTATTCAAGGTGTTTATAACCCCATGTGACTCCTTCTCATCTTGAAAATAACTAACTTGCTTGCCTCCTTCTCCTTTCCCTTCTATTCCCTTTCCTTTTCTTTCCATCATTTCTCCTTCTTTTCTTCCTTCCTTCCCCTTCATTACTAGTGTCTCTTCTCCCCAAATGCTTTTATGGAGAAATTCAGGATGTGGTCAATATCTATTTTCTGATCCCTTCTTGTTTTCTTGTTGATCTAAGCTAATCACAAATCTTTAAACTACCTCTACATGCCAGCAACTCTCAAGTTTATAGCTTCAGACTAGATCTGTCTCCCAAACACCAGACTTATGTAATAATCTCTTTTGGATATCCAAGATTTATCTCAATCTCAACATGACCAAACCTGAATTATGTATTTCTGTTAAAATCAGCTCCTCTCCCAGATTTTCCCTTCCCAGTTGATGGCCATTCCAACCCTTGAAGTTTCTATGGCAAAAATACTCTGAGTAATCCTTGAGCATTCTCTTTTTGTTATACTCTATGTATAACTCATAAAATTGGTTCTGTTTATTGTATGTCCACAATCTGACCACTTCTCACTCACTCTCTTTATAACCATCACTAACTCTTGATGAAGAGAGTGCTAACTGGTTACTTCGAATCTGCTCTTGCCTTCCCTATGTGGTGTCTCAAGCATGGTGCTCACCATGTTTCACTTTTTTGCATAACACCCTGTAATGGTATTCCAGTTCTCTCCAAGTAAAAGTCAGCCATTATCTTGACAGATAGGGGCAAAGCATAACTTGTTCTCAGGTGATAGTGAAAATGTTAAGTCGTCCAAAATGCTATTGATAGATTACACTAACATAGAAGACAAATATTATTCCAGAGGATGCTCTGAGTAAAGGTATTTGTGTCCTTTTCCTTACCAGTACTTCTCTGGAGAATTAAGAATGATAGGTTTATTCTATAGTCCCTGCCTGAGTAATATGCATGGCGATTTGGAATTTCTGTGGGACAGCACATCTTGGAAACAACAGGAATAAAGTCCCATGATGAATGCATTCCAGGTGTTACAGTCTCAGATGGGAAAGGAGACATGTCATGGCATGTTTTTTCCACACAATATAGGTGTCAACTTCACTTCTGTGTACGTGTCACAAGACCGGGCAAAGGAAAAACAAATAATAATAAAGTAAGTCTTACAAGTAATCTTAGACCCACTTTTCTTTGTATTCCTGAGCTCCAATGTGCATCATTCAGGTTCATTCTTTTGTGTTTTGGGTTTCTTCTGTCTTGTCTACTTCCAGTGCTGACATCAGAACCCAAATATGCCTGTGTGTTACCTGAAACTCTGTGATAAGTTCTAACGTCTTTTTCTGCTTTATTCTTTCTCACTTAATTTTTAATTTTGTTTTATTTGTTCTAATTAGTTATACCCGACAGTAGAATGCATTTATGCATTTTGATAGATCATATACAAATGGAGTATAATTTCTCATTTTTCTGATTGTACATATTGTAAGATCATATCAGTCATGCAGTCATATATGAACATGAGGTAATAATGTCTGTTTCACTCTACTATCCTTCCTGCCCCCATACCCCTCCCACTCCCTTCACCCCCTCTACCTAATCTAAAGTAACTCTATTATTTCCTAGCACCCACCTGCATTGTGAATTAGCATCTGCATATCAGAGAAAACATTTGGCCTTTAGTTTCTTAGGTTTATTTTGTTTAGCATGATATTCTTCAACTCCATCCATTTTCTAGCAAATGCCACAATTTAATTCTTCTTTAAAGCTGAGTAGTATTCCATCATATATATATATATACTACATTTTCTTTAACCATTTATCTTTTTTTTTAAAAAAATCAGTGTCATTTGCTATACTCTATCCTTTGTACAAAACCAAAAATAATATTTCTAAAGTTAGGTGCAATGGCACACACCTGTAATTCCAAGGCTGAGGCAAAAGAATTGTGAGTTCAAGATTAGTCTGAGTAACTTAATGAGAAACCCTGTCTCAAAATAGAAAATGAAAAGGGTTCGGATTGGCTCAGTGGTAGAGAGCACTTGTCTATCATGCACAAGGCCCTGGGTTCAATCCCCAGTACTGCAAAATGCAACTATTACTAATGATTTTTCTAAAATGCAAATATAATCATATCAAATTCCCTTCAAAGAGTTTTCATGCTAGAGAATGTAGATCCAAGCACCAGCAAAGATGCTGGCCCCAGGTATTGCTTCTGCTGTTTCCTTCACCTTATCTACCCCTGCTCCTTTGCACACTTTCCACGACACTTTACTTCATGGGTCTGTGGGCGTACTGGCCTCTTCTCCTTTGAATGGCTGTCCACACTCTACCCATGCTGTCTAGACCGCCGTTGCCTCCTTCTCTTGCCCACTGCTCCACTCTCAATTCACTTTTCCTGATTCACATCGAATGTTTCTTTTTCTGGTGCTAACTTCCTGCCCAATTTGCTTTCTACTCGTAGAGACTCTTGTACATTTCTTTGCTATAATATATGTCATCCAATTCTGCATTTGCTTTTGCATATAGTTTTGGTTTTTACACTTCTAGACTGAGAACTGTTTGAATTTAGGGGCTGAGTTTTTTATCTCCAAAAAAATGCTCTTCAGCAACGTAACAATCTACTGAACATAGGGAAATATACACACATAATGAGGAGATGCAAGAAATCATGAAGTTGGGAAAAAAGTAAGAAAGAAGGAGGGTAAAGAGGCAGGCAGGGAGGAAAGGAGGAAAACAGGGGAAGGTTTTATCATCAAGGTAATCGTGGGAATGAAATCCTTTTTCTGACCTGGGGTTTTCCTTTCTTCAGATATTTCAGGTTTTTGTCAGTTTCCTGCTTTGGAATGAGGGTCTTCCCTCGGATGTGAAGGCAGCTGCAAGACATTCTTTGGCTTTAGCAATGGTAGTTATTTCTTTTTAAACACACAGGAGAGTCAGTCCAGAGAGCTGCTCCTGTGGTGTCTGCTGCCCTGTTTGAAGTCCCTGATGAGGAGACAGCTGGATGCCACATTGGTAATTTGGGGGCCACAAAGAATTGTTAACTGAACTGGATGTTCTAGTTGGCAAGTCGAACTCACATTCTACTGCCCAAAAATGAATAGCATGATGATAACATCATAACACAGCCCTGCCATTATCATACAGGGGCCCTTTCATGGTAAAAGCCATGTGCAGCTTCATTACAATTACAATTTTGGCTGAACTAGCTTTCCTTCCTGTTAGGCTCAAAGCAAATTGACCAGAGAAGTGCTGACGTTTTTGAGAAATTCATATCATTTTAGGTTTTTTTTTTTTTGGTTTGATGTGACCAGCTTCACATATGCTTAAAGAAGGAAGCATTAATTTCCCAAATACAGCTTCTTATTCTTGGAAATCCAGGACCAAAATCATTTCATTGTCAGAAAAATCATAGCTATATGAAATATGTAACAGTGACAGAATTTCTTATATTCAGAGCGAATAAGCAAAAAACAAAACAAAACAAAACATTGGACATTGCCTAGTTCAAGTTCATTTTACAGTGGTCCTCCCTCATCCAGAGTTTCCTTTCTGTGGTTTCAGTCACTCATAGCCAAATGCAATCTCAATATACTAAATGGACATTTCTAGAAATAATCCTTAAATTTTAAATTGTTCTCCATTCTGAGAGTGAGGCGAAATTTTAGGCAATCCCACTCTAACCCCCACATCCAGCATGCGAACCATCACCTTTTCTAATACGCCCACTCTATATGCTACCCACTGGTTAGTCACTTAGTAACTGTCTTGATTATCAGACCAACTGTCATAGTATCACAGGACTTATGTCTGGTTAACCCGTATTTTAGTTTAATAAAGGCCCTGAAGTGCAATAGCTGTGAGGCTGGTAATTCAGATATGTGAGAAAGAAGTTGTAAAACTCTTCCTTTAATGTCCTTCCTCATCATCACAAGAAGAAGGCTGTGTACAGGACAATATGATATTTTGAAAGTAGCTACATTCTCATATTTACTCTTATTACAGTGCATCCTTACAATCATTCTAATTTATTGTTCTTTCACTCTCACCGTTTTAAATTTATAAATTTAAATTTATCAGAGATGTGTGTGTGTATAGGAAAAAACTATAGCATTTATGGAATTTGGTGCTATCTGAATTTTTTGGACATCCACTAGAGGTCTGTAACATGCCTTCTATGGTTAAGGGGGTGGGTCATTGTACTTTTTTAATTTTTAATTTTATATTTTTTATTAAAATCTTTTTTATTTTTGCAGACTGCATTTTGATTCATTGTACAAAAATGGGGTAAATTTTTCATTTCTATGGTCGTACACAATGCAGATTCACACCATTCATGTAATCATACATATACATAGAGTAAAACTGTCTGTTACATTCTACTATCTTTCTGTCCACCATCCTCTCCCACCCCATTTTCCTGTACACCATCCAAAGTTCCTTCATTCTTCTCTTCTCCTTGCTATCCTGCCTTGTTATATATTGTCATGCACTTATCAGAAAAAACATTCAGCCTTTGGTTTTTTAGGCTAGTTCTATTTCACTTAGTATGATGTTTTTCAACTTCATCCATTTACCAGCAAATGCCATAATTTTATTCTTTTTATGACTGAGTAATATTCTGTTGTGTACCACAGTTTCTTTATCCGTTCATCAATTGAAGGGCATCTAGGTTGGTTCCACAATCTAGCTACTGTGAATTTAGCTCCTATGAACATTGATGTGGCTGCATCACTGTAGTACGCTGATTTTAAATCCTTTGGGTATAAACCAAGAAGTGGGATAGCTGGGTCAAATGGTGGGTCCATTCCAAGTTTTCTAAGGAATTGCCATACTGCTTTCCAGAGCAACTGCACCAATTTGCAACTCCACCAGCAATGTATGAGTGTACTTTTTTCCCCACATCCATGCCAACACTTATTATTACTTGTGTTCTTGATAATAGCCATTCTAATTGGAGTTAGATGAAATCTTAAGATGGTTTTAATTTGCATTTCTCTAACTACTAAGGATGATGAGCACTTTTTCATATATTTGTTGATCACCTGTATATCTTCTTCTGTGAAGTGTCTGCCCATTTCCTTGGCCCATTTATAGATTGGGTTCTTTGTATTTTGGGTGTAAAGTTTTTTAAATTCTTTATAAACTTTGGAGATTAGTGCTCTGTCTGAAGTGTGTGTTGAAATGATTTTTTACCACTCTGTAGGCTCTCTTTCCACATTATTGATTATTTCCTGTGCTGAGAAAAGTTTTTTTAGTTTGAATCTATCCCATTTATTGATTTTTGCTTTTATTTCTTGTGCTATGGGGGTCTTGTTAAGGAAGTCTGGTCCTAAGTCAATGTGATGGAGATTTGGGCCTACTTTTTCTCCTACTTGGTGAAGGATCTCGGGTCTAATTCCTAGATCCTTGATCCATTTTGAGTTGAGTTTTTGTACAGATTGAGAGATAGGGGTTTAATTTCATTTTACTGCATATGAATTTCCAGTTTTGCCAGCACCATTTGCTGAAGAGGCTATCTTTTCTCCATTGTAAGTTTTGGCACCTTCATCTAGTATGAGATAATTGTACTTATGTCTCCATGTCTTCTATCCTGTACCATTGGGATACCTTTCTATTTTGGTACCAATACCATGCAGTTTTTGTTACTATTGCTCTATAGTAGAGTTTAAGGTCTGGTATTGTGAAACTTCCAGTATCACTCTTCCTGCCATGAATTGCTTTGTTTATTCTGGGTCTTTTGTTCTTCTAGATGAATTCCATGAATCCTTTTTCTGTTTCTATGAGAAATGTCATAGGGATATTAATTGGAATTGTGTTAAATCTGTAAAGCACATTTGGAAGTACGGCCATTTTGATATTAATTCTGACTATCCAAGAACATGGAGATCTTTCCATATTCTAAGGTCTTCTTCAATTTCTTTCTTTAATGTTCTGTAGTTTTCATTGTAGAGAGCTTTCACCTCTTTGATTAGATTGATTCTCAAGTGTTTTATTATTTTGAGGCTATTGTGAATGGAGTTGTTTTTCTCATTTCCCTTTCAGATGTTTCATTGCTTATATATGAAAATGCTTTAGATTTATGCATGTTGATTTTATATCCTGCTGTTTTGCTGAATTCATTTATGAGGTCTAGAAGTTTTCTGGTGGAGTTTTTTTGATCCTCTAAACATAGAATCATGTCATCAGCAAATAATGACAGCTTGAGTTCCTTTTTTCCTATTTATATCCCTTTAATTTCTTTAGTCTGTCTAATTGCTCTGGCTAGTATTTCAAGGATGATGTTGAATAGAAGTGGTGAAAGAGGGCATCCCTTTCTTGTTCCAGTTAAAGCCCTTAAAGGGAATGCTTTTAGTTTTTCTCCATTAAGAATGATGTTGGGCCCCCAATACTGAGGTCAGATGCCATCACTGAGCCCACTCACCACCACGGATGGACCTGGCACTGAGCCCCTCAGCCTGTGCCCACACTGAGGATGGTAGCCTGTAGCTGAGCCTGCCCACCTGACTGCTATTGCTGAGGGACACTGTGCCTGCCTCCATGCTGACTCAGCACACCCTTGCTGGGGCTCCCCAGCTTCTTTGAATGCTGGTGTAGGCATTTTGAATTATTCCTCAGGGCATGGCCATCATCACTGGAAGGACAGTTTCCTTCCTGAAACACCTACAGGAGACTGGAGGTCCTTTGACAGGTACCTCTGTTTACTCACTTACATCCTATACCCTTCTACATCCCCTTGTTCACAACTAGAAATACTATAAATAGAAATTGAACTGATCCTGTTCATTACAATAATGTTAAAGTCTTTATAGTGGCTATCTGATTCAGGGCTGCTTTTTCTATGTATTGGGTGCTACTGGTATTGATCTCCCCTTCAAAGGAGAGGTGGTGGAAAACTGCAGGGTCATAATAAGCCTGCAGGGAGGGAAACTTCAGTATCTCTGATCTTCACTGCTAGAGGGGAATATATAGAAACAATATGAAACAGGGGGAAAAAGTGTCCCTAGCAAACCAAGATGCTATTGTGATAGAATCCAATGACAGCATGGCAGTAGAAATGAGAGAAAAAGAGTTTAGAATCTGCATAATTCAAATGATCTGTGAAGGAAAAGATGAGATAAGAGAGCAAATGCAGGCAATGCATGACCACTCCAGTAAACAGTTAAAAGAGCGAATACACGAAACTAAGAACACTTCAATAAAGAGATAGAGATTCTGAAAAAACAAACAAACAAACAAAGAAAAAAAAAAAACCAAATACTTGAAATGAAATAAATGAGAAACCAAATTAAAAAAAAAAAAAAAAAGAAGGATCACCAACAGAATAGACCTTGTGGAAGACAGAATCTCGGACAATGAAGAAAAAATATTTAATCTTGAAAATAAAGTTGAACAAACTGAGAAGATGTTAAGACGTCATGAACAGAACCTCCAAGAATTATGAGATATCAGGAAAAGACCGAATTTAAGAAGGAAGTACTGTATAGAGGGTAAAGAGGGGTGGGAGGGGTGGGGGGAAGGGAAAAAATAACAGAATGAATCAAACAACATTACTCTATGTAAATTTATGATTACACAAATGGTATGCCTTTATGCCATGTACAAACAGAGAAACAACATGTATCCCATTTGTTTACAATAAAAAAAATTAAAAAAAAAAAGAATTATTGGGATTGAGGAAGGCACAGAGATACAAACCAAAGGCCTGAATAACACATTCAATGAAATAATATCAGAAAATTTCCCAAACCTGAAAAACGAAATGGAAAATCAAATATTTGAGGCTTACAGAACACCAGGTGCACAAAATTACAACAGATCCACACCAAGACACATAATAAAAATACCTCACATACAAAATAAAGATAGGCTTTTAAAGGCTGCAAGAGAAAAGCATCAGATTACATGTAAGGGGAAAACAATACAGATATCAGCAGATTTCTCAGCCCAGACACTAAAAGCAAGAAGGGCCTGCAACAATATATTTCAAGCTCTGAAAGAACATGGATGGCAACCAAGAATCCTATACTCAGCAAAACTAACCCTCAGATTTGACAATGAAATACAATCTTTCCACGATAAACAAAAGTTTAAAAAATTTACAAATAGAAAGCCTGCCCTAGAGAACGTTCTCAGCAAGATATTTCATGAGGAGGAAGTGAAAAGCAACAATACAAGTCAGCATAGGGAGGAACTACCCTAAAGGAAAATCCAATCAAAGGAGAAACCAAGTCAAGTAAAAAACCAAAAATAAGCCAACATGACCAGGAATACAAATCATATCACAATAATAACCCTGAATGTCAATGACCTAAACTCAATAATCAAGAGACATAGACTGGAAGATTGGATTAAAAAGAAAGACACGACAATATGCTGCCTTCAAGAGACTCATCACATAGAAAAAACATCCACAAACTAAAGGTGAAAGGATGGGGAAAAACTTACCATGCACATGGACCCAGTAATAAAGCAGGGGTCTCCATCCTCATATCAGATAAAGTGGACTTCAAATCTAAGTTAGTCAGAAGGGATAAAGAAGGACATTTCATACTGCTTAAGGGAAGCATAAAACAGCAAGATATAACAATTTTAAATATTTATGCCCCCCAAAATGGAGCATCTATGTGTATCAAACAAACCCTTCTCAATTTTAAGAATCAAATAGACCAAAAGACATTAATAGTGAGGGACTTTAATGAACTGCTATCCCCACTGGAGAGATCCTCCAAACAAAAACTGAAGAAAGAAATTATAGAACTAAATAATACAATCAATGATATAGACTTAATGGATATTTACAGAGTATTTCATCCATCATCGAGCAAATATACTTTCTTCTCAGCAGCTCATGGATACTTTCCAAAATAGACCATGCAATGCCACAAAGAAGCCATAAGTAAATACAAAAAATAGAGATACTACCCTGTATCGTATCAGACCATAATGGAATGCAATTAGAAATGAACAATAAAATAACAAACAAAAACTACTCATACACCTGGAGACTAAATAATATGCTACTGAATGATGCCTTGATAACAGAAGACATCAGGGAAGAAATTAAAAAATTCTTAGAGGTAAATGAGAACAATGATACAACATATCAAAATTTCTGGGTCACTCTGAAAGCAGTACTAAGAGGAAAGTTCATTACATTGAGCTCATACATTAAAAAAATTAAAAGTCAACAACTAAATGACCTAACATTACATCTCAAAGCCCTAGAAAAAGAAGAACAGATCAACACCAAAAATAGTAGAAGACAGGAAATAATTAAAATCAGAGCTGGAATCAATGAAATCAAAACAAGAGAAACAATTCAAAAAATTGACAAAACAAAAAGTTTGTTCTTTGAAAAAAGTAAAAAATATTGATAAACCCATAGCCACACTAATGAAGAAACATAGAGAGAAAACACAAATTACTAGAATTCGTGATGAAAAAGGAAAGATCACAACAGACACCACTGAAATATATAACATAATTAGAAACTATTTTGAAAATCTATACTCCAACAAAATAGAACATATTGAAGACATTGACAAATTTTTAGAGACATATGATCCTCCCAAACTGAATCAGGAAGATGTACACAATCTAAACATCAATTTCAAGCATCAAAATAGAAGAAGCCATCAAAAGCCTACCAACCAAGAAAAGGCCAGGACCAGATGGATTCTCAGCTGAATTCTACAAGACCTAAAAATGAACTGATACCAATACTCTTTTGAGTATTCCATGAAATAGAAAAGGAGAGGACCCTTCCAAATTCATTCTATGAGGCTAGTATCGCTCTGATACCAAAACCAGACAAAGACACAAGGAAAGAAACTTTAGACCAATATCCCTGATGAACATAGATGCAAAAATCCTTAACAAAATACTGGCAAATCACATATAAAAATATATTTAAAAGATACTGTACCATGATCAAGTGGGGTTTATCCCAGGGATGCAAGGTTGGTTCAACATCTGGATATCAATAAATGTAATTCATCACATTAATAGACTTAAAGTTAAGAATCATATGATTATTTCAATAGATGTTAAGAAAGTGTTTGATAAAATACAGCACCCCTTCATGCTTAAAACACTACAAAAAATAGAATAGTAGGAACATACCTCAATATTGTAAAGGCTATTTATGCTAAGCCCATGGCCAACATCATTCTTAATGGAGAAAAACTGAAAGCATTCCCTCTAAAAACTGGAACAAGACAGGGATGCCCTCTTTCACCACTTCTGTTCATCGTCCTTGAAACACCTGCCAGAGAAATTAGACAGACCAAAGAAATTAAAGGGATAAAAATAGGAAAAGAAGAACTAAAGCTGTCACTATTTGCTAATGACATGATCTTATATTTAGAAGATCCAAAAACGTCCACTAGAACTTCTAGAACTAATAAATGAATTCAGCAAAGTAGCAGGATATAAAATGAATACTTGTAAATCTAATTCATTTCTATTCATAAATGATGAATCCTCTGAAAGAGAAATTAGGAAAACCACTCCATTCACAATAGCCTCAAAAAAAAAAAAAATACTTGGGAATTAATCTAAAAAAAGAGGTGAAAGATCTCTACAATAAAAACTATAGAACATTAAAGAAAGAAATTAAAGAAAACCTTCAAAGATGGAAAGATCTCCTATGTTCTTGGATAGGCAGAATTAACATTGTCAAAATGGCCGTTCTACCAAAGGTGCTATACAGATTCAATGCAATTTCAATTAAAATCACAAATGACATTCCTCATAGAAATAGAGAAAGTAATCATGAACTTCATCTGGAAGAACAAGAGACCTTGAATTGCCACAAAAATCCTGAGTAGAAAAAGTGAAACAGGAGGTATTGCAATACCAGACATTAAACTATACTACAGAGCAATTGTAACAAAAACAGCATGGTATTGGCACCAAAATGGAGAGGCAGATCAATGGTACAGAATAGAAGACCCAGAGAAATAAAAACACATAAATATAGTCACCTCATACTAGACAAAGGAGCCAAAAACATACAATGGAGAAAGATAGCCTGTTCAACAAATGATGCTGGAAAAACTGGAAATCCATATGCAGTAAAATGAAATCAAACCTCTGTCTCTCACCCTGCACAAAACTCAATTCAAAATGGACTAAAATCATAGGAATTATACCAGAGATCCTGCACTTAATAGAAGACAAAGTAGGCCCAAATTTTCATTATGTTGGCTTAGGATCATACTTCCTCAACAAGACTCCCAAAGCACAAGAAATCAAACCAAGAATCAATAAATGGGATGGACTCAAACTAAAAAGCTTTTTCTCAGCAGAAGACAAAATCAAGACTGAAGAGAGAGCCCACAGAGTCCAAGAAAATCTTTTCCACATGCGCTTTAGATAGAGCACTTATCTCCAAAATTTATAAAGAACTTACAAAACTTTTTACCCAAAATACAAGGAACCCAATAAATAAATGGGCCAAGGAACTGGACAGACACTTTATGGAAGAAGACATACAGGTGATTAATAAATATATGAAAAAGTGTACAACATCTCTAGTAATTAGAGAAATGCAAATTAAAACAACTCTAAGATTTCATCTTACTCCAATTGGAATGGCTATTATCAATGGCTATTACAAACAATAATAGATGTTGGCATGGATGTGGGGAAAAAGGCACACTTTTACATTGCTGGTGGAGTTGCAAATTGGTACAGCCACTCTGGAAAGCAGTGTGGAGAATCCTCAGAAAACTTGGAATGGACCCACCTTTTGACCCAGTTATCCCACTCCTCAGTTTATACTCAAAGGACTTAAAATCAGCATTCTACAATAATGCAGTCACATCAATGTTTATAGCAGCTCAATTCACAATAACTAGATTGTGGAACCAACTTAGATGCTCTTCACCAGATGAATGGATAAAAAAACTGTGGTATATATACACAACAGAGCACTACTCAGCCATAAAGAAGAATAAAATTATGGCATTTGCAGGTAAATGGATGGAATTAGAGAAAATCATGCTAAGTGAAATAAGCCAATCCCCAAAACCAAAGACTGAATGTTTTCCCTGATAAGTAGAGAATGATATATAGAAGAGGTGGGGGGGGGTCAGGAGTGAGAGAAGAATGGGGGAACTTTAGATTATGTAGAAGGAAATGAGAGGGAGGGAGGTATGAAAAATGGAATGAGACATCATTACCCTATGTACATGCATGATTACATGAATAGTATGAATCTATATCACGTACAACCATAGAAATGAAATTATGTACCCCATTTTTGTACAATGAATCAAAATGCAGTCTGCAAACTATTAAAAGATAAATAAAAAAATAAAGAAAAGAACATTTAAAGAAAAGGTGGAATATATAGCCTGGGTACCTGAATTTATTTTCTCATACTTTTTTTGTGTTGATTTTACTATTAAATTATGAATAATTAGACTAATAAATATAAAGCATGTTGAAATCAAAGAAAAAAAGAATGATGTTGGCCATGGGCTTAGCATAAATAGCCTTTACAATGTTGAGGCACGTTCCTATTCTTCCTATTTTTTCTAGTGTTTTGGGCATGAAGTGCTGTAGTATTTTGTCAAATGCTTTTTCTGAGTCAATTGAAATAACCATATGATTCTTAACCTTAAGTCTATTGATGTGATGAATAACATTTATTGATTTCCAGATGTTGAACCAACCTTGCATTCCTGGTCATTGTACTTTTAGGGAAACTGGAAAGCAGAGTGGTCAGTTACCCACCCATAGTCATTCATTGATGAGTTAGCAGCAGAGTTAAGATTACCTTTCCCAAGACTATACTCTGTTTAGTCTATTGTGTTGCAGTCAAAATTTATCTAAAGTAGTAAATGTTTTCTCTTTTCAGTAAAAATTAAAGTAGATTTTTCTTTTATAATCCAATGATGAGGATAATACGTGTGCATGGTAGGGAGACAATAATGTACCTAAAGAATGTTGATTAAATAAGGCCTGTTTTGAAAATGGTTTCTAATCGTTGAATGAATGGGGTTTCTTCCTTCATCTTGTTCTTTTCATCATTATTGGTTTTTATCCTGGGTGAAGGTACAGTGGACTTTGGCTTTGTTCCACTGTGATGTTTTAAAACAGTATCATTTTGAATTTCAATAAGTGGAGAATATGTTCTCTAGTTTTCCACAGTCTCTCCCTCTCCACATTGCTTATATCTTACTATTTCACATCCTTAAACCTGGATTCTAAAGGCTTTTGATTTTTGAAAACCTGTTTTAGAACATAATTCCATATTTATCCCACACCCTCACAGGTAATTATTTTTATATTAGAACTTTGGTTATCAATGTTTACAATTAATTTGATGTAAAATGTTCCCAACTCCATATTTATCCTTTTCAAGCAATGAAAAACTAAAGTGAAGCTTCTACTCTCTTCAGTAGAATAAACCAAAATTCATGGGAAAATTCTTTTGATGTTATTTTTAGAAAGTTTAGAGGTAAAGAGAGAGGCAACTGAGCACCACTGCACTTTTTCTTTAAAATATTTTTCAATATGAATTGTATAGTAGCTCTGAGGACTTAAATTCATCTCAATTCTTTTGCTTTAGAAATTTGCTTTTCTTAGTTATTGCCATATTGTCAATTAGTACTTAAATATTCCCTGGCCCAAATACATCAGTTCTATGTTGATTTCTTTTGGAACCAATCTCTCTAAATTCTTGTCTGCCAGAATTATTTTAATCAAGGATTGTCTAGAAGTGTTCTCTTCTTGTATTTTCCAGGGGTTTATTTTTGTTCTTTTTATTTAGAAAACATTTTCTAACACAGTGAACCACAGAATAATCAAGTGACCTGCGTGTTTCATGAAAAACAAAATGCTTCCAGATGCTGATAGACACGTGGATAAGGATGTCTTAGCTAGCCTACCCAGAAGGTTCCCACACAGTCAATTCTGGGTTTGCAAAACAGTGTTCCAAGGTTGCTGTTTGTTGTGGGCTGAAGGGGAATAGATTTACAAGGTACAAAGTGTTTAAGTATTGGGAACAGCTGGGACTAACTAGATGCTGTTAACATGATGGATTAAGCAGACCTATGTGAGAAGAAGCCCACTGCAAGAGTAGATTAACCAATTCATAAATCAAGTTGTGGGAGAAACAGGTGAATACTTTATATCTGAGACGCTCATGTCATTTGTAGCCACTGTTTCCTTAGTAGAAGTGTTCATGATTTTTATCTCCCCTCCCCCAGATACCTGAAACAACTTCTCTTCTCTAGCACTACTGACCACAATGTTAAAAAAATAACTTTTCATGAAGATAAAATAAAATCCACTTTATCTAGGATTGAAAAAATAGGCAAATTCAATGGTCTGAAATGCTCTAAGTGTACATTTAGTCCCATGCATTTATGTTAGTTGACCTGTCCCCATTCCTTAGAGATCACACTCAGTTAGTTTAAAGTGTGTTTTTGCACCTAAGACATCCCCACTTCCCAGTAGTCTCTATCTTGATGATCTGTCTCCTTGAAATTTGCTCTGGTTCCTGATAGGTCTCTGGCCTTCTCAACATCTGTTGAGAACTTCTCAACCACTGTTTCTTGTTTCAACTCTCTGCCTCCTGGACTTACTCCTTAGAATTTCTCTGGCTCTTACCTGTTGCCTCTCTCACTATAACTTACACTGGGTATTTTTAGTCCAAGACACTCAGAGGCAGTCATTTTGCCCTGCCCTGCTCCTAGGACAATACTTACCTTTCACACTCCCTCCATTTAGCTTTGGCCTAATAAGTGAAGCAAGATTCTCACTAGAGAGATCACGTTCAGGCTACAGAAATCTTAGATCATGCAAGGGCTTATCACACTTTTTTTTTAAGCCCAAACCTAGAGAGTCACCTGTAGAAAACTTCTTTGTACTGCTCCTGCTTCTTCTATTTAGGTCTCTGTGGGTAGATCTCTTTGGCCTGTCAGCCTGGGTCACTCTATGGGTATTTTGCATGGTCTTCTCAATGCCCTCCATAGCCTAATGCTCTGTGCATACCTAATTTATTATTTTCTAGAAGAAATTAGTATTTACGTCTTTAACAGTTAGTGATTTGAATATTCAGTACCTCTCTTGGTTTTCATCTGTAGATAGAAGGAGATGACTCTCTCTTAGTTGCTGCTCTACTAGTCTACACCTCCATCTTTTTTAAAGTTAGCCAGCCACTTGCAGAAATAGAATTTCTTTGATTCCTGAAATATTTCCTGACTTTGCAAATCTAGTGCTCATTTTCTCATGTGACCTTCATTAGCAGCTAGTACTTCAAATAGCATGAATTGGTCCTTCAACCCAAATTTATCTACTTTTCATTCACTATGGAATAAAATTTTAAGAAGAAAGGAAGACAAAGAAAAAGCTTATGAATATGTAAGTTCATATAGTGAGCTAATGAATACCATATAGTAGTGAGGGTTGGAAGGACAGACAAGAAGACTGAGACAATGTTAAAAAAAAGACAGCCCTCCGTGAAGCAGCAGTCTTACACTCTATGGGACTCCTTGAAAAGGTAGTGATCAGAATTCTGTTCCAACTCATAAAGATTCCTAAAAGAAGTTTGGGACATTATAGAATTCATGATAATTCCTTCTCTGAAAGAGTTGGGACTAGAACAAAGGTTGCCATTTTTTGTGCAAAGAGATCAGATAGTAAATATTTTAGGCTTTGTGGTTCACCTCCTTTGGTTCCAGCTACTCAATTCTGCCCTCATAGGAATAAAACATCCAAAGGCAATATGTAAATAAAAGAAGTTGTATTCTGATAACATTTTATTTGCAAAAATAGGTGATGGGTTGTATTTGATCCATTAGAAAATATAGTTCTAATTGTTTCTCCTTCTTTTAGCCAAACCTTAAGCAAAATTTTGACATAAGCAATCTATTAAGTTGACTTAATTGATTTAATAATTTGCTCAAATTTGCCATGACTACACTATGATCTCCTTTAACAAAGATGAAACTGGCACAAAGAGGTGAAAAACCTGGACCAGTCACAGCGAGTGATGAACCTAGTTCTCTCTGATTCCTGTGCCCAGAATGTTCTAAGAGGAATCAAAGCTTCTTTTCTATCACACAGACACCTATAATGTACAATTAATATTTACAAGGTAGGAAAGCACTTTCCTCAATTCATGTGGACAAATATGTCTACACAAAAACACACTTATACCTAAGAAAAATTATTCTTTGCATAATATAGTGAGAATGTTTGTCGATTGCATTTGTAGTTTTGATTTAGTAAAATTGCATAAGAATTCAATCTATTTAGGGTACAGTTTTAAAAGGAAAATTGGAAAGAAACAATTTGAATATGTTTAATTTGCTCTGCAATACTTTCTAATAACTCTACGGCAACATTCTTTTTTTTCCAAATAAATCCTTTGATGTTACTTTTCTAATTAAACATAGTACAGAGTTTAAGGGACTATATAAGGTACAATTTTAAGGGATCATATATGGTAAAATTTTCCAAAATGTTACATTTTATGGAACCTTAACACTATTATACTACCTAAAACAAAAATTATATACCAAGTCTAAATCTTCTATTTACTTAAGGACAAAAAGGTGAAGTAGATTAGGGTTGCTATCAGGTTTGTCTTCCTTCTTCCAGCCATAAAACCCTCTTGTCCCACAGCACACTTGGCCCTGGTGAGGCCACCAGTCATCACTTTTTAGGCCCAGTGCAAGGAGCTCATGTCCCTCAGACTGTCAATCATTGCACTCCATCCTGATACAATAGCTGGGGGAAAGGGTAGGAATTTAACCCAAGCAAGTCAACCCAGGAGTCTTTTTTAAAAAGAGGTTTAAATAGCTTCTGAGAAAAGATTCTTCTGCTGATACTGGTGCTCTGGAGGAGCTAGAAAATTAGGTGCTTGTTTTCAACATTTGTATAAAGTTAGGCAGAGAAAATCAGAGAATAAATATGACAGAGCGAAACAGTTCTATGAGTCTGAGTCTCTTGAGCCCTTCCTGGTTCCGTGCAGCTCTTTGATTTTCTGTGCTACTCTGCTCTTCGCAGTCAAATGAGTGAATAAATCCTTCTGTCAAGTTCAAATTTGTTTTAATTGAGTTTCTGTCACTTGAAAGTGAATAAGTCACCCATCGTGAGATGAGATGATTTCTTTTAAGAGGTATGTTTATAGAAGTAGGAAATATAAGGCTTTTCCACAGTAAAGACTCAAAACTATTTATAGCAGGAGTTTTAAATCTTTATGTTCAGATACAAATGATGATAGATGATGTCCTTTGATGAGACATTCCTATTTACAGGTTCCAAGTTAATACTAATTGCTATTTCATCTCCTACTCTCCCATTTTCTATTATAATGGTGGTATTCTGATTATCTACTTTTGTAAAAAAAAAAAAAAAAAAAAAAAGTATCTCCAAACCAAGTATTATAAAACAATAAAGATTTTATTTAAATGCATGTTTCCATATCTGGGAACTCAGCTGAAATGGCTCAGATATCCAGGGGTGACTTACATGGCCAAAGCCTGGTATCCTTTAGCAGATACTGCATGCATGTCTTGGAAGGTGCAAGAGGAGATTTCACTGACACTGTTGACTGCGATGTGCACACTTGGATTCTCCATTACAGCAGTTTCAGGATAGTGAGATTTCTTAAGTGACAGTTCAGGACTGTACAGAGAGTGCTCCAGTGAGCAAGGAGGAAGTTGCATGTCCTTCTAAGACCTGGTCTTGGAAGTCACAGAACAACATATCTGCCATCTTCCACAGGAGAATGTGAAACATTTGCAGTTAAGTTTTAAAACTTGGAGAGGGCACTAGTATTGGGATGGCTCTAAAGTCATTCCAAAATAAATGATTTTAAATCACAAGATAATATTAGTAGCATGATGAAAAAAAAATTTTTGCAACATATTGCAAACTTGGATTGTAGAATTCCTGAACCTACAAGTGGGATGTCGGGTACTATACATATAAGTAGAATAAGAAAGGGAGAGAAAAACAGAAGTAGAAGGCATTGAAAGAGGTCAGTCGAACAAGCTATTGGTGAAAGTTAAAGCCAAAACTGACAGGCATCCTGATTTTTTTCAGTTATCGCTAGTAAAAGAATTCTGCTTCCCACATGGCTGATCTATTTGATTTCTACTTTAATATATAGGGACAATATCAATGGGCAGAAAAAGCTCTGGTATGCACCCTACCTAGCTAGAGATGGTCTGGGATTCTTTCGTCAAGGTCAGTCAAGATTCCTTAAAGCATCACTCTAACCATCCTTCTATAACCCCGGCATAGGTTGCCCCTTGACCCTTACAGATTGAATAATTTACTATTTCCTATACATTTTGGGAGGAAACAGTTCTTCTGTCATGTCCATTTAATATCCAGCTTCTCCATGGAGAACCATTTGCTAGTTTTTGCTATCCACTCATCTCAGGCCTCGACATGCATTGTGGAAAATTCCCAAACTGCCTTTTTTTTTTTTTTTTTTTTTTTTAGCTGCTACTATGTCAATATGCTGACTAACCACAAAAGCTGTGTGTAGTGAAAGTGGTTAGGAGCGAAGACTCGGATTCAAACCCCAGCCCCAGCTTTCATCGGCTATGTAGCTCTGGCCAAGTCTTGGCCCTGAGCTTCTACAGAGCCCCAAAGTACTAGAACATGATAAATAAAAACGGGGCTTGTGTAACAAAGAGAATCAAACTGGAATCCTACCTCCACCACTCACTGCCTGAAAATGGGCCATTTTTACATAGCCTCCCCCACCTCTAGCTTCCATGTGTATCAATTGGACAATGTACTAGTGCCCACTTCAGGTTGTTAGGATTGTGTAAGATCCTGCACTAAGCACAGAGTCTGGAGTAGTAAGTGCTTCTCCTCCTTTTCTTCCTTTTTCTTCAATCATTTTTACAAGGAGACCTCATCATTTATTTTGATGCCCTACAATGGGCTCTTTATATTTTTGAGCATTTGAATTCTGATTATTTCTTTCTTGAGGGAATTTGATCTTACCTGCATGTGGTTTACCAGGAAGAAGTAATAAGGTGACAGAATTTTATACGAGGGATAGATAATTTCTTGTGCACTATTATGGTTAGTTTCTCTGCTAAAATGTGAAATTCTTCCATTCCTTTAAGGAGGGTGCTAATGTCATGTTGCTTTGATTTTAATGAGATTGGTTCTGAAGGTAGAACCCTTTGAGGGCTCCTTTATTAAACACTAACCCCAGCTGTTTTATGTTCTGCAGGTGCTATGTAAATGTCAAATATTAATGTTTTACTATCTAGTAAAAGAGATGAAATAGATTTTTGTTGCTGCTTGCTTCATAGGCTACATATAAGACTGGGTCATTGTCCTTTTGATTATTCAGCTGCAAGGTTACTTTACTTAGAAAGTGTACACTGAAAATAAATGCCAGGAGTGCTGTCATATTAATAATTAAAATGCCATGGTGAGCATTTACAGAAGATGTATGAAGCACCAGGAGTTGAACTAAGGTCTCTTCATGCATTGTCTTCTCAAATCCTCACAAGACCATGAGATGGGTAGTGTCAGTTTCATGTGGTAGAAGAAGCTAATATTTTCAAATATTAATAAACTTACCTGGAATTAAAAGCTTGTAAATGCTTGAGGGGAGAATTGAATCCAGTGTCCATGCTGGTGAGGTCGAGTCACAGGAATGACGAATCCCTGGAGAACTGGAGGGAATCTGACCATCCAAAGGAAGGATTTGCTCTTGGCCACAGTGAGCATTGTTGCACAAGAATGAAAGCCCAGTGTTGCAGAGGTTACGAATTTTAAATAGGACATATTTGCAAAGCAAACATCTAAAAATGGGGAAAATGACTAGAATAGACATTTCTCAAAAGAAGATTAGCAAATGATCAATGGATATTTGAAAACATGTTTAAAATCACTAATCATCAGAAAAATGAAAATTAGAAACAAAAAATAATGTCACACCTCACATTTGTTAGAATGGATATTATCCAAAAAAAAAAAAAATGAAAAATCAGATTTGCAGAGGATGTGGCGAATAGGGAACCCTTATATACTGTTGGTGGGAGGTAAATTAGTATAGACATTGGGAAAATTGTACTGAGGTTCCTCAAAAATTTAAGTATCAACTACCATATGATTCAGAAGTCCCACTTCTGAGTGTGCATTCAAAGGATATGAAATCAGTATGTTGAAGAAATATCTGCACTCTTTTAATAATCACAACATCTAAGAAATAGTACCAGCTGAAGTGTCCATGGTGAATGAGTAGATAAAGAAACTGTGGTTTATACACACAGTGGAATACTGTTCAACCTTGAAAAGGAGGTGAATTCCTTAATTTGTGACAACATGGCCCAGCCTAGAGGATATTATGTTAAGTGAAATCAGGCTGGCAAATAAAGACAAATAGTGCACTATCTCACTTATATGTAAAAAAAAAATCGAACTCATAGCAATAGTGATGGTGGTTACACCGCCTGGAGATGGGAGAAAGGGTTACATAGGAGTTGGTTAAAGGATAGAAGATTTCAATCAGATAGGAAGATTAAGTTCAAGAGATTCATTACACAGCACGGTAATTTTAGTTAATAACAATGCATTTCATTCTCAAATTTTTCTAAAATGGATTATAAGTGTTCTCATCACAAAACAATGAAGTAATGCACATGTTAATTAGCTTTGTTAAGCCATTTCAGAATGTAGACCTATTTTAAAATAACATGCTGTGCATAATAATTATGTGGAATTTTTTTTGGCCAATTTAAAAGAATAAAATCAAAAGAAAAATCATCTATATTTTCATGTACGCTCTTCTGATTTTTAAGTCTCAACAACTCTCCAAATATTTTTACCCATACTAAGTCAAAATATTTTAGGAATCACCCAGTCTATGATATTGACAGTTTACTTTTCTGAACTCCAGTATGAGAACAGAAAAGTCATTTAGGTCCAGACTGCAAGACACACTGAATGCCAAGCTAAAGAAGGTGTCTAAACCATGAGAGAAAGAAAGAAACAGCAACTAAAGACGTTCCTACACTGGCCTGGGGGTGCTGTGCTGGAGAGGGATTAACTTGGCAGGAGTCCACAAGTGTTTTTAATGGTGGGAGGAAGAACAGGGAAGATGACCAGGTGGGTAGTAATTGCATTGACTAGGATAGCTGAGTGGAGTTGAAACATAAATTACTAAGACTTTCATGAATAATAACTACCTATCATTATTACAAACTATTTAATTCTACTGTTCCATAGTACAGGAAAAGAGAGACTTTTGTAAGAATAGAAGCATCCCACTTTGTGGGATTCTTCCTACACTTATTCAAATGGTGACTCATAAATGAGCATGACTTCCTTTGATCTACAAGGTTTCTAAACATTCTCTGTCTCCTCACCTCCCTTTGTTCTGATGTACTTTCACAGTTAGATTCTGCTCTTAAACTATCTTGGTATTGTTACCTTGGCAGACTGTGGAAATTACTATGGGGGAGTGCCAATCCCTCTGCTTAGAACGGTCCGTGAAAAACTGTCATGAAAGAAAGATGGAAAAGATGGTTGGTTTATACCCAAGTACCCCACACAGAGGATGTCATGGTATTTAAAATCAGATCCAGAAAATTTTAAGTGTTTCTTTAAATTGAGGTATGTCAGATTCATTTCTTAGGTTAACAGAAGTTTCACTGGTGTCTATATTGCGCCAGGCACTGTGAGAAACTCAAATATGGCTCCTGCTTCACAAGGAACGCATAATTGTTTGTTCATTGATGAAGTTACAATATGGGAATAAAGTAGTGCAATAAAAGCAAGAAATCATAAAAGGCTTTCCCATATGTCCATCTACTATAATTATTTCCCCTCTTCTAAAAATACCGATTTCTGCTATTTATTAAGGTACCAGGGTAGATTCTGGGGTGAGCAAAATCAGGCATGTCTTTGTGAAACTTCCAGCCTATAGGGGAAGACACACTCTAAAAAAAAGGAATGCAAAAGAAATAGAGAATTACCACAGTATACGGCATACAAATAGGGGTACACAGTGATTTGAGATATAGTATAGTGTTTTAGTCACAGAGACTTGGAATTCTTACCTGAGGAGGTGACTGTGAGCTGAAGTGTGAAAAATAAAGGCAACATGGAAATGTGGGAAGAGGGTATTGAAGGCCCACCCTTATAGAGAAAATAGCCTGTGAAAGTTCTGATGAAGAAGAGTCAGGATAATGAACATTAAAGGGTGTTCACTTTGACTGGAATGGAACAAGAAAGGGAGCCACTTGGGAGGGCAAAGGACGCAATAGATCATGCCCATACATGTTCTAAACACTGCTGAATAGTATTTTTAGTCCTCATTTAAAAATTGATTTTTGCTTAATTTTAACTTTTATAATTTTTTGATTGGTGTCCTATTTATGGTTTACTTTTTAAGATAGTGAAAATTGTTTTAAATTGAAGCAATGACTTTCAAATGATGACTTTATTCAAATAAAAATAAGGAATTCACAAAATTACTGTAGGTGACATATGAATTACTGATTTGGGAACATGAAACAGTAACTCACCTGTCTTATTCAATGGTGATGAATCACAACTGTAGTAACCAGAGTCTGGAGAATACATCTTACCAGGCTGGTCCTAATACTGAACACTGTTTAGTCTAGCAAGACTCTGTTACAAGCTCTTCCAAACAATGTTATCTGCCCTTTGGCCAAATGAAGTCATATATTAAACCCTTGTGTTCCAAGTACAATGGTCTATCTTACTTTGCTTCTGACATAATAGCCGAGCTTCACATGGGTGGTCGTCAGTATCTTGGCTCTTCCACAAACATGAAGTTTGTTCATTGCTACACATGGAGCAAGACCTGAGATTAGGGGCCAGAACAGTGTTTCAGATACCATTACATTGATAGCAATCCTGTCCCAAGCTAAAAAATTCTGATGTTTACTTTGGCAGCTCAGAAGCAACTTCTAAAGACACAATTTTGCCATGGGGGAAAATTCTATGAAAACTTTAGCTTTTTAGTGTATGCAATATCAGAACTGGAGAAGAACTTGAGGTTCATTTAATTTCAGCTCATCTGACTTATAAATGAAACATTTGACCCTGGGAAAATGATTTCTGCAAAGCCACATCAATTTTTCTTGTCCTGAATCAACCTTTTGTTTCATACCACGTTGGATAAGATAGCTGAGAACCTGGGGAGGACTGGAATGGAGGGACTAGACGGAAACCAACATCACCAGTCTTTCCCTATTGACTGAACTCTGCTCCAGAATACTCAACTAGTGCATTTGTTCTGTCCTTAAAATTGCTGAAATACTGGGACAACTTTCCATCTCCAAAATAAGTAAACAAAGGCAAGAGCATACAGAAGTCAGTGGTTTACTTATCTTCTGTTCTTCAATCATTTGCATGTTTGGCCATTTCCACTGACCACCCATACCACTCAAATCAAATTTCACCCAGATGTAGAAAACTATCTACTCACGAAGTATGAATAGCTCCTTTAAGAAAACATATTCAGATTTGGAATGAAACTTCATGTGCTTCCCAAGATGCAAATGATGGGGTCATTTGGACTAAAAAAGCAAAAACCTGTTTCCTGTTTTAAAAAAAGTAGAGGGAAAGAGAAGATGCTTTGATAGTTTTTCCTCTATAAATAATTTAGATCACTTATCTCTTGAATTATGATGTAGATACAACAAGACTGCTATGGCAGGAAAAGACTAGCAATTTTTTTTTTTTTCTCCCCAGAAATCTGTTGTCCAGGGACAGAGAGAGCAGTAGCATTATCACAGTGTCAATTATTTAATTCTTCTAATTGGGCAACTTTTCATTACAAAGGAAATATCTGAAGCATAGTTGCACTGTAATGAAGTGTGCAACCAGAAAATACACAGTGGTAATGTGTGATCATGGAAAAGAAACAGTTCTTTGTACCAACTTGAAAAAAGATGAATGAAGCAGATTATTAGTCACATTAGGAAAAATTCTTTGTCCAACTGATGAAATTACTGCATTCCTTGAGTTTATAAGATTTCATGTTTTATTAAATGAGACTTTAATACTCTCTCTCTTTACAGACAACTCAGCATCCAATAAGACAATAATAGCGGGATTTCTCTGCTTTTCCATTTAGATGAAGGTATACTGATTTTCTTCAGATCTCTTCACTTTACCATCTGAGAGCCAGTAGGAGTAAAAGCCATCTGACTTGTCAAACAAGGGAGACACCTGCTCCCTGCCCATCTCTTCTGCCTGACTCCCCTCTGGGGAATTAATATACATTTTATGATATAACTTTGCCTGTGTTCTGGAGCTGCTCAAAGGGGAAGGCTTGAAGATTAGATGGACAGCTGACATTTTTGAACATCATTTATCTTTATCATTTGGAACCTGGAATAAGGTTAGTCACATTTCCAAGGATTACTGTGATGAACTCGGTCACTGACACCAGGCATACTTGTGTCCAAATCCTGACTGTCCCAATCATTAACTATGTGACCATATTAACATCTGTAAGCCTCTGTGTTTTTCATTCATAAAAATAGAAAAAAAATTGCTCCTTTACTGCCATTTCTCTGAAACTTAAAGTGAAGAAAATAATGAATGGATACCTAGGAAAGTTCTGGGATATATAATAGCTGTGTAACAATTGTTATTTATTTTTTTCACAGTTTATTTTTTACTGTGACATAATATTTGTTCATTATGGAGTACATTATGGTAATTCAATACAAGTATATAATGTGTAATAATCAAATCAGGGTAATAAACATTTCCATGTCTGCAACCTTTAGTCATTTTTATGTGTTAGGAATTTTTAGGTACTATTTCAATTAAAAAATATTTCCTAAATTGCAAGTTTTTCATTCCTGATGACAATAATTTAGATCTGTAATAGCAGTACCTAACAAAGTGCTTTTATACACAATTGCAGCCTCAATAAGCATTTGTTGCATTCGATTCAATTCTCCAGCCTGAATGAGCAATAAAACTGACACGTGCTGAGTCTGCCAGGAAACACACTGGCAAGACTCAGATTGTTCACATGTGTTATGGTCACAGATGTCAAGAATGGTCTCAGAGGGGAGAGAAGCCAGGCCTTTAAAACAACACGCTGGAAACTCTCCAGCTCTCAGCCTTACTTATCTTGCAGAACAGCACAGGACAGCAGACTCTGTTTTTGAGCTATTCAGTACCCTTCATTAAAACTAAAGAGACTGGTCAAGAGACTGTTCTATAGAGTGACTGGGTCTGCTAGGTCGAGTTTGTTTCTCATCATGTTACCCATGATGAGAAATAAATATGTTACCCATGATCACACAGCTAATGTGTTGAGAAGGCAGAGGAGAGAGGTATTCTCTTTCAACGAATAACACTGTTGCTATAAAGAAATAAACAATATTTTTACTATATAAGAAAGAACAATTCTCAGGAAACAAATAGTACTCTGAACATAGGTCACTGAAGAGGATTCAGCAGTTTACAGAGAAACCTCAAGTTGATAGCGCAGTACCCCTAGAGGAGTAATTTCCAAGTGCAGTTATCTCCATAGATGAGTGGTAGGAAGAACCCAGTATGAGTCATGTGGAGAGGGCTGGATTGCTTAGAGCTGTAACCTTCAGTTGAGAAATGCAAGCAACCCCTTAGCAACCTTTCAGGACAATGGAGCAGTCAGTGCAGAAATTCCATGACCTCACTTCCCTTCCTCCAGTCTTTTGCCAGAGTTCCAATCAGAAGGCAAATGGCAAAGGCACCCCTTGATGTAGTCCACACATGAGCACAGAGTTGGAGTGTGAAGAGACCAATGAATCTTTCAAAGTGGGCTCCAGCAACTTCATGTGCAGGGACTTGGGAGTTAAGCACTCCCCTATAAAGTGACAGTGAACCTGTAGTACGTCTGTGACTTTTAGATAGAGGTACACTTTTAGCTCCAAGATTGAAAAGATTGGCAAGTTGCTTTTCCTTCTACTTCCTTTACTCCTTCCCATCACCTCCACAGCCACCCCCTACACCACCAAATGTGCATTTACAGTCATTATTACCCATGCTTGGTCAAGATGGCATTCCACCCTGCTTTAAGCTGACACTATTTGCACAATTGTGTTGCTGGACTAGATGCCACTTGCACACCTTTTCTTTTTACACATGGATGTGAGTTGGGAAAGAGGAAAATGACCATGAAATTAAAAAAAAAATACTTTCTTAAATGAATAGAATGTGATCTAGCTATGTGGTCAAACTTTATAACTGAAGTGCATAATATTATTATATATAGTCTTTTAGAGTTTGCAAAATGTTCTTCATATTCTTTTTACTGATTTGCTTTTTTAAAATCCTTTTTATTGTTTCATTTTAGTTATATAAAATATTAGGATTGATTTTTATATAATTTAAAAAGCATGGATTATAATTTGCTCTAATTCAATCCCCAGTATTTTTCTTTTCTCTGCCCTCCTCCCTCCCTCATCCCTTACCTTCTACGCTATGGATCTTCTATTTGCTTCTAGTTTTATCTCTTAATTAGTGTTTTGTGACTATACATGATGGTGACATTCACTGTGGTATATTCATATATGTACATAGGAACATTAGGTCAGATTCATTCCTTTGTTCTTCCCTTTTTCTGTTCCTCTTTCCTTCCCCTCAATGCCCTTCATTTAGTCCAGATATAGTTCTTCTTTTCTGATGGAATCCCTCCTTATCCCCTCCCCTTTATCTCTCTATCTCTTACTTTGGACTAGCTTCCACATATCTGAGAAAACATTTGACCTTTGGATTTCTGAATCTGGCTTACTTCACTTAGTATTATAGTCTATATTTCCATTCGTTTACCACCAAATTTCATAATTTCATTTTCTTTATGGCTGAGTAATGCTACAATGAATATCTATACCACATTTTCTTTATTCATTCATCTGTTGTAGGACACCTAGTTTGGTTCCATAGCTTAGCTATTGTGAATTGTGCTGCTATAAACATTGATGTGGCTGAATCACTACAGTATGCTTATTTCAGACCTTTTGAATATATACCATGGAGTGGGATAGCTGAATCATGTGGTGGTTCCATTCCTAGTTTTTTTTGAGGAATCTCTATACTACTTTCCAGAGAGATTGCACTAATTTGCAGCCCCATCAGCAAAATATGAGTGTACTTTTCCCCCAACATCCTCACCAACACATATTATTATTTATATTCTTGATAATTGCCATTCTGACTGGAGTGAGATGAAATCTTAATGCAGTGTTGATTTGCATAATTGTGATTGGCTAGAGATGTTGAACATTTTTTCAACTATTTGATGGCTAATTATATTTCTTCTTTTGTGAAGTGTCTGATTAGTTCTTTTGCCCAGTTAGTAATTGGGTTATTTGTTTGCTGTCAAGTTTTTGAATTCTTTATATGTTATGGATACTAAGGCCCTATCTGAGGAGCAGGTGACAATGATCTTATTTGCTGCATTTCTAAAACCCAAACTCAAAGAGATTAAGTGGTTGCCCCAAAGTTACAAAGCTAACATGTAGAAGAGTTAAGACTTGGAGTTAGATATATGCACATCCATAGCTGTTATTACTACAACTGATCATTGTACATGGTGTGGACTAAAGATGGCTAGCTGTCTTCATTCAGTCTTCAAATTCTCTCACCTCCATGTTATCATTTGCTTATTATTTTGAGATAAAACTGATAAGACCTTGAAGGTTTCTATTAAACTACAATTTTTTGGGGGGGGAAGAGGAGATCTTATGTGGATTATTACTAGTTTATCAGTTTTGTTTTCCCATAATCTTTTAAGAGAAGGAAATGAATGGGACACAGAAATATTAAGATTGCATGGAAGTGAATAATAAAGAGATCGGGCAGGAAATCTCTTGCATGGGACAGCATTATACCCAAGCACACTGGGGAGATTTCATCAAAAAAGTAAAGTAAGAAATATTTGCCAGTTTTCCTGGGACTTTCTGGGTTGTAGAACTGAAAGTCTCACACCCTGGGAAGCCCCTCAGACCCAGGTAAATGTCACTGGTTGTTTACCCTGTAGTTAAGATATGCTTTATTCATTGTTTGGAAAGCATTACTTCTGCCTGCATTTCCTTAGCCAACGTACATCACATGAACACTATTGGAATCGATGAAGTGTGGAGACGTAATTTCCCCACTAGGAGCAGCAAAACTGGGCCATTTAGTCAAAGATTATATAATCCACCATGACTGGTAATTACTGAACTTAATAATTGAACCTAGAGGTAGTTTGGAGGAAGCTTAAGCAAGTGTTAAGGCCATGCCACCCACTTTTCATGGAGACCCTGCCTCCTTTAACTGCTTACCAGAATTTAGATTTATGTTTTAGAACTAGAAAGAACTTCAGAGAGCATCTCGTCCAGTCCTGTGTCTTTGGACTTAGGGTTACTATCTTTGTCTTAAAGATAAAGTAATGCCTAGGCTCATGAATTCCCTATAGTGTTCCAGATAAAACTGCAGAGGAAACTATGTGGCCCAGTCTTTCTCTTCTACAATTCTCCTTTCTTCCTTTTTCACCACCCCATGGGTTAGAGTTTGGCTCAGTGCCCTCTTGTTATGTCTCCAATTGTTATTTAATATTTAAATAACACTTTTAAAGTGGGGTCAGCAACATCAACTGTCATAAAAGTAAATGATTCAAATTATAGTATCCCAAGCAAAGTTTCATTTTCTTGACATTTCTTAATTATTTTGATAGTTTTACACATGAAAACATGATTATATCACTGGGTTCTTCTTCTAGTTAGGGTAGAAAGAATTACTCCCAAAGAAATAATATCAACTATTGTCCTGATACCAAAATTACTCTTGGACATAAAATCAACATTTGGACTTTGCACAAATATTTTGTTTAGGTGTTTTAACTTTCTTTCAAAAAAATCTCCAAATCATAGTGTATTAAAAAAGACCCAGAGGAGTAAGAAACTCAGAGGTGGTCAGCACACATGTTATAGAGTGAATTTAAGAGGTGAAGGATAAGGGAAATACCTCTCCTGCATACTCTGGCTGGATCCCTGTGACAAAGTAAAATGATATGATTGCTATTTGAACTTTGGTGTCATCCAAGTACAGTGAAAGGTATTTTCAAAGAGAATAGCTTAGTATCCATGTTCTTCATAAATTAAATTATTTCCTTTTTGATCATTTTGAATGTCAGAACAGCTAGCAAGAATAAGAGATATGTCCCTACTTCCCACAAACTTCTATTTGCTCCAGTGTCAATCTATTCTCAATATTAGATCTCTTAAAACTTTCTCTTTCCCAAAGAATTCAAATGGCTATTTTATTACAGCATAAGAACACCTATCCTCTGGGTTTTAAAACCCTCACATCCAAATTCTACCCTACTTACTATCCTTTTCCTTGGAGTATGGTGTGTGTGTGTGTGTGTGTGTGTGTGTGTGTGTATGTGTCTGTCTGTCTTTTGAGGGGGAGGGAGGGGAAGAGAGAGTTAAAGAGGGACAGGCACACAGACAGACAGACAATCTTGTAGAATTGGTCTCCTGGTCACCCTCTTTCCACTCTCACCCCCAATCTTGCTCCTCCACACTGAGCTTTAACCTATGTATCTAGTAGATATGGAGGGTCTGCCATTTTTCTGGACCACTTGTAGCAGCTTAATCATTGTATAGAAATACGTGATTCTTGCACTTTTCTTACCTTCAGTACTCAAACATAGTGCCTTCTCTTTCCCTATCAGGATAAGTACCGTGGGTTAGAGTATTCACTTTTCAGAAAAGCATTGTCATCCTAAAGTGACTAGGTAGGTAAATTCAAATTGATGTGGGATGTAGGAAACCCAGCTGTGTTCTGAAATCCAGCCACTGCTAATGACACTATGTGGAGATAGTTCTAAATAGCATTTGAGTCAGTTCTAGAGAAACAGAGAAGAGAATGAAAACTCAAAGTTACAAATTATGCCTGCAAATTGGAGGTAAATCTTTGACCAAATAGATCTTCTCTCAGTTTTAGAAATAGCTCTAAGACACTGCAAATGAAGAAAGAATCAGATAGGTTTGTGGTCCCCAGGACTGTGTAGACTCCAACCTTGTCTGATGACGCCCTTGTCACCTCTTTTCTCCACCTCAGATGGTCTGAATGTGGTGCAGCAGAAATTGCTACCTGGTCACCAAAAATACCTGCTGTACTAGTTTTTGCTGGTCATACAATTAGAATATGTTTTCCATTCTTCTTTGTTGTTAGGCGTGGTTATACTTTAAGTGCTAGCCAATAAAATGTGAGCAGAAACACTTTTAGGCCTGAATTAAATTTTTAGGTCTGAGTTACAAAACTGATGTATTTTTTATTCTCTTTTCACTTCTGAACTTGATGAAATGCGGATGACTCTCAAGACAACGTTTTAAGCTACATATAACCTTCTCTTGTCCAGTTGATTGGACATGACCATCATATATGCTGGGATCTCTGTTAAAATATCTAACCCATACTTAGTAGTAGTAAATTTGTACCTTAAATGTGTACCCTATAAAAGTATGTGCCATTGGTTTAGAGGTAAGGCAGTAGGTAACTGACACCAAAGAAACAGATATTTGAAACTGAACTGATGACCCATTTTATACAGTGTTATCAGTAAGTTATTGCTGCATAATAAATGGTCATGAAACTCAGCTGCTTCAGTGATAATCATTTGCACTCACACTATTGTGGGTTAGCTAAGAGACACCTGTTCAAGGCTGGGTTTGGCTTGGCTGTTTTATTTCAATCTGCAGACCTAGCTGACTTTGGCCCCTAGTTACAGACTGTGCTTGGGAGTGTTTCATGTACATTCCTTCCGAATATAGGATAAAAATGCAGAAGCTACTCAGAGAAATGTGGTTCCATAAGATGCAGATCCTTTACCAAAACACATTTGAAGTCCTGCTTATATCACACATGCTAGCATCCTACTGGTTACAAGTAAGGCAAGTGTCCATGCTCAATAACAATGATCTGGAACTGTTTCCACTAAGTTGGAGGACAGGGGTAGATACTTCAACAATAGTGCAATGTGTCACACAGGGGAAAGAATGTGGTAGAGGCTGTCACAGCAGAAATCCCTTGGTATGCAGACCTCGTACTTACTGAACTTACAAGGAAAGATATTGAATCAAAATTTTCATGTTTATAATTTCTTTTGTGTAAACAAGGAACTATAAGAGGTTGAGTTCACAATTTCCAAATTTATGCACAAAAATAAAAGGGAAAGAAAATTTAGAAATCTGGTTCCTCTAGGAGTTGGGGAATTTGACTTCTAAAAATTCCAAACTGTGGATAAAGGAAGATTAAAGAAGGCTTTATCACCAGAAGTCCACTAAAGCATCACAATGAGAAAAGTGTCTCAGTCCTGCAGCAGAATTTGACTTGATGATTTTATATTTCATTAAGTTCACTGTTGTAGAGGGCTCAAGGAAGCCACCATTAATTTGAGAGAGGTGACATGCAAGTGAAGAATTAAAGGAAGAAGTCCCAGGACACATCCAAGAAAAAAACCTCAGGTGTAGTTAACTTGGAATTGCTCAAAGTATAGGGTCAGCCTCAAAAAGCCTCTGACTCTGCAAGGACTTGGGACTGCTCAGCCTGCAGAGAAGTAGGAAACACTTTCCAAAAGCTGTGCAGCTCCCACGCCTTCCTTATAGGCAACCATCCCTGTAGACTGGGTGAAGCCCAATGGGATATTGGGAGAACCTTCAAACAGGTGAAGCCCAAAGCCCTGGAAGATAGTAGTTCTCTTAGCTCCTCCCACATATGAGAGTCAAGGTCTAATCAAAGAGGTTTCCTACTTCAGAAACAGGGATGCTTCATAATGCTTGACCTGTAGGACTTCCTCATTGGTATGTATCAATGATATCTGAATATCTCCTATCCAAATAGGCATTTTTGTTACAATTATCTTGTTTTTATCACACTATTATCTATTGGACGTGTGTTTAGGGTAGTGCAGATGAACTTCACATGTGCAGAAATCCCAAATTTGTAGATAAATATGCTAATTTGCTGAAGATCTTGTTTACATGGAGAGGGCAAGTAAGTATTCTCTGTGTGAGAAGCAGGATGCTCATGGACAGTTGATAACTGGAGATGCCCAACCTGGAGACATGCCTTCAAGCTTATCACAGAAATGGCTTCCTCTTTTTCCTGGACACACAGCTATGCTACATTCCCCACCATCCTGTAGTTCAATGTGGGCTTGTGACAGTTCCCACCCACAAAATGTGAGCAAAAGTGGAAAGCGTTTCTTCTAGACCCACAATGTAGATATGCAATGTTCCCTGTCCTCCTTCCCTTCTGGCTAGCCAAAATGGATACAATCTTCAAAATGACCTTGGAAGCATTTTCTGAAGATGGTATATCTATTAGTCTATGTTCCTGAATTAGTATGGATGGGGAAAAAAAAATAAACTCCTTTGATCCGTTCTCCCACTTCTTTTTTAGGAGCAAGAAAGAAACCTTTATTGTTTTCAAATCATTACATATTTTTGAGTCTATTTTGTTGGTTGGGCCAATCTAAACTAATGTACATGGAGGGCACTATCAGGTAACTAAATAGCTACCAAATTGTTTTATTCTTCAGACTGGGGCATACTGCTTTTGCCTGGGATTTCTGAAAAGCAATGCTCAGTTAATGCTTTCTAATAGAAGAAGTCTGCAAATGCTGGGAAATATTGGTTGCAGCAACAGTGTAGAACCCATGGAAGATATATTTTAATTTTATTTTGCACCTAAATCTATAGAACTGAACAACTCTACCACATGACTTGCCTGGTTATTTTTTAACTTCAAATAGCATATGTAGTTTTTGAATGGAGAAATAGAAATTTCCTTTTCCTTTAAAAAAAATGTATCTGCCCAAGCTTAATTTTAATGTACTACCTATCCTACTAGAATTCCAGAAAATTCAACTGGGAACATAACAATTCCTCCTGTTGCTTTCATTTGCTCGACAACCTCATTATCCTAAAGTGATGGGAAATATATTAGGGATTTAATTTAACTTTTTCTTCGGAAGGATTAAATTGTTTTGGTAGTTTAGTTGCCATTTGTAATCCCACATGCAGATATAAATATTTTATGGGTAGAATTATATACTCAGTGCATGTTCATGGTGATGAGTTATATGTGGTCCTGGTCTCAGCCTGCTAATGCCAGCAGATGTCTGTAAATATATCACTAGTGTTGCATGTCCTCTGTAAATTTCAGCAATATTTATTCTGTCTATGCAGTTCCTTCAGATGGAGGGTTTATTTGCACCTTTCTTGTGTTTTCTTTTCTTTTTTTTTTCCAAAAGCATGGACAGAGGTTTATTTAGAAGGTAGCTACACATTCATGGGAGAATGCAGGCTGTTCTGAGAGAGAGAAGACCCGTCTGACTTGGACTGGGGGTCTCATAGTTAGAAGGGCTGTGTCAGGGGCTGGGCAGGAAGTGGATCCAGGATGGAGCTGCAGTTTCATTCTTGTGCTTTCACAAGGCTCTTTCTGAGTCTTAGTTTTCCCATCTGTAAAGATATGAAGATATTACGATCTAGCTGTAAGTTTTAGAACTGGTACGGATAACGATTCCAGTCCAGTTTCCGGGAGGGTCAGACGTGCTCCGTAAAGGGCAGTGTGCATCATTTTCTATTTCAGAGTCACGGCAGGACATGTGACCCCCCCCCCCTTTTTTTTCACATTTTGTTCTGCCACTTATTATCCTCAGGTCCTTTGAAAATCACTTATTCTTCCACGACTGACTCAGTTTTCTTGTCTTTGAAGAAGACACAATAATGAGACCAACATAATGGATTAGCATAAGTGTTCATTATGTGATAACTATATATATGTGTGTTATACAAACACAGAATCATCACATATGTGTGTGTTACTTACATATGCATGTGTGTGTGTATATATGTGTGTACATATGTGTGTGTGTATTATCTTCCTATATAATCAGTCACTCAACAATTTTCTACAAAGTTCCATTGATTAACCAGGCTCTTGTATTGTCAATAACTCTTTCTAGGAATTGCATTCTTCTAGCACTAATGCTAATATGCCACATCTGCTCATTTTCCTTATTTATGTTATTGACCCACACCTGAGCATATCAACTAAATTTCCCATTTCAACTAGTTCTTCTGTTGAGATGGAGTTCATGAACTCATATGCCGAATGACCACTGTGGGCCTTTAACCACACATATCATCAATTCTTTCATATATATGTGTACTTATTCAGTATTAAATTCCTTTATTCTCCCTACCCTTCTTCCATGGTTCTTAGTTTTCCATAAATGGCCATCTCTTCAAGGAGAGAGACTTTTAGGTTTGAAGGCAATCTGTCAAAAACCCATCTACTCACTCAGTCTTTATTTAAAATATTTTAAAGACATGGGCATAAGAATATAAAATGGCATTGTAGTTTCAAATAATATTAGAGTGGAATATATACACAATGAAATATCAGTCAGCTATAAAGAAGAATGAATTTTACCAGAAAATGGAACTGGAGACTATTATGCTAAGTGAAATAAGCCAATCCCAAAAAACCAAAGACCAAATGTTCTCTCTGATATGCAGATGCTAACACACAATAAGGGGAGGGGGAGAATAGAAGTTCATTGGATTAGACAAAGGGGAATGAAGGAAAGGGAGGGGAAATGGAAATAGAAAAGACCGTAGAATGAATTGGACATAACTTTCTTATGTTCATATATGAATACATGACCACTGAAGTTCCACATCATATATAACCATGAGAACAAGAAGTTTTACTCCATATATATATATGGAGTTTTACTCCATATATATATATGGAGTAAAACTTCTTGTATATATATATGTATATACATATACATATATATATACACATATATATATACAAGAAGTTTGTATATATATATATAATAGGTCAAAAACACTCTACTGTCATGTAAACTAAAAAGAACAAAGAAAAAAAAAGACAAAAGTTAACATGAGAGCTCAAGCCATATTCCCAACATTCCTATACAAAATGAGGTACCTGACTGAGTCAGTCACCCATCACACACCACCTTAGCTATTTCAGCCTCCCTGGTCTATTTGACCTTGGACCAACAGTTCTAACTCAAGCTACTTCTATATGCACTTAAACCAGAACCTTTCAGCCCCAACCCAGCAGCACCTTGACTCAATAACATGCACTTCAGTTTTCTTCTCCATGGTGTTCAGTAAAGATACAACCAGGCCTGCATGTGCTCAAATTCTGGAAATCCAGAATTTGTGTCCTCGCTGGTAACATAGTGGAAGGGGCTTGCTCTCATTTCTGCCAGAGGGTGAATCATAATAAATACAGCTGCAGTTTTAGAGGTGATAGTAATGTCAACTCACATTGAAGTGGCAGTTACGTGCCAGTTGCTTTTCTCCTATGCTATTGCTTACTTTCTTTCAGCCTGTGTTACTTCACTCATGAAATTGGGCTGATAGCATAGCTGATCCCAAAAGTTAATGAGGTAATTTGTGTGAAGCACAGATTCCAGTGACTGGTGTATGATAAATCCTTAGGTAATATTACTTTTATTATTGCTGTTATAACTCTCCTCAGTTTCTGAAGGGTTGACACATGGAAGAGGAAATTCTTATTCTACATTTTTTTATTCAGATACTAAAACTAAATAGAAGCCATAAGTGGAAGAATGCAAAAGATTACAACTCCATAAATATAAAAATTCTTTCAACAAATAGAACCATTTTACGGAATGGGCTGTCAACATAATCATTGAGTTACTCACTGGAGAAAGCCAAGGATGAATGAATTTCTGCTTGGAATACTCTAAACAAGCATGTTCAATTAACATGACATGAACCCATATGAAATTTTAATTTTCCAGTAGCTACATTTAGAAAAGCAAAAAGGTGAAATTAAATTTGATAATGTTATTGTTTAACCAATCAGTTCTAAAATATTGTTTCAACACATCATCAACAGAAACATTGTAATGATATAGTTGGTACCTTTGTTTTACTAAATCTTTGAAATCCAATGTTTACATTTATAGCACATCTCAATTAAGATGTCAAATCTTATCATAAATACTTGATTCAAATTCAAATTTTATGAAGTTCACCATTGAAAAAGTAGAAGCTGATACCTATATTGTTCCAAACATGCCTAAAACTTTTGCAAGAGCAGAAGCATTAATTTTTAAACTTAAAACTGATTAAAATTCAAAAAAAATTAAGAATTCATTTGTTCAGTTTCTCCAGCCTCATATCAAGTGCTTAGTAGCCATGTCACTAGTGGGTACCACATTGAATAGTATAGTACTAAAGCACAATTATCATCAATGTGTCAGAGATCAGATTAAATGACCTTAAATTCCTTCCAACCCTGGTCAGTATGATTAAAATAATTCAACAAATATACATTCTGAACCCAATATATTCCGTGTTTTATTCTAAGCATTTAATGAGATTTGAAGATGAGCCAAAGGTCATTGAACAATTTAATGATGTCATTACTGCTTTGATCAAATGGGGAAGACTGATTTGCATAATATTATCAATTAAAAAAGAAGTATCTGGGTGATTTTGGAAAAGTTGCCTGACTGAACTGAGGGTCCCATCAATTAATGTATGGGTAGATTGAGGATGAAAAGGAATCCTGCCTCCCTGGTGCTATAGACACAGCATGTACAGAAGTTGGGACAGTGGTGTGTGTGTGTGTGTGTGTGTGTGTGTGTGTGTGTGTGTGAGAGAGAGAGAGAGAGAGAGAAGCTTTGGCCTATGCTGACTTGGGTTGCTGGAGTTTGTAATGGGTATTGGGGTTAGAAAAGGAGTTATTTATTACTAGGGACCAGGGATGGAAAAATGAGATCATATAGCCCCTGGATATATATTCCATTTAGGCAAATCGTCTGATGCCTGTATAGGGTAAATAATATCCTGTAGAAGCTGAACCATTTTTTAATAACTACCCAGAAACCTCCCTTTGCTTATAAACTTCTAGCTAAAGGCCAAAAGTGCATAAGTTTTAGAACTGAAAATTTGACACAAAACAAATTATGTTGATTTAGAAAAAAATTTGGATCCCAAGATTCAATTTTTTTCTTTTCTGTAAACTTGGATGGTCAGAGTCAGCTGCTGTCACAGATTTGCTAGGTTATGCAGGTGACTCACATGAACTGCCTCTTAAGAGCTTTATCTTTATTAAGACCTTTATATGTGCTTTCCAATTAATCTTCATAGCAACACTCTGAAGAAGTAGTATTTCCACCATTCTAGAATGTGGGAATTGAGAGCAAATCTCTTAAACCTGGCACAGGTGGTACTGGAATCCAAATCAGAAATTGCAGCTCTTGCCCTCCTGACAGTCATCCCACAGATCTCAGGCATCCGGCAATAGCGTTAATAACAGGCTGGGGTGCTCTTCCATTTTTCAGAGTGATAGACTTTACAAAAGATTGCCTACCAGACCCATTTTTTGAATACTTTTCTGTATTTCCACTGGTTTAGAAAACTTTCAAAGTTTTCAAAAATCCTTAAGTTTTCATGGAGTCCACTCAGTGTTATATATTGTATGTCCACTTCCCACATGCTTAACCCCAGCTAAACCAGAGCCAGTAGCCACTGGAGAAAGTGCAGATAATTACATGACTGAATTCTCTCTCTTTATTGAGTTACAGTCACTAGTCTTTGTAGGTTATTGAATAGGTTAGCCTTTTCACCACTGATTTGATTTTTCTTATTTAAAGCATCTCTTTGCAAAAGATAGTTGCAATAGCATGGTTTCTATTGCAGATATGAGGAAAATAGAGATATAGAGAAGCAAAATAATTAATTGAATTCACTGTCCTGTGAAAACTTGATTACTAGAGCCCATGGAAGAGTTTTTAATTCAGAACTCACAAGCATATCAACTCTTGAAAATAAAAAGTAAAAAAGTCACAAAATATCAGTAAAAGGAGTTAGGATTTTTTTTTTTTTTTTTTTTTTTTTTTACATAGAATAAAGTAGTTTGCAGGTCTACAGGGAAAGCAGTATTGATTAGAAAAGCCAGTTAACTGATTCTGTGTAACATATTGGTTTCTTACATTTTGCCAAGCATAAGAGTAAACACTTATATCATTATTCCACGTTTCATTCAGGAATCCTGAAGGTAATTGTTAATCTGTCCTTATTTTATAGATATGGAAAGTGAGATTTAGAGTAGATACATGTCTTTCTCTAGGTGATAACTGATAAGGGGTTAGGTTGAACCTAGGAATTCAGACTCTGTACATTGGTAAGAAGTGCTTGGATCTTGATGGATGGAACTTTCTGGTAATTCGTTTATTTTAGAAGTTCACTTCCAAATTCAACGTGAAAGGATTAAGAAATGTTAAAGCAAGAAGGCATTATTTCCAAGCCACAATTTTTTTTCTCTTTGCTAAAATAAACAATTCATTATATCCCAAACCAAAGGTATGTGATTAGAAAACTCTTAAAAATAAAATGATGGGCAAACACGTTAAAATAATCTAAAAACTGTGTGTAGGTTCTTTATTTCTTGACGATTAAATTTTCTACTTCCTTTTTACATTTTGGTGAAAGCATTGATAAAACAGCTGCGGGGCATGTTCAGTTTAATCCCAGAGGTACGGACAAAGCCTAATGCTATAAATTGTGTCCTTCTGTGGACAGGCTTTGCCATTAACAGATTCAACCCAGGCTGTGTAACCATGGCCCTAATCCAGTATATGGCTCTGGGTACATGTTCTTCAGTGAATGATTCTGCTACTTATAACTTTTCTTCTATATTTTCCAAGAATACTCTGTAGAGAGCAATTCCATCTTGGTCAAGTACAAGGTGACCTAACAAAACCAGTCTCTCTGACTTCCTTCATGCTCCATAATAAATTTGAGGCACTGGAAATGAAATAGGGTCATTGTGACTTCTGTGCTATTGGGGTATATTATTATTAATGGTACTATTTTGTTACTCTTTGCACTATTGGTCCCCAGGTATATCCTATATTTGCTTCTAGGGTATGATCTTGCCTTTCAAGGAACACCAGACTCGTTGGGGGCTAATTCAAAGAATAAATCTTTGGGTGAACTTTGTGAAGTCAACTAATTTCTTTTAGCCTTTCTTCATCTCTTTAAAGTGGCCTGGCTTCAATGTAAAGATCATAAAAGTTTCCTATAACAGTAAATTCTCGTTTTCATGAAAAACTTTTTACTCATTATAATATTCATTTAGAACATATCTTAACAATAAATCCCTCATAGAAAAACTCTCATATTTGCATTCTTTTCTTTTCCCTTCTCTCTAATTATCTTGAAAATTATAGGCAATATATCCTACTGGTTAAGCAGCTGCTCTGGAGCCAGTATGACTCCACCACTAATGAGATGTATGGATTAGGCCAATCATGTGACTTTGCTGGACCATAAACCCTCCTCTGTAAATTGGTGATAATGTTAGTACCTATCTCAAAGAGTCGTTGTACAGATTAAATGAGTTAGTACAAATAAATACCTAATAAATGATAATTTCTTGATCTAAATCACTTATTATTATTATCTGTTTGAAATAAAAGCCCTGTGGCTTGTTAAAGTCTTTGAAAAATCAAGTTAAACATATCTGCAAAGATATACTCTGTGCTTGGTTGGGGTGATTTTGTTGGGTAGTTTTCATTTGTATATTCTTCATTCACAGAATCAGTGAAAATTTGGCCATGTGTCTATTCCTTTTGTCTCCTGTTCTCACCATTCTCAGTGTCTCTCCATTGGGAAATAAAAGCCTAAGCTTAGCATGCTAAATAATAATTCTTCCAGGAGTCATAATGTACGAGTTGGAGAGAGGGAAGGGAAGGACAGCTGGATTCTTGGATGGAGAACCATCTCATCACCTGGATGATCTAGATAGGAGCCAAAAGTGTTTTGGGGAGTTAAATCTTACTGAATAAATGAAAATCCTATTCCAATCCTATCTCATCAATAAGTTCCTAATACTTCTCACTTACTGAGAGTTTATCCATGCAAGAAACTGAACTAAACTGTGCAATTAATTTATACTTTTCATCTCACATTACTGTCTCAGCAAACTCATGATGATGGGATTATTAACCTCGTTTTACAGATGATGCCAACAGAAAATCAGAGAAGGGCAGGGAGTTGCCCAAGCTCACACAGTGAGTTGATGGAAAAGCTAAAGTCAGAACTCAGACTCACACCTAGCTCATTCATTCCTCCATTCGTTCAGTCCTGCATTGGCTCATTCATTTCTTCCTTTTGCTCTTCCTTCTTAATAAAAATCATACCACATATGGGAGAAGTCACTGAAGGAAGAGTTGATTTCTAAGTTTGGATTGGATTAGATAGCTCTTCCAGTTCAGTGCCCAGGTTTTTACGGGAAGTCAGTTCTGCACAACTAAGTTTTGCCAGGGCTTTCCTGGGGAGAGGCAGAGGGCACAGGATACAACTCTGGGAATTTTCTTTAAAAGGCAAACAACAGGAAATAAATTTAAAATGACTCTCAACTACCTACCTGCCCAGGTTAACTGAAGTCATTTGAAGGTACAATTTGCTCGTGAACCAAATTAGGTTGCAGAAATGGTCAGAGAGCACAAAAAGGGAGGAAAATTGCCATTGCAAAAATTGGCTCAAAAACTAGCTATTAAACTCCTACTTGCAGTTAATGCTTAGAGCATGTGTAATATGACCCTTTGTAATCCTATCTTTTACGTTTTTAAGGAAAAAAGAAGTATTACTCTAGAGGGTAATGCCATACATGGGTTATATTGAAGAAGCATGAATATAGTTTTAATTCCACTTGAATTTCTGACTTCTTTGTGAACTTTTACATTTGAGACTTGAAAACTCAAGGTAAACGAGGAAAAAGAAATATTGAACTTAAATGATTAAGTGCCAGACACTCACCAGTCTTTCTTGATAGGTATTAAGGCAACATTGTAAAGATGGAAGAGGGAATGTTTGCAGCTAATAGGCCTATGCTCTTTAAAAACACAAATCCTGAATTTTATAGTTGCGTGATCTTTGGTAGTCATTTAACTTTTCTGACACTTCTTTTTTTCCATTCTTACACAACAATAAGAGGCACTTGAAAAAATTCTCTTATACTTGGGTCACTTGGAAATCTGCCTACAGGATCTCTTTGAATCACCCTTTTGTTTAGCATTCCAGAGAACTTTACATCCCTGAGCACTGCACCCAAGGAAGATTCCAAATGAGGAGAGATGGGTCTTTATTTGGAATAGAACCAAAGCTGACTTGAAAAGAGTGGGAAAGGTGAGTTCCCAAACCTTGAATGTCATTTTCAGGAGGCAAGGTAGGGTGAACTTTAGAAAAGAGCACAGAGTGACCATCCGGAATGTGACTGCATTACGACTTGCCCCATTTGGTCCCCTGGACCACATTTAATGAGCTCTCAAAATGATCTCCATGCAAGGACCTGGGGCTGCATACCCTGCAAGGGGCCTGCAGCTATGATATCACTGGGTCAGAAGATTTGACTTGAAGATAATGTGCAGGATAAAAAGCAATGGACTCTCTCTTCCTAGGCTCCTAATCTCCTGGATGTAGATGTGGATCAAATGCTTAGATCCTGGTAATGGTGTGTTGTCACAAAATACTTTCTGTTTAGCAAATCAGAGTATGTCACCCCCTCAGCAAGGCCCAGTAGGAAATGCTCACTTCCTAAAATGTTCCACAGTAGGCAGAGAAACAGGGCAGCCTTTCCCTCCCTGTTTCTTTGGGAGCAGGAAACACCAAATCCCTTGTGGTTCCTAAGGATCCAACTAATCATCCAGTGGTTACAGCTGTTTGAAGAGGATTCAGGGTCCTTTGGTCTAATCGACTACAAATGAGCAAGACCTTCCTTTACTTTTGCTGTTCATTTTTCCTCCTCAGGAATAAGAAAAGTAGTGTCTTGGAGTTAAACCAGTTGATTCTTTAGGGTATGTATTCTTGAGTTCTAGCCAGCTGACTGCTAGAATCTCAACATGCTCAAAGTCATAATACAGCCATGTTTCTTTTTAGCTTTTTATTTAAAAATATTTGGAATTGGTAGATGCAGAGACACATGCTTGTCATCCTGCAGCTTGGAAGCTGAGGCAGGAAGGTCACAACCTCAGCAAATTAGAAAGTCCCTAAGCAACTCAGACCCAGTCTCAAAATAAAAATTACAAATTAAAAAATAAAAAGGGTTGGGGGAATGTTGTTCAGTGGAGAGTGCCTCTGGGTTCAATCCATGATACCAAAGAAATAAAATAATGAAATAGATGAGACTTTTAGTTTTGCACCTTCCAGGTGCTTTGGAGTATAAGCTCAAGATTTACAACTTTGACAAGTCTCAATTTCTTCAACAAGGAAGTAGGGTTAATATGAGCAGCACAGATTCATTGTAGTTGTAGTGAGTTTATGAACTATACATTGTAAATAAGGGAGTAAATATATTTTCTGGCAAGTAGCAACAGGTCCATATATTGTTGTTATTGGTAAAGGAGGAAAACTCATAAAAGAGCTTTCAAAAAATGTTTACTTAAAACTTCTTCAGAGTCCTTCTCCAACCCTTTTCTTCCAGGAAGTGTCAATCTAATTAGGTGGAAAACTGGCAAAACTCTAACCTAATAGGAAAAGCTGAGACCATTAGGCATATGCCAAACATTCTACACCTAATAAAATAATCTGCTTCTGAGAAAGAGATTAATTTGACAATGAAAGAATGATATTCTCTTCTGGCTCTCAAATTCTCAAATGAAGATTATGAGAAATAAGATTATGTACAGAAGATATTTCATGGGTAGCAAGAAAATGTATGTAACTATAGTGATAAAACCTAAATATCTGCCTCACTGTTTCTAGCTTCATACATTTCTATTATTTCTTCTTCTTCTTCTTTGTCTTCTTCTTCTTCTTCTTCTTATTATTATTATTATTATTATTAGTGATACTTGGAATTTAACACAGGGGCATTCTACCACTGGTCTATCTCTAGTCTTTTATTTGTTTACTTTTATTTTGAATTAGGGTCTTGCTAAGTTGCTGAGGCTTCCCTCAAACTTGTGATCTTCCTGCCTCAAACTTCCCAGTCCCTGGGATTATAAGCAAGTGACACTGTACCTAACTCTCCAGTTTCATAAATTGTATGTGTGTGTATACATATGTGTGTGTGTGTGTGTGTGTGTGTGTGTGTGTGTGTGTGTGTATGTGTATAAAAGCACTTGTTGGAAATTTTGATGTAATAGAATTTCTCTTCTTGTGTGGTCATCTCCACATGCCCTTCTGTGAATCCTAAACTTCACTGGTGAATTGTTTTCTGGATGAATACCCTAATAAGCCTTTCAGTAGACTAGTACCACTTCATAATAAGGATTCATTTTTAAATAATAATATGTATGACCAAGAATAGCATAAACAAAATAAAATTATAATAAATCTCATAAAAATACAAATTACTGCCCTGTAGTACTTTGGCTCCATGGCTCTGTAGCAAAGCCTCACTTAAAGGTGGATGCTTAATATAAATTATACATTAAAAAAATTCATCAGAACTTGAAAACTTTCACAATTGGATCCAATCGTTTCCTTGGAATGTGTGAAGTGTTACAAATGCCGCCTAATTCTTTTTGAAGCTCAAGGCGAAGGCAAAAAATCCTGTAACATACTGGAATGATTTGAATGATTGTACCATAAAATGGCTTGGATTTGCTCATCTGGCTTCAAGTTCAGAGGAATGACCAACAAACTGACTTATGTTCTCAGCAGTGTAGACTCCGAAGGGCCTGAACAGATGTTGAAGGCTTACTCCAGGCCAATGCACGAGGTTTTTTGTGGTTTCTCTTAAGTGTTTGCTAATATCTACCACATTGCATACTCAATGTCCCTTTCAACTGGCCTGCTTGCTCATAATACAACACAGATGATTTCATCTTTCTCAGAGCCTTTCTTTGCTGCAGCGAACTGAAGTCTGCAGGGCTCAGACTGCTCTAATAACATCCATGTTTCTTTAAGAACAGGAAAACCCTTTCTGTTAAAAGGTTTGCTCTTCAGTCTTGAGCTCTACAATACAATATCATGTGTAATGCCTGTTTAAATACTGCTCTACTTTTCCTCCAAGTATTCATTTACACTTCTTCTATGTTATGTTGTGTAGATATGCTGCACCTTTGGTACACACAAAATGCCTTTCCAATTAGAAGACAATAGCATCACTCACGTGGACTGGGGATGTTCAGCTAAAGTAAACAGGACAGAAATGTTCTCCTTATTTGGTGTTAAATGCAACGTAAACTGTTCTTTATTACAGGCAGTGATAAATTTGTGCACTTTTATATCTTTGCAGAGAAAAAGGAAAATCATGGACACTATCTGCCCCAATTCTGACTTAGATCCAGTTTTCATTATCTTCAATCCTTTCTCGTGGTGAAGACAATCACTCGGTGGATTTGTGTCTTTCTGCTTCCTCAAAGCTTAAAGTCTTAGTTGAAGGAGGCATTGCCTTTAATTTTAGGATCTGAAAGACTCTTAAGAGGTTGCTGATGATATTTTATGAACATTTCATTGTAGATTTTTAGAATGATTAAAAGAGAAGCACCATTTAAATCTATAAAAATGTTCTGTTCTTTTCAGTTCATATTCCATAACCTGAATAAGTGTTACCTGTGCTGATGGGGGCTTCTAAGATTTATCTCACTTGACCTTAAGGCAAGTCAAGAACATCTGTGTAGCAAGTCATTAAATTTGGTTTTTGATTTTTTTTTAGGAGTATTTATAGAGACCCTGAAGACTGGAAAATACACTCTTAGTGACAGATAACACCTCACCCTAAAGTAAATTGTTCGTGTTGTGTAGTAAGAGCATGGTATCCATGTCAAAGAGTCATTATCATCATTTGGAAAAATATTTCCTGTCATGCTTTTGGCACTGGGTGAAGATGGAGTGTCTGACCATAGGACAGGAAGTGACCATGCAACCTGAGCTGCCTATCAAGATCAGGATTCAGGCCAACATACTACATTACAGTGTTGTACAGGGCCAGCACTAGTTCAGTCTAAGATGGAACTAGTATAGTAGGAGTCAGGCAAGAATAGGGCCAGAGAAGGTACACGTGAGATTCACTGGCAGGAAGCCCAGAACCAGGTCCTTATCTCACCAGCTGCTCTCGTACCAGCCCTCTCCTTCAGTCCATACCTAGGACCACATGGGGGGGAGGCTCCTTTGTGACCAGATGAGAGAGGAGGGACAATACAAAGCTGAGTTAAAAACAGATCATCCCTGTATGTACATGCAAACTGCAAATGAACTAAAATGCACTACAGTTCACCCAAAAGTGGCACTGAATGACTTCAAGGGAAAATCATTCCAAAGGCTGGAACTTGGAGCAGCATCCCTGACCACCTGCTCTTCCTTGAGGCAATAATAATATAGATACACAGGCAATGAAAAAAGAGAAAAAAAAAAAAAAAAAAAAGACATGGCTTATTTATTGGAGGACTGGAAAAAGAAAGACATTTGGTTACAAAGAGTTCTGGGTTAGGCATTTGAATAATCCATAATCCATTGGGAGTAGATATGAATTATGAAAAACTTTTTATTTTTACTGCTTACTAATGCCAATCAGAGAAGATCCACCACAGAAGAGACACTAAAGAACTTAACAGACTGGAGGACCTAGTCTGCTGATAGGTACCACCCTAATGCTGTCATGTTGGACTTATGAAGAGAGTGGGCTTGGTGACAGATAGAGGTTATACGTTGACCAAGTATCATAGATTCTCATTCACCAAGGCTGATTGAGCTTCTGCCTTAAAAATATTCCAGTTTGCTAGCAGCAGAGACCAAATCTGAGCTCCAAAGAGGCTTCATCCCTTGAGGGAAGTGCTATGGTTTTGATCTTTACTGTCCCCCAAAGTCTCATGTGTGCAAAGGTAGAGCTTTGATCATCAGAACTCTGACCTCGTGAGTGGATTCATTCCCTGATAGCTGAAGACTACTGGGAGTTGTATCCTAGTCACAGGAGTTGGGTCACTTGATGGCATGCCCTGCCTCCCCAGCCTCTCCCCAGCCTCTCTCTCTCACTCTCTCTCTTGCTCTACACCAGACTGTCATGAGCTGAGCAGTTTTCCTCTGCTCACTCCTCTTCCATGTTTCTCCCAGCTGACCACAGACTGATTCTTTGAAACCATGACTGAAAATAAATCTTTCCTTCTTTGAGTTGTTTTTGTCAGGTATTTTTGATCACAGCAATGCAAAACTAACACATAAAATTGGTACCAGGAACCAGGGTTATTGTTGTGACTATACCTGACCATATGGTTCAAAACTTGTTGGTGGGAGGAACTTGGAAAAGTTTGGAAGTGTAGA